>NC_053025.1:435444500-435744500 GCF_003073215.2 Triticum urartu | reverse complement strand
GCCTGTCTCCGCCTTCTCCACAACGGTCACTTTCAATGAAGATGGAGTTTGAACGCGGTCAAAAGAGAAAGGGGGGAGCCTGGTCGACTGGCCTGGGGTCGCGATATCCTGGCAGTAGAACCAGGTTGACTGTCAGCCCCTGACCAACTCTAGAAGAGTCATCGGGGGAAAAGAACACCTCTTCCTCTTCTGAATGCCCAGACCCCCACACATCTGGATAATCTGGGTCTTCTCATCGTTCGAGTTCGCTTTCTTCATAGTTTGGGATCGGATGGTAAAAATGTGCTTGAAGACCCCAATGCGGTCGGCACCCCAAGAAATTCTCACACATGGAGACGAATGCAGCAAGATATGTGCTGGTATTGGGAGTAAAATGGTGGAGTTGGGCACCAAAGAAATTCAGGAAACCTTGAAAGAAGGGGTGTCGTGGAAGCGAGAAGCCGCGGTCGACATGAGTTGCGAGAAGAACACACTCACCCGTTCGTGGCTGCGGCTCAGTTTCCCCCCTTGGCAGACGCGCAGACTTATGGACGATCAGCCCTAACTCGGCCATATCATCCAAGTCCTCCTGTCGAAGCGAAGATCGGATCCAGTCTCCTTGGATCCAGCCCGACAGCAACCCCAAGCGCGATGAAGACCCCCGATTCATCATCTTGTTCTTCGCTGCCCCTGTCGCCTTCTTCGCACGCTCTAGTGCCGCCGTTTTGTCCTTCCCCATAGCGGCAGAGCTGCGGCGTCGAGAGTGGTTGGGCTGGACGGAGTGGAGATGCGAGGGGAAGAAGAAGGGAAATGGACGCACACAGTGCAAATGCCTCGGCCTCGTCGGTTTTAAAGGCCTGCTTCCAAGTGGCTGACGCGTGGGCCCGAGCGATCCTGTCAAATCCCCCCAACAGTCGCACACGGGATACATGGCGAAAAAGGTGGCATGGAAATTGAAACGTCCTATTTATCTACTCCACTTACCACGGAGCGCTCTGCCCGGCGCGCTTCCACCAAAATTTCGAATCCCGTGAAATCCGGGATCCTCTACAACCGATCACGCCAAAGATTTCATGTCAAAGATGCCACTCGACGGATGTCATTGTATATGCCAGTCGGGAATTTCTGAATCGATCAAGGTGACTGAAACGAAGCTGAAGTTCTAACAACTGGCCTCCACCGGGAGATGAAGACAAGGCAAAGCCAGAGCAGAAGCAAGGTCAACTCCATCCTTCTTTTTCACTCAAACCTCGATCCATTCAGGGGCTAATGATGAGCACACGAACCTGGGGTAGGGTAATAGGCCTGACCTATACGTCCTACCTAAGGTCCTTGTCCTAAGAACAAAGAAGTTCAAGAATCAGAAGGAGGGACCCAACAAAGGTGTCAAGTGAAGTCCACTCGACCTACCATTCACTCGGAGACCTCTCTTTATCCAGGTCACTCGACCATGAAACCACTCGACATATAAGAAGACCTAAAGCCGCTCTACGCAGCAACGGTCAGGTATTTACTCATATATTTAATGATCATTTGTAGCACTTCAATACAGGCGTCACCTGTAATGCCACCTCTTTATGTACATTAAATCCTATATAACGGAGGGGAGCTGGGGTCCTGGCGCACTCTATATAAGCCACCCCCTCCTTTGGGACAAGGGGGCGCACCCCCTGTAACTAAAACGCTCATAATCCAGTCGACCGCCTCCAGGCTCCAAGACGTAGGGCTATTACTTCCTCTGAGAAGGGTCTGAACTCGTAAAACTTGCGTGTACAACTCCTCCATAGCTAGGATCTTGCCTCTACATTCCTACCCCCATTCTACTGTTAGACTTAGAACCACAACACCGGCCGTGAAGGCCAACAAGTTGACGTAGTCGCGGGTCGGGTCGACGTTGTGGAGGTAGAAGTATGACTTCTGCCATAACTTCACCAACTCGTGCAAGACTACGGCCGGGAACCGGACCACGCTGCCGGAGCGCCGCACGACGACGCACGCACCGCACTCGACCGACTCGCCCTTGGCCGCGGTGCTGAGCTTGAGATTGAAAAACTTGCCTCACAGCTCAAGTGTGGGAAGGACGCCGAGGTAGCCCTCGTAGAAGGTGATGAAGGCGGACAACAGCACCACCTTGTTGGGCGTGAGGTGGTGCGGCTGCAGACGGTAGAACTCAAGGAACTCAAGGGACTCTCGAAGGAAGGCGCTCGCCGACAAGCAGAAGACACGGAGGAAGTGGCTTTGGAAGATGATGAACTCGCCGGCTAGTGGCGCCGGCGAGATCTCCTGCTCGTTCGGGAGGCGCGTCCCCAAGCACGCCGCGCTGGATATCTGTCGCGTCGAGCGGAGGAACTCGAGGTGCTCGCTGTGAATGTTGGAGCTGTCCCACTCACCTCACGCCATTGTCCGCGGCGACTTGGCGATGGCGCGGTGAAGACGGATGATGGCGAAGCCGCGGTGGCGTGAGTACTGTAATGCAAGCGCTTCTGCAATAGAGCAGCGCAGCAGCAGCACAACGGCGAGAAGGCAAGGAGGAAGAGGAAGAAGATGAAGAGCAAGGGGGCACGTGTGTTCAGCCGCGCCCTCCCCCTCCTATTTATATGCCGACGGCGGCAGAGCCAAAGAGACAAGTCGTGGGGGCGTGGGGATTAACTGCGCCCACGCCCCGCACGACCCTGCATTTTCCGCGCCTTCAAGGCGCATAATCATTACGCGTGGGGAGGGCAACCGTCCACCTCTACCGTAGCGGATCTGCGTGCGCGCCGAGGCCCTGTAGTGGTGGCCCTGGCCCTGCGGCGACGTCCTGTTGCACGCGTGGGCTGGCAGGTCGGCCTGGTCTACTGGTGGCACGTGGCTCACGAGCAACGGGAGGCAGGCGCGCCACCCGGCGCCCCCCATGGCGTTTCGAATCCATCAGGCGGCCGGCCCAGTCACAACTGGCTCTTGACAGACGGCATCACCCAAAGCTGGACGAAGCAAGAATACAAGACCATTCGGAGTAGGAAGTTGATGAGGCCCCTCGGCTTAAGCCGCAGCGCCCCACCAGCTTCAGGGACTACAGTCAAAGGGATTGAACATGGGTAGCCTCATCAGCACCCCATAACATTTCAAGACATCGGGGCCAGCAAACCCCTCGCTCCTTCCGGACGCACGGCCGGTTCCTTGGGCCGGCTGGTCCAGGAGGCTGGTTCCTGGAAGACGGCGTACACTCAGAGGGCGGCCTCAAGGGGCCGACACCTAGCAAGCGGCCCTTCCTCCCCTCAGAGTTTGCACCCATTCAATACGACAAGACAGGGCATGACTACAAGACCACCCCTCCCCCGGACTACGGATGAGCGTGGCTACAGTGCGAGCCGACCCAGCAGTCACCCGCATGCTCGACGCAGCACCGTAGCCGCACGACTCATGACACGGCCTACGTCGGCAAGGCCCATGCTCCCACGACGGGCAGTCGGTACGGCCCGTAAGTAGTGGGCCCTACTTGTCCGCGAGCGACCAACAGGCGGTGTGACCCCAAAAGACGGCCTCAAGGCCTAGCCGGCCTCCAGCAGCCCCCCTCTCGGAGTCCGCGCATGGCTACAGTGAGCACCCACCAGGCGACGGGCCCCAGCAGCCGGCGAAGAACACGGCTCCCCAAGACACTAACGTCCGGGTCCTACACCCGGATGAGTTACCATTGTACCCCTGGGGGTAGGCCTATATAAACCCCCAGGCTCACCCATGCAAAGGGTTCAACACCCACACCATTCCACACACGCATAGCTAGGAGAAGCAAAGGAGCTAGCGCTGCCCTTCTTCTTCCTCTAATGATACAGCTCCAGGAGCATTTGTAGCTACCTTGTGATCTTAGTCATCATGCGGAGACCTCATAGAGCAGCACTAGGGGTGCTATCTCCACGGAGAGCCCCAAACATGGGTTAAGACTCTTAGGCATTGGATATCTCGCCCACTCCCACTTCCAGGACCTGACGACGTACTCCTGTCCCCATCCATGATTAGCCACCCCCTGGCATATGTCGTGAGATTACCCCGACAATATTCCAGCTTAGTCCAATGCACGTGCACTCTTATTATTATCCACACCATTCGGTCGTGCAAGTGAAAGGCAATAATGATGATATCTGATGAAATGATTGAGATGGAGAAAAGTTGGTACAAACTCAACCTATTTTGTTTTTGTAAATATGATTAGTTCGTCATTCTTGATTCAGCCCATTATGAATGAAACATGTTTGCAATGACAATTAGAGATTATAGTTACACATGCCATGCTTAATTAGCTAGGAGTTGATAGTGATTTACCTTGCATGCCAACATGCTATTAAAATGGTTGTGATGTAGTATGATAGGATGGTATCCTCCTGTCAATGATTCGAGTGGCTTGACTTGACACATGTTCACGCATGTAGTTGAAACGAAAACAACATAGCCTCCACGATATTTATGTTCATGGCGATTTATATCCTAGTCATGCTTGCACTCAATGTTGGTTAATCTCAATGCATGTTGATGACCATTGTCGCTCTCTAGTTGGTTGCTCCTCAATCTTTTGCTAGCCTTCACTTGTACTAAGCGGGAATACTGCTTGTGCACCCACTTCCATAAACCCAAAGTTGTTCCATATGAGTCCACCATACCTACCTATATGCGATATCTACCTGCCGTTCCAAGTAAATTTGCATGTGCCAAACTCTAAACCTTCAAATAATATTCTGTTTTGTATGCCCGAATCGCTCATGTAGTGACTGGGGGCTGTCAGTATCTTCCATGCTAGGTGGGTTATTCTCACGATGAGTGTTTATTCACTTGTCATTCACGAGAAAGTGGCTGGTATTCGGGATGCCCAGTTCCTTGCTCTAAATCAAATCAAAATATAAGTTCAAACAAAACTCCCCCAGGACTATTCTTGGTATGGACGGTACCTGTGGATTCAGATCAACTGTGGAGTGTGCTTGTTGGTGGACGGGGAGGGGTAAAAACTTTACCATTCTAGTTGGGAACCGCCTATGATGTATCTAGCATGGAAGATACCGAGATCTCTTGGTTGTTATGTTGATGATGAAAGCATACCACTCAAAACTATTTTCATATCTGTTTTAAAGCTTGAGCTCTGGCACCTTTGCAAATCCTTGCTTCCCTTTGTGAAGGGCCTATCTATTTACTTTTATTGTTGGGTCATCATCCTCTTATAAAAAGCAACAGTTAGAGAGCACCACTGTCATTTGTATGCTTTGCTATTAATTGATATTGAGTACGAGTGTGACTGGATCCCTTTTGCCATGAATTATAATGTCTAGTCAGCCCTTGATCTTCAAGGGTGCTCTGCATTTATGTTTTGTGGTCTCAGAAAGGGCTAGCGAGATACCATGTTGTCATATCATATCATGATTGTTTTGGAAAAGTGTTGTCATCAGAGATTCATTATTATTGCTCGCTAGTTAATTATGCCATTGAAATGAGTAAATGTCACTACTGCAGGATGCTGCTAATGCGACACTACGATAAGAGACCCTTCGATGAAACTATGTGCGATGCAATAATTGCAAACGGTGGTGTAAAAAACTCGTCAAAAAGGTGAAAAACGTTTGCGATGACGTATGCATCAAACACGGTTCGGAGTTTAGTTGCGTGTGCAATCCAGGGCATACGTTCAGGTCAATTAACTGTTTGCGATGAGGAGGAACAAAAGAAACGGTCAGCAAGATGAAGGTGTGTGCGATTTACAGCATACGGTTCACTCGGATGAACTGTTTGTGATTAGTCAATACAA
Organism: Triticum urartu; assembly: GCF_003073215.2. Classification (NCBI taxonomy): domain Eukaryota; kingdom Viridiplantae; phylum Streptophyta; class Magnoliopsida; order Poales; family Poaceae; genus Triticum; species Triticum urartu. The sequence continues at coordinate 435,738,754 of NC_053025.1, read as the reverse complement.
AAGAAACGGGCAGCCAGATGAAGCTGTGTGCAATGTACAACATATGGTTCACTCAGATGAACTTTTTGTGATTAGGCAACACAAAAGAAACGGTCAGCCAGATCAAGGTGTGTGCGATATACGGCATGTGGTTCACTCGGCCTTGTCGTCAGTGTGTGACCTCTGTGGCAACCATTCTCTCCCCACTAGCCTCTTCTTGTGCCATGGCAACCATCCACCGCCTCTTCACCTTTCCCTCTCGATTTGGAACTGCTGTCGCACACTCTTCCTCCCTCCGTTTGCCTTCACCCTGCCTTCTGCCATTGTTCGATCATCTTCTCCATGGAGGGAACAGGCCAGAAACGACCCCATTATTCTGCCCCGATCTAAAAGATGACGTGGTGGAGGAACTCATTGATCGGTGCAACGCCATCACCTTGGCTAGCATGGCAGGTTCGTTCAAGACCATTCTCGACTCAACTAATAACATCATTACAAGGAACCCAAGGGTCCAGGAGCGGTTTGATCTCCCCTATCTTCTTTGTTGTGATCCTGCTGACTGGCGCGGGGACGATGGAAGCCTCGCCTTGTGCAAGTTGATGACGCTTGATAATGATACGTGTGATGTTAAGATGCCATTGCTTGAGGGCAAGGCTTGGGCAGGCGCAAATGAAGATTGGGTTGTTTATATTGGGAAAAACTGCGAGTGGGAACTTGTGAATGTGTACACTCATCACCGGGTTCCACTTCCAAAAATCTCAAACTGCCCAGAGGTTGAGCACACAGATGAGCTACATGAGTTCAAATACGATCATGCTGACTGTCGTCTACGGAAGACATCAATTTGTCGAGTTCCCAACCACTCTTGGGATTACACGAACTATGAAGTTGTTGCTATCTTCGACAAGCTTGTTGCCTTCCTTACTTCCACGCCTCGATGGATATTGCTCAAAAATCAATTTCGGTACACGGATGAGTACTGTAATGCAATTCGATACGAGGGTCTTGTGTTTGCTGCCACCACTCGTGGCACTATTTTTGCATGGAATCATCATGCTTTCGGTACGTTTGTCTTCCTCCGTAATTATAATTGTTCCATCCACATGCATGCAGGTTAGCTAGTTTCCCTTTGCTAATTAACCTTCTTGTGTTTCCAAGGTCCTGTGAACATTCCACCACCTATACTTGAAAATTTTATAACCAAGGGGGAGATGACAATGGTGATGATCACGAGCATGAGGACGAGCAGGACCCATATAATCAGTGGCGCCTGGCAACTTATTCCGATGGATCACCTCTTCTTGTCTGTATACAACGCACTGCTGATGTTACTAAGGAAGCAGGTGTTGTCTCGCATGGTCGCACTCTCCAGACATATTCCAACATCCGTTGTAGGGTATTCAGGATGGATACTAGTGTACTAGCACCAACACCTTCTCCCTGGTTCAGTATTGAAAGTCTTGGAGGAAACTCGCTCTTCCTTAGACAAAGCTATCCAATGATGGTGACAGGCGGTCTAGCTGCTGTTGACACAATGTTACTACCATTTATGAGAAGAAATTGTATCTATACCTTGGTCGTTGCTATGCTTCCCTACCATCACAATATGGGTCCTGACATAGCCCGCTTCAGCCAGGATGATCAGTCCTACGTTGGTCTCGAGATTGACAGTAGCTGGCCCTTCCCAGAGAATCACTTCTGGTTCAAAGCAAGTGTTTCCAACGCCGACGAGTGGTTGAGCTGAAGTTCATTTCATCGCTTTGTTATTTGTTGTGTGAGAAAAACTTTACTTTACTAGAATGTTTTGTTGGAAATTATCTATAATCCAACGTGTATCCTCGTTGTCATTGTGGGTTGATGACCTGTTGTATGTAATCAATGGTACATTTGCATATGTGTCCATCAGCTCACGCGTGCTAGTGTGTCCATATGAACAGTGCTAGTGATTTTAGTTGCAAAAATTAGATAGTGCTAGTGATTTTTAGCTGCATATTTAGACAAATCATAGTGTTACAAGGTTGACAAATGGCAATGTTACTAGATAAACAAATGTCAATCTTTCCAGTTTGACAAATGGCAACATGCCCAAAATGACGGATGCAAATCTTACCCAATTGTTTCTATGTGGTTGCATGATACGTCTCCAACGTATCTATAATTTTTGATTGCTCCATGCTATTATATTATCTATTTTGGATGTTAATGGGCTTTATTTTACACTTTTATATCATTTTTGGGACTAACCTACTAACCGGGGGCCCATCCCAAATTGTTGTTTTTTTGCCTATTTTAGAGTTTCGCTGAAAAGGAATATCAAACGGAGTCCAAATGGAATGAAACCTTTGGGAACATGATTTTCTCAACGAACGTGATCCAGGAGACTTGGAGTGGGCATCAAGAAACAATCAAGGAGGCCACGAGGCAGGGGGCGCGCCTACCCCCCTGGGCGCTCCCTCCACCCTTGTGGGCCCCTCGTTGCTCCACCGACGCACTTCTTCCTCCTATATATATATACATCCATGTACCCCCAAACATCAAGGAGCACCACGAAAACCTAATTCCATCGCCGCAACCTTCTGTACCGGAGAGATCCCATCTTGGGGCCTTTTTCGAAGCTCCGCCGGAGGGGGCATTGATCACGGAGGGCCTCTACATCAACTCCATGGCCTCTTTGGTGATGTGTGACTAGTTTACTTCAGACCTTCGGGTCCATAGTTATTAGCTAGATGGCTTCTTCTCTCTCTTTGGATCTCAATACAAAGTTTGCCTCGATCTTCTTGGAGATCTATTCGATGTTATCTTCTTTTGCGGTGTGTTTGTCGAGATCCGATGAATTGTGGGTTTATGATCAAGTTTATCTATGAACAATATTTGAATCTCCTATGAATTCTTTTATGTATGATTGGTTTATCTTTGCAAGTCTCTTCGAATTATCAGTTTGGTTTGGCCTACTAGATTGATCTTTCTTGCATTGGGAGAAGTGCTTAGCTTTGGGTTCAATCTTGTGGTGTCCTTTCCCAGTGACAGCAGGGGCAGCAAGGCACGTATTGTATTGTTGCCATCGAGGATAAAAAGATGGGGTTTATATCATATTGCATGAGTTTATCCCTCTACATCATGTCATATTACTTAAAGCATTACTCTGTTCTTATGAACTTAATACTCTAGATGCATGCTAGATAGCGGTCGATGTGTGGAGTAATAGTATTAGATGCAGAATCGTTTTGGTCTACTTGTCACAGACGTGATGCCTATATACATGATCATACCTAGATATTCTCATAATTATTCGCTTTTCTATCAATTGCTCGACAATAATTCGTATACCCACCGTAATACTTATGCTCTTGAGAGAAGCCACTAGTGAAACCTATGGCCCCCGGGTCTATCTTCCATCATATTAATCTTCCAACACTTAGCTATCTCTATTGCCGTTTATTTTACTTTGCATCTTTATTTCTCTTTATCATAAAAATACCAAAAATATTATCTTATCATATCTATCAGATCTCACTCTCGTAAGTGACCGTGAAGGTATTGACAACCCCTTTATCGCGTTGGTTGCGAGGTTCTTATTTGTTTGTGTAGGTGCGTGGGACTCGAGCATGATCTCCTACTGGATTGATACCTTGGTTCTCAAAAACTGAGGGAAATACTAACGCTACTTTACTGCATCACCCTTTCCTCTTCAAGGGAAAACCAACACAGTGCTCAAGAGGTAGCAAGAAGGATTTCTGGCGCCCTTGCCGGGGAGATTCGTGCCAAGTCAAGTCAAGATTTGACTCCCGACAACGAGCCATTTCTGGCGCCGTTGCTGGGGAGTCTACGCACAAGTCAAGACATACCAAGTACCCATCACAAACTCTTATCCCTCGCATTACATTATTTTCCATTTGCCTCTCGTTTTCCTCCCCCCACTTCACCATTGCCGTTTTATTCGCCCTGTCTTTTCCGCTCACCTTTCTTTCACCATGACATAATCAAAAAGGGTTGGTGGTTTTATCCCGAGTTTTAGTACTTTGGACAATCCTTCTATTCTCTCTAAACTCATAATTAATGATGCTATGGAAAGACCTACCGGAGTTATCATTGAGAATCTTAATAATTTTGATGAAGATGATTCCGGAATTTTTCCTTATGTACTCGATGAATCTTTGAAAGATGCTTGTGATAGACTATTAAGGATCCGGGCCAGCTATGTGCCCCAATACCAAATTGAAATTTACTTAAAGAGATTTTATGTTGCCCTACCTTATTTGTTTAAGCATGTCTTAGATTCTATATTTGAAGAAAGTTTTCTTGAAGGGGATGCCGTAGATACTTATGAAAAGATGAAAACCATATTTGGGCACCCCATGAATGAGAAGGTTGAATCTACATCTCTTTTGCTCTCCTACCAAAACGAATCTATCAAAGAGATGAAAGCTAGCTTAGATGCAAATTTCCGTAAAATGCTTAACCTTTCTTCTACCATTAACAGTCATGTGATTTATCAAAATAGAAAGATTAATTCCATAGATAATAAGTTTGCTCTTTCTTCCCTAAAACCAAAGATGGCAATACCTAGATATATCTTCGCTTTTATGCCTAGCTAGGGGCGTTAAACAATAGCGCTTGTTGGGAGGCAACCCAATTTTATTTTTATTCCTTGCTTTTTGCTCCTGTTTAGTAATAAATAATTTGTTTTGGTTGTGTTTTTGTGTTTAATTAGTGTTTGTGCCAAGTAGAACCGTTGGGAAGACTTGGGGAAAGTCTTTTTGATCTTGCTGTAAAAAACAGAAACTTTAGCGCCCACGAGAATTGCTTCCATTTTTATTTGGAAAGTGCTATTTAGTTAATTCTTTTGGAAGATGATTAATATATAAATTCCTCACGTCCAGAAATTTATTTTAGAATTTTTAGGTTTCCAGAAGTGTGCGTTAGTTACAGATTACTCTAGACTGTTCTATTTTTGACATATTCTGTTTTTCGTGTGTTGTTTGCTTATTTTGATGAATCTATGGCTAGTAAAAGAGTTTATAAACCATAGAGAAGTTGGAATACAGTAGGTTTAAAACCAATATAAATCAAGAATGAGTTCATTACAGTACCTTGAAGTGGTGTTTTGTTTTCTTTCGCTAATGGAGCTCACGAGATTTTCTATTTAAGTTTTTGTGTTGTGAAGTTTTCAAGTTTTGGGTAAAGATTTGATGGATTATGGAACAAGGAGTGGCAAGAGCCTAAGATTGGGTATGCCCATGGCACCCCAAGGTAAAATTCAAGGACACCAAAAAGCCTAAGCTTGGGTATGCCCCAAAAGGCATCCCCTCTTTCGTCTTCATCTATCGGTAACTTTACTTGGAGCTATATTTTTATTCACCACATGATATGTGTTTTGCTTGGAGCATCTTATATGATTTGAGTCTTTTCTTTTTAGTTTACCACAATCATCCTTGCTGTACACACCCTTTGACAGAGACTCACATGATTTGATATTTATTAGAATACTCTATGTGCTTCACTTATATCTTTTGAGCTATATAGTTTTTGCTCTAGTGCTTCACTTATATCTTTTAGAGCACGGCGATGGTTTTATTTTATAGAAATAGTTGACCTCTCATGCTTAACTTATATTATTTTGAGAGTCCTTTAGAACAACATGGAAATTTGCTTTTAGGAATAATATAAAAACTTTCATAAAAAGTGCATTGAATACTATGAGAAGTTTGATACTTGATAATTGTTTTGAGGTATGGAGATGGTGATATTAGAGTCATGCTAGTTGAGTAGTTGTGAATTTGAGAAATACTTGTGTTGAAGTTTGTGATTCCTGTAGCATGCACGTATGGTGAACCGTTATGTGACGAAGTCGGAGCATGATTTAATTATTGATTGTCCTCCTTATGAGTGGCGGCCGGGGACGAGCGATGGTCTTTTCCTACCAATCTATCCCCCTAGGAGCATGCGCGTAATACTTTGTTTAGATAACTAATAGATTTTTGCAATAAGTATGTGAGTTCTTTATGACTAATGTTGAGTCCATGGATTATACGCACTCTCACCCTTCCACCATTGCTATCCTCTCTAATACCGCACACTTTTCGCCATTCCGAGATATATTGCCATGCAACTTTCCACCATTCCGTTATTATGACATGTTTCATCATTGTCATATTGCTTGCATGATTATGTAGTTGACATCGTATTTGTGGTGAAGCCACCATTCATAATTCTTCATACATGTCACTAATGCATCATTGCACATCCCGGTACACCGTCGGAGGCATTCACATAGAGTCATATTTTGTTCTAAGTATCGAGTTGTAAGTCTTGAGTTGTAAGTAAATAAAGTGTGATGATCATCATTATTAGAGCATTGTCCCAAGTGAGAGAAGGGATGATGGAGACTATGATTCCCCTACAAGTCGGGATGAGACTCCGGACGAAGAAAAAAATAAAAAAAGGAGAAAGGCCATAAAAAAGGAGAAGGCCCAAAAAAATGAGAGAAAAAGAGAGAAGGGACAATGCTACTATCCCTTTTCCACAGTTGTGCTTAAAAGTAGCACCATGATCTTCATGATAGAGAGTCTCCTATGATATCACTTTCATATACTAGTGGGAATTTTTCATTATAGAACTTGGCTTGTATATTCCAATGATGGGCTTCCTCAAAATGCCCTAGGTCTTCGTGAGCAAGCAAGTTGGATGCACACCCACTTAGTTTCTTTTGTTGAGCTTTCATATACTTATAGCTCTAGTGCATCCGTTGCATGGAAATCCCTACTCACTCACATTGATATCTATTGATGGGCATCTCCATAGCCCGTTGATACACCTAGTTGATGTGAGACTATCTTCTCCTTTTTGTCTTCTCCACAACCATCATTCTATTCCACATATAGTGCTATATCCATGGCTCATGCTCATGTATTGCGTGAAGATTGAAAAAGTTTGAGAACATCAAAAGTATGAAACAATTGCTTGGCTTGTCATCGGGGTTGTGCATGATTTAAATATTTTGTGTGGTGAAGATATAGCATAGCCAGACTATATGATTTTGTAGGGATAACTTTCTTTGGCCATGTTATTTCGAGAAGACATAATTTCTTAGTTAGTATGCTTGAAGTATTACTATTTTATGTCAATATTACACTTTTCTCTTGAATCTTTCAGATCTGAACATTCATGCCACAATAAAGAAAAAATTTACATTGAGAAATATGTTAGAAAGCATTCCACATCGAAAATTCTTTTTTATCATTTACCTCCTCGAGGACGAGCAGGAATTAAGCTTGGGGATGCTTGATACGTATCCAACGTATCTATAATTTTTGATTGCTCCGTGCTATTATATTATCTATTTTGGATGTTAATGGGCTTTATTTTACACTTTTATATCATTTTTGGGACTAACGTACTAGCCGGAGGCCCAACCCAAATTGTTGTTTTTTTTGCCTATTTTATATTTTCGCCGAAAAGGAATATCAAACGGAGTCCAAATGGAATGAAACCTTCGGGAACGTGATTTTCTCAATGAACATGATCCAGGAGACTTGGACTGGGCGTCAAGAAAAAAATCGAGGAGCCACGAGGCAGGGGGCGCGCCTACCCCCAGGGTGTGCCCTCCACCCTCGTGGGGCCCTTGTTGCTCCACCGACATACTTCTTCCTCCTATATATATCCACATACCCCCCAAACGTCCAGGAGCACCACGAAAACCTAATTCCACCACCGCAACCTTCTGTACTCCAGAGATCCCATCTTGGGGCCTTTTCCGCAGCTCCGCGGGAGGGGCATTGATCACGGAGGGCCTCTGTCGGTGTCAAAACCGGCAGATCTCGGGTAGGGGGTCCCGAACTGTGCGTCTAGGCCAGATGGTAACAGGAGGCAAGGGACACGAAGTTTTACCCAGGTTCGGGCCCTCTTGATGGAGGTAAAACCCTACGTCCTGCTTGATTAATATTGATGATATGGGTAGTACAAGAGTAGATCTACCACGAGATCGGAGAGGCTAAACCCTATAAGCTAGCCTATGGTATGATTGTTGTTCTATATCTTGTCCTACGGACTAAAACCCTCTGGTTTATATAGACACCGGAGAGGGTTAGGGTTACACAAAGTCGGTTACAGTGGTAGGAGATCTACATATCCGTATCGCCAAGCTTGCCTTCCATGCCAAGGGAAGTCCCTTCCGGACATGGGATGAAGTCTTCAATCTTGTATCTTCATAGTCCAGGAGTCCGGCTGAAGGTATAGTCCAGCCATCCAGACACCCCCTAATCCAGGACTCCCTCAGTAGCCCCTAAACCAGGCTTCAATAACGACGAGTCCGGCGCACAGTTTGTCTTCGGCATTGCAAGGCGGGTTCCTCCTCCAAGTACTTCATAGAAGATTTTGAACACAAAGATAGTGTCCGGCTCTGCAAAATAAGTTTCCACATATTGCCATAGAGAGAATAATATTTACACAAATCTATTCTGCTGATGTATTCCATAGTGTGACATCGCACCACGGCCAAGCCTTTATTTGAATCGTTTTATTATCCCACCTCAGCGTGTCATGCGAGGCGGTTTCCTTGGCACGTCTCGTCGAAGCAAAGATAGTGTCCCCTTATTCCGGGATTCTCATCAATACGGGCGTGGGTAACCCAACTGCGCCATTGATTACGGCGCTTGGAGATAAGCGAGTTTTACCAGGCTGGTGGGGACATGTAGTTGCGTCCACCCATATAAGGGGATAAGGATCCACCTTTTGACCTACGCCTTCTTCCTCCTTTGCCTATTCATTTTCGCGCACTCGAGCTCCAGCGCCCAAGTCCGCACTCCCCACCTCAACCTTCTCCAGCCATGTCCGGAGCGGGAGGCAAGTGGATGGTCTCCTTCGTCACGGAGGGACTCATCAAAAAACTGAGGAAGGCCGGATACTTGTCTAACGACATCGCATACCGGCTTCCCGAAGAGGGGCAGCTCCTCCCCACCCCAAGGCCCCATGAGAGGGTAGTGTTCCTTCCCCACTTCCTCCGCGGACTGGGTTTTCCTATCCACCCATTCGTCCGGGGACTCATGTTCTACTACGGCCTGGATTTCCATGATCTGGCCCCGAACTTCATCCTCAACATCTTGGTGTTTATCGTCGTGTGCGAGGCTTTCCTCCGCATCCGCCCCCATTTCGGCCTATGGCTCAAGACTTTCAATGTCAAGCTGAAGGTGGTGCGCGGCAACCAGGCGGAGTGCGGAGGCGCCATGGTGGGCAAGATGCCCAACGTCTTATGGCTCGAGGGCTCCTTTGTGGAGACCCTGAAGGGGTGGCAATCGGGGTGGTTTTACATCACCGAGCCGCGCGACCCTGAGTGGGTCGCAGCCCCCGAGTTCCGGTCCGGACCCCCAACGTGGCTCACGTCCTGGAAAGAGACGGGCCTGTCGTGGGGCAGCAAAGGAGAGGTGACTGGACTGCAAACATGCACCCAAACCCTGGTGAACAAGCAGCTCAAGCTTGTCAACGTAGTCCAGGTTATGCTCATCCGCCAGATCCTCCCGTGTCAACAACGGGCCTTCAATCTGTGGGAGTTCAACCCGGCGCAGCACCGAACTCTGAGCAGGCTCTTCGACACGACGTACAAAGATGCTTGGAAGGTGCTTTTCAAGGGCGCCGAGGCTCCCGCATCCGCTACCGAGGATCGTGGATTCAGCGTGCAGCATCACGCTAGCGCGATAAGTTGTTTGTACCTTTTACAGGGTATTAGTTTTTCATAGTTTAACTCTATGCAGGATCTAAGCTCCCTTACCTTTGACAGGATTGGCAGGCGAAGTCCGGACAGATCGACTGTCCGGCTCCTTTGCCCGAAGACCCAACCGATGCCCGCTTGGCGAAGCTGCTGCTTCTGGCACCCTATGTGGTGTCGGAGAAGAAGGCCATGAAGAAGGCCACGGGGACTCGAAAAAGTGCTCGGCGCCAGGAGGTGTCGGGTCATCTCCGACGGCTCCAAGGCGCATTCCTCCCGTGAAGACGAGGAGGAGGAAGAAGAGAACTCTCCCCCTCTAGCGAGGGGAGAGAAGAAAAGGAAGGCCGCCCTCACTGGGGAGGCCGAAGGGTCCAAGAAGGGGAAAACCCTTCCTCCAGACTACTCCACCAACGCCGACGACGGCGGAGAGGAGTGGCCGCTCAGGGCCAAGCCCCTGGCGAAATCGTAAGTATCCGGATACCAGAGTAAGTCATAGTATTCCTTTATTGCACAGCTTTCCCTTATGTCGAATATGATTGTGCAGCCCACCCAAAGACTGGCTCGACGCGTCGTCGAGCGGTTCACTGGACTCGTCGGATATGAATTCGCTTCCGATGGCTACCTCCCCCCGCCCTACGGACGACGCCGAAGTGTTGTCCCAATAGGTTCCAAGCCAGGAGGAGGTGGTCCTGGAGGCGCCACAAGGCGACCTCCCGGACTCCAGGAGTAAAGGGGATAAAACCCCCCAGGGATCCAAGTCCGGCTCTAGGCCGGACACCGCTCCGAAACCTTCAAAGGTTCCAGAGTCCGGCGGGCGACCTCCTTCCAAGAGGAGCAAGCCCACCATGCCGGTGACCCCCGTCCAATCGAAGGCGCCGGACAATCTGTTGGAGGTGCTCAAAGGCGCCTCCATCGACGAGGAGCACCGCACCATTATGAGTGTGGTGGTACAGAAGGTTCAGTCCGCAAAGAGCGGACCGACTGAAGCTTGTGCTAGCCTTTTAACAGGCTTTGAGGTAAGTAAAGAATGTGTAAATAATATTACCGCATAGACAGTAGCCCCTGATGCTCTGTTTGGCGTTCGGGAAGAAAAGCCGAATAGAGGATCAAATAAAATTCGCAGGAGTCTAACAAAAAGGAGTCAATATGCGTATGCAGGCTTCTCTACTGGCATCCGCCGCACTGACTATGGAAGTGGACACGCTAAAGTAGAACCTCGAGCAGTCCGGGCAAGAGCTCGGGCGTGCCAAGAAGCAGCTCGAGGGCAAGGAAGGTAAGAAATACCTTGTTTAAATATATATAAAAAAGTGCAATTGCAAAAAATGACAGGATTATCGTGGCTATTGTATAGGCCACGTCTGAGGTGGCGACCCTTAAGCAAGCGCTGTTCGAGGCCGAGAAGAGGGCGGCCACGGAGCGCACCGAGAGGGAGAACTATGAGGCCCAGGTTGGCAAGGTGCGGCAAGAGCTCCAGGCTCTCATGAAAAAACATGAGAGTTTGGAGCTTGACTCAAAGACGCGAGCGTCCGAGCTCGCAGTGGCTATTGAAAATGCCAAGTCTGCCAAGGCCGAATCCCAGAAGACCCTCTAGGAGTTGGATGCGGTGAAAAAGATAGTGGCAGGTAAGGCATTCTTTATGCAAAGCAAACACATAAACGTGAGTTACTTGTTACTTACCCGAATTCGGAGCTCTCCAGGAGCATTCGCAGATCTTCCCCGTAGCATGTCTGATGCCGCCGCACTCTATCGAGCTGAGGAGGGCAGCTCGACAGAGAAGGTGTTCTGGTCTCAGTATGCTGAGGCCGGACACCCCGTGCCCCTGAGCGACCAGCTGAAGCAACTGGTCGAGCTCCACAAGGCGGCCGAACAGGCCATGAAGGGCCTCATAGTTCGGCTGTGGCCTGGAGAGGCTCGGCCTGGGAGCTATTTCGGGCTGGTGCGGCGGCTGGTGGGGGCCTGTCCAAGGCTCGAAGTCATCAAGCGCTCCGTCTGCATTGAAGGTGCCCGTAGGGCCCTTGCCCGTGCTAAGGTGCACTGGGGCAAGCTGGATGCTGAGAAGCTTGTGAAGGATGGGCCACCGCCGGGGAAAGAGCATCGCAAGCCCGAGAATTATTATAAGGATGTTCTGAAGGGTGCCCGCCTTATTGCGGATGAATGTTCCAGGGATGTAATTTTTGAGTAGAACTCGCTCGTTTTGTCCTTTGCGCTGAAAACTTGTTCATATGCGCTAAGCAATGCTGTTGGAATTTAAAATATTACCTTCTGTGCGGCTATTTATCAATTCTGAGAGATGGCGAGTCGTCGGCTTCTGCCCCTGTGCCGCTAGTGCTGGGGTGTTCGGGGATAAACCTGAGCGCTCTTTTTCCCATGTTTGGGTCCTTCGAGGGAGGCGCTCAGCACAACGAACAAGACAATCGGACTATAATGCGTGAACACTCTCACTTAGCCATAGAATTCTATAATTTTAAAATTCGGCGAAGCCCCTGGTATTCAGAAGACCGAGTTCGGGGCGCTATCCACGCCTTGGCCGGACAGAGCCGACTCCTCGCTCGAAGCGGCATAAGTCTTTAGGGACTCGAAAAACCTCTCGAACAGCGACCAGCTCTCGCTTCATCATGACAGTCAGTTTTAGCTTTCTCTACTGAGGTGCTCGACCTAGCTCAACTGGGGCACAATCGCAGTAGTTCTCCTAGTGCTACCTTAGCCGACATAGCGGAACGTAAGGCACCAAAACATAGGAGCCGGGCAAACCCAACTATTGACCCAAGACATGATTCGGAGCCGATGCATATAATGCTGTAAGTTCGGGGTGCCGCACTTGTTAAAGTGTTCGGACTTCTCACACCATATTGAGGGGTACTAAAGCCCCTGGCGTATTTTGGCCGTACCAAAGTGTACGGGTGCAACATGTCGTTAAGGAACATATATTTGTAAAAAAAGAGTAATGCAAAAATAGACAAAAGCTATGCATTGTTTATTAAAAAGGGCTGTGATCAAAGCAGAACGATACAAATAATGCGATAAGCAAAAGGTTGGACTATTTAACATGTCCGTTCCAGGGGCAGGCTGCGGAATGGTATGCGAAACAGGTATACTGCTCATGATAGAGACCACCTGGGAGTTCCGTAATGCGGCATGGCTTGTCTGCTTCCCTAGTTCTTGCATCGTTTGTGCGGCAATTGAACTGCCGAACAGGCCTTCCGAAGAATGGAGTCTTGAAAGTAAGAGAAAATTAAAAATCGGCAGCCTCTGGTGCGGTTTAAGCCGTGTTTCGGGCGTGCCGTGATGGTGCCCCTCCCCCTGTACCCATGGTATTTCTAGAGCGTAGTTATGTACGCGAAGCACCGGTGTCGCATTTTTGCGAGGGCTGGGGTTGGGGCCGCATTGCTATGCCTGCTCGGAACGTTCCAGGCGGTCTTGTTGTAGGTTACTCCGGGCGTGCTTGACGGTGTCCGGACGTTTAATGGCCGGACTGGAGAACTTCCTAGAGAGGCTGCTTTGTACTTCCGCTGCAAGGGCCGCCGTGTGCTCCTCCATTCGGAGGGAGCGTTCGGTGTTTCCATTGACCATAATTACTCCTCGAGGGCTTGGCATCTTGAGCTTAAGGTATGCGTAGTGTGGTATCGCATTGAACTTGGCGAATGCGGTTCGCCCGAGCAGTGCGTGATAGCCACTGCGGAATGGGACTATGTCGAAGATTAACTCCTCGCTTCAGAAATTATCCGAAGACCACTTCAAGTGTGACTGAGCCTGTACAGTTGGCCTCTACACCTGGTATTACGCCTTTAAAGGTTGTTTTGGTGGGCTTAATCCTTGAGGGATCTATGCCCATTTTCCGCACTGTATCCTGGTAAAGCAGGTTCAGGCTGCTGCCGCCGTCCATAAGGACTCTAGTGAGATGAAATCCGTCAATAATTGGGTCTAGAACCAATGCGGCGAATCCGCCATGACGGGTGCTAGTGGGATGGTCCCTTCGATCAAAGGTGATCGGGCAGGAGGACCATGGGTTGAACTTTGGGGCGACTGGCTCTACGCGCTTCCGCTCCCTCTTGGGGATGTGGGTTGCGTATATCATGTTCACCATCCGCACTTGTGGGGGAAAACCCTTCTGTCCACTGTTGTTCGGTGGCCGGGGCTCTTCGTTGTCATCGCTATGCAGCCCCTTGTCTTTATTTTCGGCATTTAACTTGCCTGCCTGCTTCAACACCCAACAATCCCTGTTGGTGTGATTGGCCGGCTTTTCAGGGGTGCCATGTATATGGCACAAGCGGTCGAGTATTCGGTCCAAACTGGACGGGCCCCTAGGATTTCTTTTGAATGGCTTTTTCCGCTGACCAGATTTATAGCCTCTGAATCCGGCATTAACTGCCATATCCTCAGCATTGTTGCCATTAATGCGGCGCTTCTGCTTGTTGCGGCGCGACCTGCCACTACTGTCCCTGGTATCCGAATTACCAGGGTTCTTGGTCATATTGTTGCTACGAGCAAGCCCGCTATCTTCTCCCACGCAAAAGCGGGTCATGAGTGTCGTGAGTGCTGCCATAGATTTCGGCTTTTCCTGTCCAAGGTGCCGGGCAAGCCACTCATCACGGATATTGTGCTTGAAGGCTGCTAGGGCCTCTGCGTCCGGACAGTCGACTATTTGATTTTTCTTTGTTAGGAACCGTGTCCAGAATTGCCTGGGCGATTCCGCTCGTTGCTGAATTATGTGGCTTAGGTCATCGGTGTCTGGTGGTCGCACATAAGTGCCCTGGAAATTGTCGAGGAATGCGGCTTCCAGGTCCTCCCAACAACTTATTGATCCTGTTGGCAAGCTGTTAAGCCAATGCCGAGCTGGTCCTTTAAGCTTGAGTGGGAGGTATTTGATGGCGTGGAGATCATCGCCGCGGGCCATATGGATATGAAGGAGATAATCCTCGACCCATACCGCAGGATCTGTTGTGCCATCATATGATTCGATGTTTACGGGTTTGAAACCCTCGGGGATTTGATGATCCATTACTTCATCTGTGAAGCATAGCGGGTGTGCAGCGCCTCTGTACTGGGCTGTATCACGACGTAGCTCCAATGAGCTTTGTCCACTGTGTTCGGCCCTACCGGATTTGTGTCCGGCGTGACGGTTATCGTCTCGAGTCGTGGGGCGCCCACGCGATCCGTAGATCGATATTGTTTGCCTTGCCTTGTCCTCCAACATATCTCATAGGTCTGGCGCATTTTCCCATGCCTTGGTACGGGGTGCGGCTTGAGTGGAGGGCCGAGAGGCCTCTCTGACGCGGCCACGAGGTGGCCGGTCGGCCATATCAAGTGCTGGTGATGTAGGTTTAAGTGCTTCCTCCTCTAATCGGGGTAGCAACCTACGCTTTGGGTAGCTCTTGGAGGGGCGTTCGAGTTTATGCTCTTCGGCCGCAAGGACTTCAGTCCATCTGTCGACTAGCAAATTTTGATCAGCTCTAAGCTGTTGTTGTTTTTTCTTGAGGCTTCTTGCTGTGGCCATAAGCTGCGTTGAAAACGCTCTTGCTCGACGAGATCCTCTGGCACGACGAATTCGTTGTCGTCGAGGCTTGCCTCGTCTTCGGAGGGAGGCATATAATTATCGTCCTCGACCTCTCTGTCTGCCGCTCTCTCATGAGGGCTGGCTTCTCCATCCTCCTGTGTTGAATCTTGCTAGAGGGGGTTTTCTTCGGCACTCTCCGGAGTATTATTATCTCCCATGCTGGAATCACCGTATTTGCTTTGGCGGGATTTTGAGCGGTGCCGCTGACGCCGGCGCTTAGGCTGTTTCTTGGAGGGGTCATCCTCCGCTGTTCCATCGCCATCTCCTTCTTTTGGGGTGTCCACCATGTATATGCCATATGACGAGGTGGCTTTCCAAGGCCCAATAGGCGCTGGTTCTTCATCGTCTCCTGCATCGGCGTCCATACCGTCAATGTCTTCGGAGTCGAAGTCGAGCATGTCGTTTAAATCGTCGACAGTGGCTACAAAGTGGGTGATGGGTGGGATTTTAATTTCTTCATCGTCCGTATCCCAACCTTGCTGACCGTAGTCCGGCCAGGGCTCTCGTGATAAAGAGAGAGACTGTAGTGTCTTCAGAATATCGCCGAAAGGCGAGTGCTGAAAGATGTCCGCGACAGTAAACTCCATGATCGGCGCCCAATCGGATTCGATCGGCAGGGGCGCGGAGGGTTCGGAGTCCGGAGAGGAGTCTGGCTCCTTGGAGTCACGAGTCTCGCGGAGTGCGGGGCTGGTGTTCGGCTCGATCGCCGTTGGGATCACAGCCCCCGAGGCGGCGTCCAACCACCCATCCTCGATCGGCGCAGTTGGCTCCGAATTAAGGGTCGAAGCCGATGCGGGTGCGGCCTCCAGGGCACTGTTCGGCGGCAGAGCTAGATCCTGCTCATCGTGACAGTGCGGCGCGCTCGGAAGTGGCTCGAATCCGTCGAAGATCAAGTCCCCGTGGATGTCAGTCGTGTAGTTTAAACTTCCAAATCTGACCTGACGGCCAGGGGCATAGCTTTCGATCTGCTCCAGATGGCCAAGTGAATTGGCCCGCAGTGCGAAGCCGCCGAAGACGAAGATCTGTCCGGGGAGGAAGGTCTCACCCTGGACTGCATCGCTATTGATGATCGTAGGAGCCATCAAGCCTAACGGCGATGACACAGAGGAACTCTCAATGAAAGCACCAATGTCGGTGTCAAAACCGGCGGATCTCGGGTAGGGGGTCCCGAACTGTGCGTCTAGGCCGGATGGTAACATGAGGCAAGGGACACGAAGTTTTACCCAGGTTCGGGCCCTCTTGATGGAGGTAAAACCATACGTCCTGCTTGATTAATATTGATGATAGGGGTAGTACAAGAGTAGATCTACCACGAGATCGGAGAGGCTAAACCCTAGAAGCTAGCCTATGGTATGATTGTTGTTCTATATCTTGTCCTACGGACTAAAACCCTCCGGTTTATATAGACACCAGAGAGGGTTAGGGTTACACAAAGTCGGTTACAATGGTAGGAGATCTACATATCCATATCGCCAAGCTTGCCTTCCACGCCAAGGGAAGTCCCTTCCGGACACGGGACGAAGTCTTCAATCTTGTATCTTCATAGTCCAGGAGTCCGGCTAAAGGTATAGTCTGGCCATCCGGACACCCCCTAATCCAGGACTCCCTCAGCCTCTACATCAACTCCATGGCCTCTCCGGTGATGTGTGAGTAGTTTACTACAGACCTTCGGGTCCATAGTTATTAGCTAGATGGCTTCTTCTCTCTCTTTGGATCTCAATACAAAGTTCTCCTCGATCTTCTTGGAGATCTATTCGATGTAATCTTCTTTTGCGGTGTGTTTGTCAAGATCCGGTGAATTGTGGATTTATGATCAAGTTTATCTATGAACAATATTTGAATCTCCTCTG
Source organism: Triticum urartu (assembly GCF_003073215.2). Taxonomy (NCBI): domain Eukaryota; kingdom Viridiplantae; phylum Streptophyta; class Magnoliopsida; order Poales; family Poaceae; genus Triticum; species Triticum urartu. The sequence continues at coordinate 435,721,671 of NC_053025.1, read as the reverse complement.
AATTCTTTTATGTATGATTGGTTTATCTTTGCAAGTCTCTTCGAATTATCAGTTTGGTTTGGCCTACTAGATTGATCTTTCTTGCAATGGGATAAGTGCTTAGCTTTGGGTTCAATCTTGCGGTGTCCTTTCCCAGTGACAGCAGGGGCAACAAGGCACGTATTGTATTGTTGCCATCGAGGATAAAAAGATGGGGTTTATATCATATTGCATGAGTTTATCCCTCTACATCATATCATCTTACTTAAAGCATTACTCTGTACTTACGAACTTAATACTCTAGATGCATGCTGGATAGCGGTCGATGTCTGGAGTAATAGTATTAGATGCAGAATCGTTTCGGTCTACTTGTCACGGGCGTGATGCCTATATACATGATCATACCTAGATATTTTCATAATTATTCGCTTTTCTATCAATTGCTCGACAGTAATTCGTTTACCCACCGTAATACTTATGCTCTTGAGAGAAGCCACTAGTGAAACCTATGGCCCCCGGGTCTATCTTCCATCATTTACTTTGCATATTTATTTCTCTTTATCATAAAAATACCAAAAATATTATCTTATCATATCTATCATATCTCACTCTCGTAAGTGACTGTCGCTGTCAAAACCGGCGGATCTCGGGTAGGGGGTCCCGAACTGCGCGTCTAAGGCAGATGGTAACAGGAGGCCGGGAACACGATGTTTTACCCAAGTTCAGGCCCTCTTGATGGAGGTAAAACCCTACGTCCTGCTTGATTGATATTGATGATATGAGTATTATAAGAGTTGATCTACCACGAGATCGTAGAGGCTAAAACCCTAGAAGCTAGCCTATGGTATGATTGTTGTATATGATCTATCGATAGCCTGGCCTCGGTTTATATAATGCACCAGAGGCCTAGGATAACAAGAGTCCTAGCTGAATACGCCGGTGGGGAGGAGTCCTTGTCTTGATCACCAAGTCTTGTGGAATCTTCCATGTATGCGACAGCTGTCTGGACTGGCCCATGAGTATACGGCCACGGGGGTCCTCGGCCCAATCTAACAGATCGGGAGATGACGTGGTGAGTACCCCCTAGTCCAGGACACCATCAGTAGCCCCCTGAACCGGTCTTCAAGTTAGGGACGCTCCTCGATTCTTCCGAACTGTTCTTCATCTTCGGTTGTCGGTCTTGAAAACTGGTTCAACAAATCTTCTCATCTTCGATCTTGAGGATTGCCAAAATGCATTCGACGAGTTTACACGTCGGGTATAGGAGCCCCTTTAAGTTTTCGGCCTTTATCAATGCCTTGTTATTTTTATGCCACACCTCGGGTTTGAAGTTGTTCCCGGGAGGCAGTGTCCTCTTGCGTCCGAGTTCTAACGTCGGACTTCATTCGAGGTATTTTTTGCAGCCGAGCACCAATGCCGGACTGCTTTCGAGCTCCAACGCCGAAATCTATTCGAGCTCCAATGCCGAAATATATCCGAGCTCCAACACCGGACTGTGTCCAAGCTCCAACGCCGGACTATGTCCAAGCTCCAACGCCGGACTGTGTCCAAGCTCCAACGCCAGACTATATCCGAGGTGTCATATCACCTGGGCTCAAAAAAGTTGAAGGAGTTTAGCCGAGCTTAATGCCGGAAATGCCCTCTATGGAGCTAGCCACTAGCGCCCGAGCTTTATGCCGGACTGCTTCCGAGGTGGTGCACCACCCTGACTGTGGGACGATTTTTTGTCAATATTTTTGATTTGTACAATTTATTCTCTGCTGAGATATATAGCCAGTAGCCCTCAAGGTGTGTATCGGTTTAAAACCCGAGATGCACCTGAAGGATGACGTAAGACCGCTGATCCCAGTAGCCGCTGAGACTTAGGTTGATTTGCAAAATCGGCCTGAGGGTCAAGTCCTAGCTCGGCAGAATACTTCGGGACACAAAAAATGGCATGCTCAGTCGTCGAGACTCAGGTTGGGTTCGGCCGACCAACCTGAGGATCAAAATCTCCTCGGCAACTATATTGCACTTAAAATTTTCTGCATTGGACAGGTAATGCAGTAGCCCCCGAGACACTGGTCGGGTGGCAACACCAGATCAGGGGATTGATGTGCCCCTTTAATATTTTTAAATAATAAGCCCGAAGCCCAGTAGCCCCCGAGCCTTAATGCGGGCATGGGTGGCCGAATTAAGGATCGATATCCATATTAAAATCACAAATTATGTGTAATGACTCTATGTATCCAAGTACTTTACATCATTTAATGCTCGGATCCGCATTGTACAAAACTTTGTTGACCGACCATCGGCTTCCACCTCCCCAGCCAGTAGTCGAGGAGTGTTTTCCTTACTTTATAAAGCCTTTATGAGGGCAAATATTTACGACAAACAAGGCAATCTGGCCATACGGTTTTATAAACAAAGGTACGCAGAGAGATATGTTATATTACTGTTTAACATAAGAAATGTCTTCCAAAGAAAATAGTCCCGCTATCGATCCCTTTCTTTGGGTTGTCATGCTAAGCATGATCATGAAACCCCAGCTCTAATGTAATAATAAAATATTGAGGATTTTAGTTTGGGAGGCCAGTTACTAGCCCCTGGTAGTGTTCGGCGACAATGGAGGTCAAGCCGTAAACACTTCGGCCAATGTTATGAATGGCCCGTCATTTAATTCAGTCATCGGATTGCTGACCAGTTTACGCTTATTATGACAGTCAGTTTTCGCCTTTCTCCACTGAGGTGCTTAACCAAGTGAGCTGGAAGCACAATCGCAGTGGTTCTCCCTTTGCGCACCTAGCCGAACAGAGCGAAACGTAGGAGGCAAGCGCATGAGCCGGGCAACCCAACTATTGACCGAAGTCACAATTCGACACCGATGCATATATAGCAATATCCGAGAATGTTTTTGCCGAATCTCTAAAGGTGTCCGGCGTTGCACTGCGAGACTTGTGCTGAAAACACACAAATAGTTTAAAAGTGCCAAAAGCTTGAAAAACCAAAAAACGTCAGTAAAAACATGACGTCCGAACAAGATCAAGTGTTCAGTGCCAATCCGAAAATTGGAAGAGAAAGAAAAATTGTGCTTCTGTCGTGTTTTGACAACGACCAAGAAGAAAACACATTTACAGCTCATATATAAATTTTAAGAGCCCTCAAGTGACTTGGGTAAGAATTTTATGTATAATGATTGTATGTACCGAAGTACTTGTATCATATTTGTGTTCACCCGAACATTAAACGCGTCTTAACCGACCGTCGGCTTCTCCCTCTTCGGCCAAGGGCCGAAAAGTGTCATGTACTCCGCCTGTCGAGAGTATCGATGATGTTTCCGATGACCAGGCAATCAGGCCATAAGGCTGTAACAAACAAAGCACGCTCATGAAACTTATGCTATATTACTAACAAAGTGTAAGAAGCATCTTCGAAGAAAATAGTACCCCCACCGATACCTTTCTTCGGTGCTCATTATTACTATGAGACTTGTGCAATAGATTTTTTGTACTCATGAGTTCCGTTGTGTGCCGACCATGATTGAAAACAATAAGAGCGCTAGCTTTCGGCTTCACCCAGTCTGAGGTTAGAGCTCGGATGACCCGGTCGTGACAACCGCAGAAGTGCTCCCTTTACTCCCTAGCTGAACAATCGGGAACGTAGGGGTAAGCACAGGAGCCAGGCAACCCAGCTTGCAAATCGCTTATGTCAATATGGTGCATATTGTGGCGTAGTACACGAACAAGGAACGAAGCCATACAAGTATAATCATATGCAAGAGGAAAAGCTCCGTCAAGGGAGCCCCCAAATAAACGGGGTATTTGAATTTGCATGTCACAAACAAAGTTTTGACAAGGAGATTTTTTACAAGCAACTTTTTTCCAAGAAAGTATAATGCTTGGTCGAACCGAACACAAGTTAAAAATTAAAACTTTGAGCATGAAAGCGACTTAACTGGTTAATGTGTTCGGCATTGATGACGCGGTCCGAGCTTGATGCGGGACAAGGTTCCATCCCCCAAGCCGGTCCCGAGGTGGCGGAGCGGAGAGCTCGACACGCCGAAGTGCTGACATAGCACGGTCAATGCAGGCCGGCAGAGTGATGCCGAAGTCCCCGGCATGGGGTAATGAAGTGTTGACGAAGCCCCCCGTCTAGCCGAGGTGGCGTGGTATGTCAGTACGCCGAGTTGACGATACTGCCCAACCCGGACCATTTTCGTGTGCACAAAAAATAGTGCAAACCGGAGATAATAATAATAATGATAATAAAAAAATGTTGCATAACAAATAATTTATGCAAAGTGAGTAATAAAAGAAATATGGCCTGGCGCTGAAGTCAATGTTGATGCAGGGCGTCAGCGTGATGCGGTAAAGGCGTGACAAAGCCTGAATTCACAGGTCGGTCCGAGTTCCAGATGCGGCATTCGCCGGACTATGTACGGAGACTGACCGAACCACCATGCGACCGTCGTTAATGCAGCCACCATTTGATAGACCTGTGTACATATGATGGACAAGCGAGAGTAATAATTCCTTGGGAAAAAATGAACCCAAACAAGCAAAAAATACTGGGATTAATAGCACATGGTTTATTTGTTGTAGCAATCCAAAGGAAGGTGATTCCCAAATTGGGACTCGATCCGCACACCCATTGCCTGATGGGCGATAAAACGACGGCATGGCAATGCTGGCAAAGGTTGTGTAACATCCCAAATTATCAATTTGGAATGTTATACATTAGATCATCATGCATATCATATTTTATTTTTGCATTTTGGTTGATCCTAGAAATTCTACGCAACTCAATGACCCACGGAGAGAGTTGGGGATTTCGTTATTTTCATATTTGAGTTTTCTCAAATTTTGGGAATAGGATCATTTGATTTTATTTATTTTATCATCAATTATTTCTATTACAAAAATATGAGAGAGGAAATAAAATGACTTTCCCAAAATAGAGAAATATTGAGGATCAAATAATAAAATCAAATAAGATTTTATTTTGGAGTTTTTCGGTGTTTTATTTGAATTTAGGAAAAATGTGCGTTTTTGAAAATTGCATTTAGGTCCCAAATTAATGTTCACCTTGTGCGACTTGATTTTAGAAGCCCGTGAAAATTTATTTCGGATTTTTGGAGTCCATTTAGTATTTCTTTTTATTTTTCTTCCGAGCGGAACAATAGAAAAAAAATGCGAACCGACTTAACTGGCCGTGTCCGACCTGGACACCGACCCGGGAGGCCTTTATAAGTGTAACGCCCCGAGACCGATGTGCCAGGTGTCCTCCAGTTATTCGCCGTCGTTGCCATGTCATCCGCTTGCGTGTTGCATCTTTTCATGTCATCATGTGCATTGCATCATCATGTTTTCAAAACTTGCATCCGTCCCGGTCTCCTCGTTCCTTCCGTTGTCCGTTCTGAGCCCAGACACACTTGCACGCGCCCACGGCATGTCCGAAATATTATTTTATAAGTGGCCGGGAAATGTTCTCGGAATGGGATGAGAGTTGGCGTGTGGTCTTGCTATGGTGTAGGTAGACCGCCTGCCAAGTTTCATCGCATTCGGAGTTCGTTTGTTAGCCCAACCGTTAAACTATAGCGGCAGTATAGTCGGTCTTGTCGTCGGACGTTTTCGGTTTTCGGAAACAGTTGCCAGGCTGCACTCCTCCCCTCTCATCTCAGCCCAACCTCTCTTCACAGCCCACTAGCCCACCTATATAACCCCCCTCCGCTCCGGGTCGTCCGATCGAGATCGAACGGCTCCGGAACGGACTAAAACCCCCAACCCTAGCTCCTCCTGCTATATATAGCAGCCCCCCTTGCCATTTTTGGCCTTCTCCTTCCTCCTCCTCGAAATCCGCGCCCCCAATCATCAGCCAGCCGCCTCCCACCTCCTCTCCTCAATTTCCGGCGCCGGCCACCCCTGCTTCGCCACTTGGCGCCGCCCGAGTGGGTAGCCGCCACCAGCGCCGCCGCCTGCATCCACTAGGAGCCCGCCATGTCGCCTCTCAGCCTCCTCCACCCCGCGTGGCCGCCCGAGCCCGCAACCGGCCCACCTTGGGCTGGATCTGGGCCCAAGCGCCTCCGCCCCAGTGCCCCGTCTTCCTCTCGCGGGGAGGATCCCGAGCACCTGTGCTCCGTCGCCTCGTCTACCTCGTTCGCCGGAGCACGCCGCAGCATCCGCCGGTGACCTCGACCCCAGGCCGGACCTCCCTTCGCCGCCCCGTGCCCTTCCCTTTCCCTCTCCTTCTCATCTCTCTCCCTCGCCCTGCAGGATCCGCCATGGCCGCCCGACCCCGAAGCCCACCGGATCCGGCACCCCTCGCCTGGATCTGCCCGTTCCCTACATCGCCGGCCGCGCCTGTCGTTGTTTCCCCGTGCGGCGCCCTCGCCGGAGCCGCGCTATGCTGCCGCCGTCATCACTTCGAGGAGACGGGCTTCGCGCCCGCTCGCATTGACTCCCGAGTGGGTCGGATTCCTCTCCGCCGGCCCAGCCGCTCCCCTGTGCCGCGCAAGGCCCAGCGCCGCTGGCCTCCTCTGCCAAGCCGGGCCGAGGCCCATGGTGCGGCCACCCCAGCGCCCATCCTTTTTTTCCTTTGTTGGGCTTCCTGTCCAGATTCAGCCCGTTGATGTTTTTTTCAGGATCTGTGAATTTGTCTATTTATCCTGAGACCGCAGTTTTACAGAAAAGACCCTCATGTTCATGCATATAATAACTCACAATTCGTGCATCGGTTTAAAATGATTTATATATGAAACTTGCTTAAAATTGTGTCTAGTTTCATAATATGCAATTTTCATCCATGGTTAAAATGATTAAATTGCTGTTTGTGAAAATTTGCTCCTATGCCATGCTAAAATGATTTAATTCATAACTAATTAACCGTAGCTCCAAATTTAATAAACTTTATATGTAAATGGGGTAGAATTTTGCCTAGTTTAACATGGTGACCTTTATTTGCATGTTAAACAACTCTAAAATTGTGTTTAGGAAAGAACAGTACCAAATCTAAAATATGCTATGGGGATTTACCGGAATTGTTGTTCGTTGCTTCCGGCCTCATTTAAACTTGACTAGATAGGTAGTTTTACTTTGCTTCACCCTCTTGCCATGTTTAACAACATTTAATATTGTTGGGTACATAAACGAGATCGAACTAAATAATTGATGTGGTGCTCCGTCAATATGCAACTCATTGCATATTGAGCTCCACTTAATTTGTAGGATTGTTTGTGCATTTTGCCATGCCATGTATCATTAAACCGGGCATGCATCATACTTGATTGTGCATCATGCCATGTTCATCTCGTGGTTGTTTACTATGTTGTGTGTTTCTTTTCCAGTGTTGCTTCTTCGGGTTGGTTCCAATAACGTCGCGTTTGTGAGGAACCGTTCGTCTACGCCCGTTTGTCTTCTTCATGGACTCGTTCTTCTTCCTTGCGGGATTTCAGGCAAGATGACCATACCCTCGAAATCACTTCTATCTTTGCTTGCTTAGTTGCTCGCTCTTTTGCTATGCCTATGCTGCGATACTTACCACTTGCTTATCACGCCACCCATATTGTTGAACCAAGCCTCTAACCCACCTTGTCCTAGCAAACCGTTGATTGGATATGTTACTGCTTTGCTCAGCCCCTCTTATAGCATTGTTAGTTGCAGGTGAAGATTGAAGTTTGTTCCTAGTTGGAACATGGAGATGTTGTTCCTTGTTGGAACATGTTTACTTGTTGGGATATCACTATATATATTATTTAATTAATGCATCTATATACTTGGTAAAGGGTGGAAGGCTCGGCCTTATGCCTGGTGTTTTGTTCCACTCTTGCCGCCCTAGTTTCCGTCATATCGGTGTTATGTTCCCGGATTTTGCGTCCCTTACGCGGTTGGGCTATAATGGGAACCCCTTGACAGGTCACCTTAAGTAAAGCTCTTCCAGCAATGCCCAACATTGGTTTTACCATTCGCCACCTAGCCTTTTTCTTTCCCTTGGGTCGGCCAGCCCAAGGGTCATCATTATTTTACCCCCACCCCCCGGGCCAGTGTTCCTCTGAGTGTTGGTCCAACTGAGCGATGTCCGAGGCTACCATGGGTAACTCTGGACTAGCTTACCCGACATCTTGCTCATCTGAGTGTGCCCTGAGAAAGAGATATGTGCAGCTCCTATCCGGATTTGTCGGCACATTCGGGCGGTGTTGCTGGTCTTGTTTTACCCTGTCGAAATGTCTTGTTGTACCGGGATATCGAGTCTGATCGGAATGTCTCGGGTGGAGGTCTATTCCTTCGTTGACCGTGAGAGCTTGTCATGGGCTAAGTTGGGACTCCCCTGCAGGGATTGAACTTTCAAAAGCCGTGCCCGCGGTTATGGGCAGATGGGAATTTGTTAATGTCCGGTTGTAGATAACTTGAACCTTAATTTAATTAAAATGAATCAACCGAGTGTGTTGCCGTGATGGCCTCTTCTCGGCGGAGTCCGGGAAGTGGACACGGTGTTGGAGTAATGTTTGCGCAGGTTGTTCTCTAGTTTCTCGCTCGTGCTTTGCCTCCTCTTCTCGCTCTCTTCTGCGAATAAGTTAGCCACCATATTTGCTAGTCGCTTGCCGCAGCTCCACCTCATACCTTTACCTTACCCATAAGCTTAAATAGTCTTGATCGCGAGGGTGCGAGATTGCTAAGTCCCTGTGGCTCACAGATACTTCCAAAACCAGCTCGCAGGTGCCGATGAGTCCGTGCAGATGACGCAACCAAGCTCGGGAGGAGCTCAATGAAGATCTTGTCCTTTGTGTTGTTCCGTTTCCAGTTGATCAGTAGTGGAGCCCAGTTGGGGTCGATCGGGGACCTTTTGTCGCATTTGGGGTTCTTCTTTTATTTTGGCTCCGTAGTCGGGCCTTGATTGTATCTGATTGATGTAATGCTTTATTCATGTAATTGGGTGAAGTGGCGATTGTAAGCCAACTATGTATCTCTTTCCCTTATTATATTACATGGGTTGTGTGAAGATTACCTCACTTGCGACATATGCCTTCAATGCGATTATGCCTCTAAGTCGTGCCTCGACACGTGGGAGATATAGTCGCATCGAGGGTGTTACAAGTTGGTATCAGAGCCTTCCCCGACCTTAGGAGCCCCATTGCTTGGTCGTTTCTAGCGGCCGAGTTGTGTGTAGAAAAATGTTTTGAGTCTTTTAGGAATTATATATCGGAGATATTAGGAATTCTTTTTACTTCCCAGTCTCTTCATCGCTCTGGTAAGGCATCCTGACGTAGAGTTTTGAATCTTCTCTTCTCAAATTTCACTAAATTTTTTTAGGATCACGCGGGTATCTTGGAATCGTTCCGATGGTTTTATGATGAGAACATTGACTTGGTGCCTCCTATCAGGGGTTTAGTGGAAGTGTCCCGGGGAGTTGAGCTCTGAGGTGTTGTCGTCATAATTTTATCGTTGCAGTTCTGGAATACCTGAGTTTAGTACGCCGACATCGAAAATCTCTTTTATGCAGTTCGTTGGTGAGATAACCTCGATGCCACCCAGTACTGGGGCAGGAGTTCGGGAGTATTGCCATAACTTGTATAACGGATGCTTTTCGAAGGTTGAGGTAGACGATTTCCGAAGGTTTCTTGGTTATGTGTTGAAGGATGGATACAGCTGGATGTAGGATTTGCTAGTTTTGGGTGAGATATTATGCTTCCCCTGTATCCCCAACACCTGATTGCATAACCGGAAAGTTTCAGGAGTTTATAAGTGGGAATTCAAGTAGCTCTTAGGAAATCTTTCCGACAGATGTATGATATGAAATTGGGGTTCGACGTCTAGTGGTCCGGCCTATTCACGGTCGGTTTTACAGTGGTCTCGTTGTGTCTTAAAGAGTCCTTGGCTATGCCGACTCGGGGACGCTTCATATGTCATGTGCACTGCCTTGTACATGATGGTGCTGTACGATCGAGCCCGTGTAGGCCCCACCACGAAAACTTCGGACGAAATCTCTATCATATGTTTTTTCGGCTTATTCTGCAAGCCAATGTCACACCCTAGTTAGTTCAAGCATTAGAGTGTGCATCATGTTTAAATTTTCTTAAATTTGTGAAATGGGGAAGGCAGAAACCCCCAACACCCCCCTGGAAACAACTAGGGTTTACTAAAAATATTTTCAATGAACCTGAAATGCCCTTCTAAAAAGTTCACCCTCTTTGTCTTAGGTTAGAACCTCTGGCAAAATTGGTGCACAATTTTCTAGGTCAACAGAAGGTCATTGAATTAAATCATAAGTATTTGAATTTGGGCATTTAAATGCTATAAAATAATCTAAATGCTCAAATAATTCTGGGAATAAATGTTTCCTGTTGGAAATAATCTAAACAGAGGCCACATTTATTTTCAGGATTTTTGGAAACGTTTTAGTATTTTATCTAAAGCTAAATAGTTGCAGTTTAATAGAAAACAGAAACAAAAATCAAAAAAAAGAGAGAGAAGAAAGCCCACCTGGGCCTTACCTGTGCTGGCCCAGCCACCTGGCTCGGCCCAGCCTGCTGGCGCTGCCAATCGTCGTCCTCCTCGCGCCAGAAGGACGCGGAGCGCGTGGCCGGCGCCCGCGGCCACACGCTGGCCACCTCCTGCTTCCGCCGACGCCCGGGAGACGCCCTGAAGTGCCACACGACCCCCCACGTCTCCCTCTCGCACTCGCTCACTCTCCCCCTCGTCTCCCTCTCTCTCTCCCGCGACGGCCGAGCGCGTACCTCACCGCCGGTCGCCGTAGTTGCCACCATAGCCACTCCCTCGCCCCTCCGACGAGCCCATTAGCTCCGCCTCGACTCCCTCGTACTCCCCACCGAGCCACGCATCGCCTGAGGCCCTGCATCGCCGCCTTCGCCCTCGTCTTCAACCTCGGGCACCCGAGCCATCTCCGGTCGAATTCGCCGCCGCCAGGACCTCCCCGAGCTCGCTGACCCCCTCTCCGACTCCGCTGTGAGCTCCTCTTCCTTTCACCCTAGTTCCCGTGCTCGATTACGCCTCGTAGCCACCGCCCCCTCCGAGCCTGAGCGCTCCTCGCCGCCGGCCATGTCGCCGTCGTGGCTACGGCCGTGTAAGCACACGTCCGAGCGCCTCACCATGCTCAGTACAGCACCAGGAACCCGTAGCCACCACCAGCTCTTCCTCCCGTGCACCGTAGCATCGAAACCGACCTCACCCGACTCCGGCGACCGCCAAGCTCGTCGCCGGCGACGTTTCCGGCCACCCCGAGCCCAACTACCACCACCAAATGCTGCGGATCGTTCCCAGCTACCCATAGATGGTCTCCGCCGTCGATTTGGTTGCCTGAGGGCGTTTTCCGAAGCCCTCCGCCGTCTTGGCCTCGCCGGCGACTCAACGCCGGCGGGATTAGCCCTGTTGACCGACAGATTTGACCACTGACGTGGACTGGGTGGGACCAGTTGACTCCCCTAAGTCAATGACAAGTGGGCCCCCCCTCTGCTAATTATCCAGATTAGTTTCTAACTAAAATTAATTAGCTTAATTAGTATAGTCACTGACTAGTGGGCCCTGCCCAGTAATTAGGCTAACTAAACGTAGTTAGTGCACTGAGAGGCTAACAGAAGGGGCCCACCAGTCAGGTTTGACCTGGGCTGGTGCCTTTGACCTGCTGACGTCACCCTAACGCAATGCTGACGTAGTAATTGATTTTCTGGATTTATTCTTATTCAGGAAATTCCAGAAAATAGTTCAACCTTCAAAAATTCATAGAAATTCAACCATAGCTCCAAATGAGATAAATTATATATGAAAAATTATCAGAAAAATTCAATCTATCCATCTGTAGTGGTTTCATCCATGACAAAACAAGTTACCTTGCTGTTTAGGCAGAATAAGGAAATGCACTATTAAGGCCATGTTTAATGAGCTAATATTTGAATCTTTGATTCAAATGAGTTCATTCCTTTCTAATATAACTTGCATTAGGCCAAGACACATTCATATTGCCATGTCATAGCATGCATCATATTGTTGCATATCGTCATGTGTTGATTGTATTACGATGTGTTCTTCGTGGTAGGTTCTGCCTCCGAGGATATTCACGAGTATCCAACTGAAGGGCAGTATCCCACTACCACTCCATCAGGCAAGCAACCATTGATCATTCCGATACAAACCCATGTTCTCGCTTCTGCTCTTGTTTACTGCATTAAGACAACGCGATTCAAACTGCTGTGTGCTACGGTAGTTGAACCCTTATCCTCTGCATGACCTGTCATTGCCACAGTAACTAGATGAAACCCACTAGCATGTGTAGAGTTGATTGAGCCATGTATGTGATTCTTACCTTGCTATGCCTGCTATGCTTAGAGTTGTGTCAGGTCTGGTTCATCTGGGAGATGGGCTAGAGTGAAATGCTTATGCCAGTAATGTGAGGGATGCATTGAACATGTTTTGGTAAAGGTATCGATGAGAGGCCATGTAGGAGTACATGGTGGGTTGTTTCATTGAGGCCGTCCCTAAGAACTGAGATCTGTATGCGTCATTTAAGATTCAGCTACTACCACACATTGGGCCCTGAAATATGACCCCGCTCGACTTACTGACCCCTCTCGCCTCTGTCCAGGAGTTGCAACTAGTTTCTGGTGTTTGTAGGACATGTGTTGGTGGTCGTGCATAGCGCTGACCCTAGGGGTGGGCTATGTTGCGGTAGATACACCGTGGCACGGTGTACCGAGTCACCCGTTTGGTGTCACGGGAACCCTGTTCACATCGTTTGGGGCCGTTGAGGACACCCTGTCCGGATTTCCTTGCGGATGGAACCTGAATAGGCGATAAACCTGGACTAGAGACTTGTGAGGTTAGTCAGGTCGTGGTCTACACCCACGTCAGTTTTCGCTTGAAGTCTGCCGAGCACATGTCGTGTGCAGACGCTAAGTGGTGGAAACATGTGTGACGAAGTACACCCCTGCAGGGTATAAAACTATTCGAATAGCCGCGTCCGTGGTAAAGGACTACTTGGTTGCCTACACAGTTCATAGACAAGTTAATGGATACTACTAAAAGACTCAAGATAAGTGTGAGTACCAAGGATGGCCCTCTCGTAGGATGACGAGGGAGGATCCCCGGTGGAGTATTGTGTTGGTGAGTAGTGGACTCGTGTGCGAAAACTATTTTACTGGTGGAGTTCCGTAGGATAGCTTAGCCAAGAGTCAAAGCTGGCTTGCTGCATCAACCCCACCGCCTTCTTGAGAATAAGCATGTATAGTAGGATCTGATGTAAGACTTGCTGAGTACCTTTGTACTCATGTTTGCTTATTTATTGTTTTGAGACGACAACACTGCCCCCTCCGATGGGTTTTATGTAGACCTTGACGTCGACGAGTGACTAGCCACCCAGGTGGTGATCCTGGCCATGGAGGGCCTATGTAGTTAGACAGGCTTCGAGAAGCCTTCTTTCTTTCTAGAGTCTGTACTCAGACTAGTTGCTTCCGCATGTGCTTGTATGTTTGTATGACTTGAGTGTCGGGTCGTGTGACCCCTATCTGTATGAACATGTTATGTATGGCTCTCTAGAGCCTTTAAATAAAGTACTTGAGTTGTAGAGTTTTGTTGTGATGCCATGTTGTATGTACTCATATCGGGCATATTGTGTGTATGTTTGAAATGCTTGGTATGAGTGGGATCCGACAATCTAGTTGTTTATCCTTGGCAGCCTTTCATATGGGGAAATGTAGTCTAGTGCTCCTCGAGCCATAGTAGTCCGCTACAGCCCGGTTCACCGGAGTCCTGCTAGCCCAGCACTACTGTTCAGGACACTTGACTGGCCGGCATGTGTTTCACTTCGTCCCTATGTCTGTCCCTTCGGGGAAATGTCACATGGTGATTTCCGGAGTCCTGCCTAGCCTGCTACAGCCCGGGGTTCCCGGAGTCCTGTCAGCCCAGTGCTACAGCCTGGAATCACTCGTTGATGACCGACATGTTCGATGTGATTCATGTATGCCTGTCTCTATAGGTCTGTGCTGCTTTGGGTTCACGACTAGCCATGTCGGCCCGGGTTCTCTGTCATATGGATGCTAGCGACACTATCATATACGTGAGCCAAAAGGCGCAAAAGGTCTCGGGCCATGGTAAGGCGACACCCGTGGGATACCGTGCGTGAGGCCGCAAAGTGATATGAGGTGTTACCGGCTAGATCGATGTGACTTGGAATCGGGGTCCTGACAGCCAATCCCTTTGTTTTTGTTTTGAGTTGTGGTATTTGAGTTGCTTCGAAGTCAAATGTTGATTCCATACCTTCCCCAAATGGTGTTCTCATATTCCTATGTGAATACTAATCCTTTTCGATCATCAAGTTTCTCATTTCAATTTCTTTTCAACCGGTGTGTCTCTCCTCAAGTGGATCCGATCATTTCAACATCTGCAAGATCAAGTATCAGCTCTCTCAACGGCGTTCGTTTCATCCATCTCCAAGTTGTCTTTCTTTTTCCCACCCTCCCTCCCTTTTTGTTTCTTCGAGGACCCAGATTTCTTACCCGGTGGTTCTCAAGGATATGTTCTACTAGTTCGTCATTCTTCATTCTTTTCTTCTCCGGTGGAACCAATCCAAGCTTTCGGTGTTGATCATATCTTTTTCCTTGTTTCAAATATCTTCTCATGCCGGTGCACCTCATATTCATTCACTTCTCACCATTTAATTGTTCCGGAGTGCTCAAGATATCTCAGAAGATTCGTGTTTTCCACTCTGCATTCATTCAAGAACTTTCGAGGTTGTTATCTCATTCAAGCCATTTAATTCAACTGGTGTTTTCTCTCTTAAATCGTTCAACGGTGTTTCTTTTCAGTGGGCCCTAACCCACAGGTCTTTTCCCAGGATCTTACCTGACTCTTCTTATTTTTTCCCGGAGCTATCCTCAAATCTTCTTTTTGAAGTTTGATGTAAGAATGATTTATCATCAGTCAAATTCCTTCCTCCAAGATCTGTCGAATTCTTTTCATCGTTGGCTCAACCTCTGTGTTTTGATTCTTCCGGAGTGTCTAAATAATTCTTAGTGGTGTTTCTCGTCGTCATTCTCGGATTTTTGAAGACGAAGAAGAGTTTCTCTCTCAATCTTGTTCCGTTCTCACAGAGATTCGTGGTTCTAATTTGAGGCCATCCTCTCATAATTGTTTGATTGTGAGAATTCTTTTCACCTATCCGGAGTAATTCAAGAGTCTTCTCAGTTTGTTATCCGGAGTCCACCAATTCAGGTTTATTCATTCTCAGCTTTCATCTCTCGTTCCCCAAATCTTACCGGTCCTTCGTTCTAGTGATCTTCAATCAGCTCGTGATCTCTTTGTTCTCTTGTATCTAAATTCTCTCAAGCTTCTTCATTCATTTGCTAATTCTAACCGGTGATTCATCCCTTTACTTCGTTTATTTTAATTCTAACGGTGGTTCGTTCAAGAGTTCTCTTACTTATCAATTTATTCGATGTTCCAACCCTTCCGGTGGTTCGTTCAATACCTTCTCAAGTTTATGTTATATCTCTCTTAATATGTTCTACGAGAATAAGTAATATGTCAAATCTGTTGATTGTCATCAATTTAATTGGTGAAGGATACACATAATGTAATTCTTATTCTTGTTTCATCCAAGTGATCAATTCCTTCCTTCAGAGTTTTCTCATGACGAATAAATTCTTGATTTCTTTTATTCATCTTTCTTTTCCGGAGTTCCAAGTTTCCACTTTATCTCGCCGCAAAGCTTCATCTAATCATTGCAAGGTTTCAATCTTATTCTTTTCATCCTTCGCTTCCTTTTGATCATCCTTTTATTACCGGAGTTCTCACGAAGGTTCTACATGATGGTTCATCAAGGATTTAATTCCTTCTCGAAGTGTTCATCAAGATTCTTTTCAGAGGAGCTCCAGCATTCTTCTTCTTGCTATCCGGAGTGCAATTCTTTCTTCCGTATCATTGGAGGTGGTATTATGTCATTCTTGATATCTTGAGTTCATGTTTCATGATTCACATGTTATCAAGAATGAGATATTTTAAATCCATCAATCTCGTCATTGGAGTTATCTTGGGTCATATTTCACCTAAAACCTTCCCTAAGGATTGTTGCTATTTATGGTGCTTATAAAGGACCCAAGTTCTTCTTTATCCTCCCGGTGAAATACGTTCTCGTCTCCTTGGTCATACCAATCCAATTCTTTTCTCATGAGTGGCAGGTTGTCACCTCATAATTTGAGATGTATCCCATAAGACCATATCAAGCTTATTCTTTTCGTTGTTGGATTCCCAACAACTCCATTCGACCTTTCTCCTAAAGATGCCTTGTCGAGCTCTTTTGTGGCAGATTTTGGCATTTTCTTCTCCATTCTCCTATTTCAATGATCTAACTTCTATTCTTTTCTTCCTGAGACATTGCGATGTTTCATCTTTTCGTTTTGTCAGGATCATGTTATTTTCTTGGTTTATCCATTTAACCGGAGTGTTCTGCCCCTTTTGCTCAAGCTCTTTCATTTTATCAAGTCTTCAACTCTTTTCAACCGAAGTGCTACCCGAATCGGTTCTTTCTTATTCCTCTTTCTTAACAGAGTGTTTTCAGCTTCGATCATCTCCGTTGTATTCTTTTCTCGATTTGGCTTAACCTTTTCAAGGTTCGTGGTTTCACTCATTGGTCAAACAAGCAACTTAGTTTTACCTCTCCTCTCTTCCTTCCGTTGTTTCCCCGGTGCCATTCTAGATCTCAGGACGAGATCCTCTCGTAGTGGTGGAGTGTTGTAACGCCCCGATACCGATGTGCCAGGTGTCCTCCAGTTATTCGCCGTCGTTGCCATGTCATCCGCTTGCATGTTGCATCTTGTCATGTCATCATGTGCATTGCATCATCATGTTTTCAAAACTTGCATCCGTCCCGGTCTCCTCGTTCCTTCCGTTGTCCGTTCTGAGCCCAGACACACTTGCACGCGCCCGCGGCATGTCCGAAATATTATTTTATAAGTGGCCGAAAAATGTTCTCGGAATGGGATGAGAGTTGGCGTGCGGTCTTGCTATGGTGTAGGTAGACCGCCTGCCAAGTTTCATCGCATTCGGAGTTCGTTTGTTAGCCCAACCGTTAAACTATAGCGGCAGTATAGCCGGTCTTGTCGTCGGACGTTTTCGGTTTTCGGAAACAGTTGCCAGGCTGCACTCCTCCCCTCTCATCTCAGCCCAACCTCTCTTCACAGCCCACTAGCCCACCTATATAACCCCCCTCCGCTCCGGGTCGTCCGATCGAGATCGAACGGCTCTGGAACGGACTAAAACCCCCAACCCTAGCTCCTCCTGCTATATATAGCAGCCCCCCTTGCCATTTTTGGCCTTCTCCTTCCTCCTCCTCGAAATCCGCGCCCCCAATCATCAGCCAGCCGCCTCCCACCTCCTCTCCTCAATTTCCGGCGCCGGCCACCCTTGCTTCGCCACTTGGCGCCGCCCGAGTGGGTAGCCGCCACCAGCGCCGCCGCCTGCATCCACTAGGAGCCCGCCATGTCGCCTCTCAGCCTCCTCCACCCCGCGCGGCCGCCCGAGCCCGCAACCGGCCCACCTTGGGATGGATCTGGGCCCAAGCGCCTCCGCCCCAGCGCCCCGTCTTCCTCCCGCGGGGAGGATCCCGAGCGCCTGTGCTCCGTCGCCTCGTCTACCTCGTTCGCCGGAGCATGCCGCAGCATCCGCCGGTGACCTCGGCCCCAGGCCGGACCTCCCTTCGCCGCCCCATGCCCTTCCCTTTCCCTCTCCTTCTCATCTCTCTCCCTCGCCCTGCAGGATCCGCCATGGCCGCCCGACCCCGAAGCCCATACGTCGACGCCGGTCACCTCTTGGGCGCGCCTCCACCGGATTCGAGACCCCTCGCCTAGATCTGCCCGTTCCCTACATCGCCGGCCGCGCCTGTCGTTGTTTCCCCGTGCGGCGCCCTTGCCGGAGCCACACTATGCCGCCGCCGTCATCACTTCAAGGAGACGGGCTTCGCGCCCGCTCGCGTTGACTCCCGGGTGGGTCGGATTCCTCTCCGCCGGCCCAGCCGCTCCCCTGTGTCGCGCAAGGCCCAGCGCCACTGGCCTCCTCTGCCAAGCCGGGCCGAGGCCCATGGTGAGGCCACCCCAGCGCCCGTCCTTTTTTTCCTTTGTTGGGATTCCTGTCCAGATTCAGCCCGTTGATGTTTTTTTTCAGGATTTGTGAATTTGTCTATTTATCTTGAGACCACAGTTTTACAGAAAAGACCCTCATGTTCATGCGTATAATAACTCACAATTCGTGCATCGGTTTAAAATGATTTATATATGAAACTTGCTTAAAATTGTGTCTAGTTTCATAATATGTAATTTTCATCCATGGTTAAAATGATTAAATTGCTTTTTGTGAAAATTTGCTCCTATGCCATGCTAAAATGATTTAATTCATAACTAATTAACCGTAGCTCCAAATTTAATAAACTTTATATGTAAATGGGGTAGAATTTTGCCTAGTTTAACATGGTGACCTTTATTTGCATGTTAAACAACTCTAAAATTGTGTTTAGGGCAGAACAGTACCAAATCTAAAATATGCTACGGGGGTTTACCGGAATTGTTGTTCGTTGCTTCCGGCCTCATTTAAACTTGACTAGATAGGTAGTTTTACTTTGCTTCACCCTCTTGCCATGTTTAACAACATTTAATATTGTTGGGTACATAAACGAGATCGAACTAAATAATTGATGTGGTGCTCCGTCAATATGCAACTCATTGCATATTGAGCTCCACTTAATTTGTAGGATTGTTTGTGCATTTTGCCATGCCATGTATCATTAAACCGGGCATGCATCATACTTGATTGTGCATCATGCCATGTTCATCTCGTGGTTGTTTACTATGTTGTGTGTTTCTTTTCCAGTGTTGCTTCTTCGGGTTGGTTCCGATAACGTCGCGTTTGTGAGGAACCGTTCGTCTACGCCCGTTTGTCTTCTTCATGGACTCGTTCTTCTTCCTTGCGGGATTTCAGGCAAGATGACCATACCCTCGAAATCACTTCTATCTTTGCTTGCTTAGTTGCTCGCTCTTTTGCTATGCCTATGCTGCGATACCTACCACTTGCTTATCACGCCACCCATATTGTTGAACCAAGCCTCTAACCCACCTTGTCCTAGAAAACCGTTGATTGGCTATGTAACCGCTTTTCTCAACCCCTCTTATAGCGTTGTTAGTTGGAGGTGAAGATTGAAGTTTGTTCCTAGTTGGAACATGGAGATGTTGTTCCTTGTTGGAACATGTTTACTTGTTGGGATATCACTATATATCTTATTTAATTAACGCATCTATATACTTGGTAAAGGGTGGAAGGCTCGGCCTTATGCCTGGTGTTTTGTTCCACTCTTGCCGCCCTAGTTTCCGTCATATCGGTGTTATGTTCCCGGATTTTGCGTCCCTTACGCGGTTGGGCTATAATGGGAACCCCTTGACAGTTCGCCTTAAGTAAAGCTCTTCCAGTAATGCCCAACATTGGTTTTACGATTCGCCACCTAGCCTTTTTCTTTCCCTTGGGTCGGCCAGCCCAAGGGTCATCATTATTTTACCCCCTCCCCCGGGCCAGTGATCCTCTGAGTGTTGGTCCAACTGAGCGATGTCCGAGGCTACCAGGGGCAACTCTGGACTGGCTTACCCGACGTCTTGCTCATCTGAGTGTGCCCTGAGAAAGAGATATGTGTAGCTCCTATCGGGATTTGTCGGCACATTCGGGCGGTGTTGCTGGTCTTGTTTTACCCTGTTGAAATGTCTTGTTGTACCGGGATACCGAGTCTGATCGGAATGTCTCGGGTGGAGGTCTATTCCTTCGTTGACCGTGAGAGCTTGTCATGGGCTAAGTTGGGACTCCCCTGCAGGGATTGAACTTTCGAAAGCCGTGCCCGCGGTTATGGGCAGATGGGATTTGTTAATGTCCGGTTGTAGATAACTTGAACCTTAATTTAATTAAAATGAATCAACCGAGTGTGTTGCCGTGATGGCCTCTTCTCGGCGGAGTCCGGGAAGTGGACACGGTGTTGGAGTAATGTTTGCGCAGGTTGTTCTCTAGTTTCTCGCTCGTGCTTTGCCTCCTCTTCTCGCTCTCTTCTGCGAATAATTTAGCCACCATACTTGCTAGTCGCTTGCCGCAGCTCCACCTCATACCTTTACCTTACCCATAAGCTTAAATAGTCTTGATCGTGAGGGTGCGAGATTGCGGAGTCCCCGTGGCTCACAGATACTTCCAAAACTAGCTCGCAGGTGCCGATGAGTCCGTGCAGATGACGCAACCAAGCTCGGGAGGAGCTCAATGAAGATCTTGTCCTTTGTGTTGTTCCGTTTCCAGTTGATCAGTAGTGGAGCCCAGTTGGGGTCGATCGGGGACCTTTTGTCGCATTTGGGGTTCTTCTTTTATTTTGGCTCCGTAGTTGGGCCTTGATTGTATCTGATTGATGTAATGCTTTATTCATGTAATTGGGTGAAGTGGCGATTGTAAGCCAACTATGTATCTCTTTCCCTTATTATATTACATGGGTTGTGTGAAGATTACCTCACTTGCGACATATGCCTTCAATGCGATTATGCCTCTAAGTCGTGCCTCGACACGTGGGAGATATAGTCGCATCGAGGGTGTTACAATAAGCCGGGGCCCGGCCCCGGGGGGGGGGGGACCCTAAGCGCCCCAAACCCTAAGCGCCCTAAGATGCCGCTGTCGCCGCCCTAAGCCGCCGCCGCCACCGCCGTCGTCCGCCTCCGAGGTTCGTCGCGCCTCGTTTTCCATGCCGTCGTAAAAAAAGAGAAAAAAAAATCGGCGTTCGTCGTTTTTCTTTTTCTCGGATTTAATCCGCGATTTTTCTGATCGCGATTCCTGATCAGATTTTCGTTTTAGTATAACTTTTCGCTCGTTTATAGGAATCAGGCGATTCAAGCGCCTAGAGTTTCGTCTCGAAACCTTCTATCCGTTTAACCAACTTAAACAACATTTTGCTACTGTAAAATTTGCCCTAGATCCAGATTACTAGAACGAAGTTGTTTTCTTTCGCCGTTTGACTTTGATTGCTTCGTTCGATTTGATTCTTTTTGCCAACCGGAGTTCTTAAGTTGAACCTTCTGGTTAGATCTCTTATTTGAGTTTTACCTATGCATTAGATGAGTACTTATTGTATGCTTGTTTGTTTGTCTGTGATAGAATACCCGGAGTGCGCCGCCTATTACTTCGAATCGTTAGGTTTTGCGGATCATCAGCAAGGAAAGTAACACTTTGATCATACCTTTTCTACTACCCAGTTTTATTGCATTAGATCAATCCTCACACATTGCATGATTAGGATCTAATTAAATTGTGGGATGGGAAGTAGATGAAGTAGTACCTATTACCTGTTATTATCAAACCTTTAGGAGTTACTTCTACGTTTTCTTATTATGCCATGCTATGCTAGTAGATGTGGATTGGGTGAGTGGTATCCATGACAGATGTGAGATTGTTAATTAATGGTTTATCTAAGGTGGCAACTTAAACACACATCTGGGTGGATTGAGGCACCTGGGTATTCCAGGACTTGCCTGTTTTCTTTTGGACCGCCACCCAGGCTCAAAGGGATCATGAGACTATTCATACTAGAAACTTCCGTGTGCAGCCACAAGCTATTATGGGCTCTAGCATAGTTGACTAAGTTGTGCGAACTCTTAAAGTGGTAGACTAGCAGATGTAGAGGATGTAGGTGGTATGGTCTACCCGATCGTAAGGTGCTAGCGCTTCTGAAAGACTGTCTCGGTCATCCGTCTTCTCAAACACCATGTAGTGCGAGAAACCAAACGGAGGCGATCGAGTCTTGTGGGGAAAAGTGCGCAAACCTCTGCAGAGTGTAATAAACTAATTATGGTTAGCCGTGTCCCCGGTTATGGACATCTTGAGTATCTAGTACCTGGATTTTCATGTGAATCTCAACATGTTACTCTAAATTAATTTCGTTGGGTTTTGTTAATGATGATGCTTAATTGGGATTGAGGATGCTGTCAACCATTCTCAATGTTTAACAACCACCATGATAGTAATTAAATTTTATTCCTTTGATGTAGGGAAAAATTGGCTTTATGCAAAACTGTAACCATAGAGCTTTCCACCAGCCAAATATGCATATAGTATAGCTGTTTCATTCCATTACTCTCTATCTGTTACCTTGCCAGCATATTCCATGTGCTGACCCGTTTTCGGGCTGCAACGTTAATGTTGCAGACTTTTTAGACGACGATTAAGGAGTTTTTAGGTCGTGGTTCTATACTCAGTGATGCCGTTGGAGTTGATGGACTCACTTATCTTCCAAGCCTTCCGCTGTTATCGTTATTAGATGGCCTTAAGCCATATTTATTGTAATAAGTTCTCTTTTGAGACACTCGATGTAATAAGTGTGTGATTGCTACTATGCTATAAATCCTCCGAGTACTGTGTGGTGTCAGCATTACTGATCCAGGGATGACACCGGAGCACAGAGATCAGACTGTTTGAGGTCTGGTCGCTACAGAGATGGTATCAGAGCACACGCTGACTGTAGGACACGACCACTAAGCACAAGACCTAGATCACTATTCACTCTCTTCTCTTCTGACCTCTCATCTTTTCTACTCTTTAGGATGGCGGATGCAAGGAACAAGTTCACACAACCGGATGAAGATACACCCTTTGGACGTCACTTGAAGGAAGTCACTAGATACCTGAACATAGGAGTACCAAGTTTCACCAGAACCTACAACGCCACTTTACCTGAAGAAGAGCGCTGGATGATTCAAGTTCAAGTTCCAAGAAGGACGCTCATGCCAGTCACTGAACCCATAGAGTTTTCTTTTGATGCATGAACTGGGAGTCTAGGAAAGAGCATGGCAGCTCACATCGCCATGGGACGCATTGGAGAAGTCTACCGCAAGGATCTCAAGGATACTATCTACCAAATTTGTGGGCGCCGAGATGAGCACTGGGAGATGATCAGCACCAGGAAGGATAGGTCAATCACAGCTTTTATCCAGGAGTTAAATCAGCACATTCGACGACAGGAGAACCAGATGTACGCCGACATGATAGATCTGAAGAAGGCTAAGACTAGAATCAAGGAACTGGAGGAAGAACTCAAGGCTACACGTGAATATTATGAAGAAGAAATTGAAGTATTGGTGGATAAGAATGCCGACCTAACTATGAAGCTAGCAGTATTTATGGGAGGCCCTACGCTAGTAGATGAAGACGAAGAACCCCAGGAGATTAGCCCGGAAGACTACATCATCATCGACGGCACCGACTCGGAAGCAGATAGTAGCGATGATGACTATGTTGATGAAGCTGGAGCAGATATTATGTAGTCAACGACCGTAGAATATTTCTAGTAGACCACCTCATTAGTAGTAGTAGTCCACCATGTAAATATAGTAGTCCGAGCACTTTTGCGATAGATAGATCGATTGTATGCCCTTGTGTGATTGATTGAAGTGAATTGTTTGATTTTGCCTCATGTGCATATGGGTAGTGTTTTCTCTTTAGACCCCCTCTATTCTTATATCTCATCTTTTCTAAGCCCTCAGATGCCTCCGAGACGTGACCCCGGATTTGCCTTTCCAGCGGAGCTCACCCAGTTGATCCAGCAGCAGAACACATTGATGCAGTTGCTAGTCCAGAATCCAAATCAGGGGAACAACAACAATAACCCACCACCACTACCTATTGACCACTTAGCGCGTTTTCTTAGGCTAAATCCGCCGGTGTTTTCTAGTAGCACCGAGCCGATAGTAGCGGATGATTGGCTCCGCAAGACAGCTAGGGAGTTGACCACAGCAGGATGCACAGATGCGGAGAAAGTGAAGTTTGCCGCACATCAGTTAGAAGGACCCGCAGCATCATGGTGGGAGAATTTCACCGCCACTTTCCCAGTAGACACTGTCACATGGGACCAGTTTCAGCAGGCTTTTCATACTGCACGTGTTTCAGCAGGAGCTATGGCCATGAAGAAGCGTGAGTTTCGCAACTTGCGCCAAGGAGGAAGGACAGTTGGCCAGTATGTGGAGGAATTTAGTAAGCTAGCACGTTATGCCCCAGATGACGTCGCTACGGATGCAGGTAAGCAGGAGAAGTTTCTGGAAGGACTGAATGATGAGCTGAGCATGCAGTTGATGGTAGCCACCTTCAACAACTACCAGGAGTTGGTAGATCGTGCTCTTATGATTGAAGGGAAGCAGCAGCAAATTGAGAATCGCAAGAGGAAGTATGGACAAGGAAAGTACAATTCAGGAGCTCAGCAGAAGCCACGTTTTACCCCTAGACCGGGAGGACATTTTCAGCATACCCATGGAGGAGGTAGCTCGCAGAATCACAATGGCACCAAGAATGGTAATGGCAATGGAGAAAGCAACGGCCAGAACCACACCAACCCCTCAACCCCAGCCAAGAAGGACTTGAGCCAAGTCACTTGCTTTAAGTGTTCAAAGACCGGACATTATGCCAATGAATGTCCTTAATTACAAAATGGAAATAGCAATGGAAGTTCTAGGAAGAAGCCGAACCCTTTCAACAGGGGACAAGTGAACCACGTTAGCGTGGAGGAGGTTGAAGCTCAGCCCGATTCAATAATAGGTAAGTTTTTGGTTAAGTCATTTACTGCACTCGTTCTTTTTGATATTGGCGCATCGCATTCATACATCTCAAGGGGATTTGTGGATAAGTATAACCTACCAACCCAAGCCCTTAGGTCACCCATGTTAGTAACCTCGCCCGGAACAGAATATATGGCTAGTCTATGGTGTGATCAGTTACCATTAAGGATTGCTAACTATGTTTTTCCCTCAGACCTAATAGTATTGGAATCTCAAGGATTGGATGTGATATTAGGCATGGATTGGTTATCAAAGTATGAAGGGAATATTCAATGTGCTAGTAAGTCAATTTTGCTTACCACACCAGAAGGGAGAAGGATCAAGTATGTATCCCGACATGTGCCAAAGAGGACTCAAGCAAATTGTTTAATAGGAGTTGTGCAGGAGGAAGTACCAGTGGTAAGGGATTTCCTTGATGTATTTCCAGAGGAGTTGCCAGGCATGCCACCGGATAGAGATATTGAGTTTTTGATTGAGCTATTGCTAGGCACAGGTCCAATATCAAAGAGACCATATAGGATGCCAGCAAAGGATTTGGTGGAAATTAAGAAGCAGATTAAGGAGTTACTGGATAAGGGATATATTCGCCCAAGTTCTTCACCTTGGGGATCGCCAGTACTTCTGGTGGAGAAGAAAGATGGATCGTTAAGGATGGTTGTTGATTATCGAGGATTGAATGAAGTAACGATCAAAAACAAGTACCCACTATCAATGATCAACGATCTGTTTGATCGATTGCAAGGAGCTAAGGTATTTTCCAAGATCGATCTGCGATCAGGATACCACCAGTTGAAGATTCGAGAATAGGATATTCCGAAGACAATTTTTACCACCAGATATGGGCTGTACGAGTATACCTTATGTCATTTGGTCTGACTAACGCACCTGCCTACTTTATGAACATGATGAACAAAGTGTTTATGGAGTTCTTGGATAAGTTCGTCGTAGTGTTCATTGATGATATCCTGGTTTATTCGAAGAATGAAGAGGAACATAAGGAGCATTTGCGTTTGGTACTTGGAAAGCTCAGAGAACATCAATTATATGCCAAGTTCAGCAAATGTGAGTTTTGGTTGAAGGAAGTAGGATTCCTCGGACACGTTATATCTGGAGAAGGTATAGCAGTTGATCCCACTAAAGTTGATACCGTGACCAAGTGGAAAGCCCCAACAACAGTTGGAGAGATCCGGAGTTTTCTTGGACTCGTAGGATACTACCGGAGATTTATTGAGAATTTCTCAAAGATTACGAAGCCTATGACTGAGTTGTTGAAGAAGGATACCAAGTTCATATGGACAGAGGAATGTGAGACTAGTTTCCAAGAGTTGAAGAAACATTTGGTTACCTCACCAGTATTGATCTTGCCAGACCAGACCAAGGATTATGAGGTGTATTGCGACGCTTCACGTCGAGGACTTGGAGCAGTGCTTATGCAGGAAGGGAGAGTTGTTTCATATGCCTCAAGACAACCGAAACCTCATGAGTTGAATTATGCCACGCATGATTTGGAGTTAGCATCCGTAGTGCATGCATTGAAGACATGGAGACATTTTCTCATTGGAAATCATTGTGAGGTGTACACGGATCATAAGAGTTTGAAGTACATTCTCACCCAGAAGGAGTTAAATCTCAGACAAAGGAGATGGTTGGAGCTTATCAAGGATTATGATATGAAATTGCATTATCATCCTAGAAAGGCTAATGTAGTAGCAGACGCATTAAGCCGCAAGATCCATGTCAATACGTTAATGATGGGAGAAATACCCAAGGAGTTAGCAGAAAATCTTCGTGAACTATGTTTGGAAATAGTTCCGAGAGGCTATGTAGCAGCATTGGAGATTCAGTCAACCTTGATGGATGAAATCAGGGAAGTTCAGAAAGCTGACAAAGAGATTGCCGCTATAAAGGAGAAACTGAGCAAAGGAAAAGCTAAAGGATTTCGTGAGGATGAGCACGACACCCTATGGTTTGAAGACCGTGTTTACGTGCCCAATGACCCGGAGATCAGGAAGTTGATTTTGCAAGAGGCACATGACTCACCGTATTCAATTCACTCAGGAAATACCAAGATGTATTTGGATTTGAAGGATATTTTCTGGTGGACCGGAATGAAGAAGGGTATTGCGGAGTATGTAGCAGTTTGTGATGTATGCCAGAGAGTAAAGGCAGAGCATCAGAAGCCAGCAGGATTGTTACAACCATTGCCGATACCCAAATGGAAGTGGGATAAGCTAGGCATGGATTTTATCACGGGATTACCCAGGACTCGTTCAGGCTATGACTCGATTTGGGTTGTAGTTGATCGATTGACGAAGGTAGCTCATTTCATCCCAGTAAAGACCACTTATACCAGTGCTAAGTTGGCAAAGATATACATGACTAGGATCGTATGTTTGCATGGAGTTCCGAGAAGTATCGTATCAGATAGAGGAACCCAGTTTACCTGAAAGTTCGGGAAGCAGTTGCACGAAACTTTGGGAACCAGGCTAGAATTCAGTACAGCTTTTCATCCACAGACAGATGGACAGACCGAGAGAGTCAATCAGATTTTGGAGGATATGCTGAGAGCTTGTGCGCTAGATTACGGATCTAGTTGGGACGATAATTTTCCATATGCAGAGTTCTCTTACAACAACAGTTACCAAACCAGTTTAAAGATGGCCCCTTTCGAAGCTTTGTACGGAAGGAGGTGCAGCACACCGTTGTCATGGGACGAAGTTGGAGACCGCCAGTTGTTTGGACCTGACTTGATTAAATAGTCTGAACAGAAGGTGAAGCTGATTCGAGATAGGCTCAAGGTAGCCCAGTCCAGACAGAAAAGTTATGCAGATTCTAAACGTAAGGAGACAGTTTACGAAGTTGGAGATAGAGCTTATCTTCGAGTATCACCACTTCGGGGAACAAAGCGTTTTGGAGTTAAAGGGAAGTTAGCGCCATGATTTGTAGGACCATATCGAGTTTTGGAGCGTATGGGAGAAGTAGCCTACAAGTTGGAATTGCCCGAAGGATTGTCAGGAGTACATGATGTGTTCCACGTTTCTCAGTTAAATAAATGTCACGCAGAGATGGCTGACATACCGTTGAGAGATACAGTGCCTTTGGAAACTATTCAGTTGGATAACGATTTGACCTACGAGGAGAATACAATTAAGATTCTCCAGTTTGCCAACCGAGTTACTCGCATCAAGGTTATCAAGTTTTGCAAAGTTCAGTGGAGCCACCACACGGAGGATGAAGCCACCTCGAAGCGAGAGGAAGATTTGCTCAAAGACCACCTTCACCTATTTTCTAGCCAACCCGAATCTCGAGGGCGAGATTCATCTTAAGGGGGGTAGGTTTGTAACATCCCAAATTTTCAATTTGGAATGTTATACATTAGATCATCATGCATATCATATTTTTTTTCCATTTTGGTTGATCCTAGAAATTCTACGCAACTCAATGACCCACGGAGAGAGTTGGGGATTTCGTTATTTTCATATTTGAGTTTTCTCAAATTTTGGGAATAGGATCATTTGATTTTATTTATTTTATCATGAATTATTTCTATTACAAAAATATGAGAGAGGGAATAAAATGACTTTCCCAAAATAGAGAAATATTGAGGATCAAATAATAAAATCAAATAAGATTTTATTTCGGAGTTTTTCGGTGTTTTATTTGAATTTAGGAAAAATATGCGTTTTTCAAAACTGCATTTAGGTCCCAAATAAATGTTCACCTTGTGCGGCTTGATTTTAGAAGCCCGTGAAAATTTATATCGGAATTTTTGGAGTCCGTTTAGTATTTCTTTTTATTTTTCTTCCGAGCGGAATAATAGAAAAAAAATGCGAACTGACTTAACGGGCCTTGTCCGACCTGGACACCGACCCCGGAGGCCTTTATAAGCCGAGGCCCGGCCCCGGGGGGGGGGGGACCCTAAGCGCCCCAAACCCTAAGCGCCCTAAGTCGCCGCCGCCGCCGTCGTCTGCCACCGCCACCGGATCCCGCCGCCGAGGTTCGTCGCGCCTCGTGGTTTTTCTTTTTCTTGGATTTAATCCGCGATTTTTCTGATCGCGATTCCTGATCCGATTTTCATTTTAGTATAACTTTTCGCTCGTTTATCGGAATTAGGCGATTCAAGCGCCTAGAGTTTCGTCTCGAAACCTTCTATCCGTTTAACCAACTTAAATAAGATTTTGCTACTGTAAAATTTGCCTTAGATCCAGATTACTAGAACGAAGTTGTTTTCTTTCGCCGTTTGACTTTCGTTGCTTCGTTCAATTTGATTCTTTTTGCCAACTGGAGTTCTTAAGTTGAACCTTCTGGTTAGATCTCTTATTTGAGTTTTACCTGTGCATTAGATGAGTACTTATTGTATGCTTGTTTGTTTGTCTGTGATAGAATACCCGGAGTGCGCCGCCTGTTACTTCGAATCGTTAGGTTTCGCGGATCATCAGCAAGGCAAGTAACACTTTGATCATACCTTTTCTACTACCCAGTTTTATTGCATTAGATCAATCCTCACACATTGCATGATTAGGATCTAATTAAATTGTGGGATGGGAAGTAGATGAGGTAGTACCTATTACCTGTTATTATTAAACCTTTGGGAGTTACTTCTACGTTTGCTTATTCTGCCATGCTATGCTAGTAGACGTGGATTGAGTGAGTGATATCCATGATAGATGTGAGATTGTTAATTAATGGTTTATCTAAGGTGGCAACTTAAACACACATCTGGGTGGATTGAGGCACCCGGGTATTCCAGGACTTGCCTGTTTTCTTTTGGACCGCCACCCAGGCTCAAAGGGATCATGAGACTATTTATACTAGAAACTTCCGTGTCCAGCCACAAGCTATTATGGGCTCTAGCATAGTTGACTAAGTTGTGCGAACTCTTAAAGTGGTAGACTAGCAGATGTTGGGGATGTAGGTGGTACGGTCTACCCGATCGTAAGGTGCTAGCGCTTCTGAAAGACTATGTCTCGGTCATCCATCTTCTCAAACACCATGTAGTGCGAGAAACCAAACGGAGGCGATCGAGTCTTGTGGGGAAAAGTGCGCAAACCTCTGCAGAGTGTAATAAACTAATCATGGTTAGCCGTGTCCCCGGTTATGGACATCTTGAGTATATAGTACCTGGATTTTCATGTGAATCTCAACATGTTACTCTAAATTAATTTTGTTGGGTTTTGTTAATGATGATGCTTAATTGGGATTGAGGATGCTGTCAACCATTCTCAATGTTTAACAAGCACCATGATAGTAATTAAATTTTATTCCTTTGAAGTAGGGAAAAATTGGCTTTATGCAAAACTGTAACCATAGAGCTTTCCACCAGCCAAATATGCATATAGTATAGCTGTTTCATTCCATTACTCTCTATGTGTTACCTTGCCAGCATATTCCATGTGCTGACCCGTTTTCGGGCTGCAACGTTAATGTTGCAGACTTTTCAGACGACGATTAAGGAGTTTTTAGGTCGTGGTTCTATACTCAGTGATGCCGTTGGAGTTGATGGACTCACTTATCTTCCAAGCCTTCCGCTGTTATCGTTATTAGATGGCCTTAAGCCATATTTATTGTAATAAGTTCTCTTTTGAGACACTCAATGTAATAAGTGTGTGATTGCTACTATGCTATAAATCCTCCGAGTACTGTGTGGTGTCAGCATTACTGATCCAGGGATGACACCGGAGCACAGAGATCAGACTGTTTGAGGTCTGGTCGCTACAGGTTGGCTCGCTGAGGCAAATCCCTCGGTCCAGCTAACGTGACGGAGCTGGTCGGCTGGTGACGCCGAAGTGTCCGGAGTAGGTTGATTAAGAGATGGCGAAGCCCTCAGTCTAGCCGAGATGTCGAAGCCTCGATGTTAGCTGATGAGTCGAAGCAGGTCAGCGTGGTGGACACCAGCTTGAAGAAGCAATAGTGTGGCCCTGCCGATGCAGGTCGTGACGTGGTCGATGCCAGCTTGATGAAGCGACCGTGCGGCGATGCCGATATGCCCGCTCCGTGTAATCCGTGGGGCGGCGATGTTTGTGATGATTTATCCTTCGCGATCCCGGACTCTTGTTCGTCTTGCCGAGATGATGATCCAAAGAATTTGAGCTCGGCTCAACAAAGTGACGACGTGTCTAGCGCAGGTCGGCAGCCGTGGAGCAATATTGCCGTACTGGTTTAACACCAGCATGATGTTGAAGATCATGTTCAAAAGATCTTAAAGTTGGTGGGATGTGTTCGGGAACAAAACACAATACCCCATACAAAACTTCCTTCAAAAGGGATGTCCGAAATCCCGTTCATAAAAAAGACGATCTCGGGTCGGATTCGTTTTCGCGCAGAAAACAGATCCGAAAAAGGATGCACTAATCAAAAGGTTCCCGGAGTTTGGACGGTCGGATCGAGCTGAAATTTTGAGAGGTGGTAGATATAGGAATTCCGCAGCCGATCAATGGTTGGATTTTTCAAAGGATGTCCGAGCTAGAAGCTGGACACCACGCCCTAAACTCGTCCAGATTCCCGTCCAGATTTGACAGGGCTTCGGTATCTCGTGGATTCCTAGAGATTCCTCCATCGGAACTCGACGCAATTTTCCTGGGTTGTTGTAGACTCAATTCCACACAATTCCACTGAAGCAATCGTGAAAAAGACACTTGAGGAGGCGGTGGCGGCGGACACAAGTTTGCTGTCCGGAAAAACAGCACGGTCGCCCGAGGGCAATGTTGACGTTGAGCCCCCGGGCTCCCTGGATGATTCCTCCATGATCTTGATAGAGATCGGAGTTGATGTTTATAAAGGCCCTCATCCGAACATGATGATCGGAGGTAGGGCGCAATCCTTGGTCGAACCAAGGTGACCAGTCGAGCTGGTGATGAAGATGCCGAAGTCACAGTTGATCCGCATGCGAGCCATCAACCTTTTGCCGAACACACAGCGGAGCTCTCAATGAAGGCACCAATGTCGGTGTCAAAACCGGCGGATCTCGGGTAGGGGGTCCCGAACTGTGCGTCTAAGGCGGATGGTAACAGGAGGCAGGGAACACTATGTTTTACCCAGGTTCGGGCCCTCTTGATGGAGGTAAAACCCTACGTCCTGCTTGATTGATATTGATGATATGAGTATTACAAGAGTTGATCTACCACGAGATCGTAGAGGCTAAAACCCTAGAATCTAGCCTATGGTATGATTGTTGTATATGATCTATCGACTAGCCTGACCTCG
This sequence comes from Triticum urartu, assembly GCF_003073215.2. Classification (NCBI taxonomy): domain Eukaryota; kingdom Viridiplantae; phylum Streptophyta; class Magnoliopsida; order Poales; family Poaceae; genus Triticum; species Triticum urartu. The sequence continues at coordinate 435,689,906 of NC_053025.1, read as the reverse complement.
GTTTATATAATGCACCAGAGGCCTAGGATAACAAGAGTCCTAGCCGAATACGCCGGTGGGGAGGAGTCCTTGTCATGATCACCAAGTCTTGTGGAATCTTCCATGTATGCGGCAGCTGTCCGAACTGGCCCATGAGTATACGGCCACGGGGGTCCTCGACCCAATCTAACATATCGGGAGATGACGTGGTGAGTACCCCCTAGTCCAGGACACCGTCAGTGACCGTGAATGGATTGACAACCCCTTTATCGCATTGGTTGCGAGATTCTTATTTGTTTGTGTAGGTGCGTGGGACTCGAGCGTGATCTCCTACTGGATTGATACCCTGATTCTCAAAAACTGAGGGAAATACTTACGCTACTTTACTGCATCACCCTTTCCTCTTCAAGGGAAAACCAATGAAGTGCTCAAGAGGTAGCATTGCACACGGGTCATGCAAAACAACCATTTGCATTGAAGGGATGCACAAATCCTGCACTGTGGGGGAATACCATAGCTCTCACTTTGCATACGGGTGTTCTATCTAAAATGTTTGTGAAGAAATCTTGCTTGGCACATTTTCCCTTGGCTTCCCGAGGAAGCTGTCGGTTTGCATATTGGTGTTCTAACTAAAACATTTGTGATGAGTGTTTTATATTTAAATACCATTGACGGGTTTTTCAAAAGTAAATCGTTTGATAATTCTGTACATTAAGAGAGAAAAACGCAAGTTCGTCCAAACTATATCTTTCATTCAGTCACACTGCGAATTTATATTCATACGATCGAGAATTCTAGATAGAGTATTAAACCCCAAAAAAACTATTTCCACCAGCGGCGGAGGCGGCGTGCTGCGCCGTTGTTGAAGTCTTCAAGGCAGCACAAAATGTTCTTCACATGTAAATCAAACATCATGTCATCGCGCGATCGACGGGCGGGGCGCGGGAGGACGACAACTGGCGCCGCTGAGAGATAGCAGTCGATGGCAGCATCCCATGCCGCTGAGGGGGCGCGCGCACGGGCACGGGCAAGGCGGGTGCAGCCAAACGCTCCGGGATCGGTGCTGCGGTGGGTGGAGGGGCGCGCACGGGCAAGGGCACGGGCGCGACGGGTGCAGCCAAACGGACGGGGACCGGAGCCACAGTGGGTGGAGGGGCGCGCACAGGCACGAGCACGAGCGGTGGCGCTGGCATGTACATGAGCTCGCGCTGGTCCGCGGAGACCTCGCTGACGCCCGCGGCTTCCATCTCTGCGATAGTGCTCGACGACTAGCCCATCAATGCTACGGGGATGGTCGCTGGCACGGGCAAGGAGATGGGAGCTGAGACGGGAGCGGGGGGCAGCAACCACCCCGGCCAGCTCGTTTTGGCCATGTCCATGAGGCCCCATTCCTCCTTATTTCCTATCTCCTCCAGCTCGGAGTAGACTTCACCAAACTAGAAGACTAGTGGCAGATGATCATTCTGCGCCATGGCGTTGGTGGAGGTCTGCGGGAGGGAGGGGAATGGGAGGCGAACAGTAAGGTCGCCCAAATTAAACAGTGGTTCAGGCACCGTTAATGGAGAGGAAAGCGGGCGGCCATGGAAGTCAAAGGGCTCGCTTCCCAGTGAGCCTGCTGATACGTCTCCAACGTATCTACTTTTCCAAACACTTTTGCCCTTGTTTTGGACTCTAACTTGCATGATTTGAATGGAACTAACCCGGACTGACGCTGTTTTCAGCAGAATTACCATGGTGTTATTTATGTGCAGGAGCAAACGTTCTCAGAATGACCTGAAACTTCACGGAGCCACTTTTCAGAAATAAGAAAAATACCTGCCAAAGATGAAGGCCAGGGGGCCCACCGTCTCTCCACGAGGGTGGGGGCGCGCCCCTACCTCCTGGGCCCCCTGTTGCCTCTTCGACTCCAACTCCACCTCCATATTTTGAGTTTCAGGGAGAAAAAATCAAGGAGAAGAAATCATTGTGTTTTACGATACAGAGCCGCCGCCAAGCCCTAAAACCTCTCGGGACGGCTGATCTGGAGTCCGTTCGGGGCTCCGGAGAGGGGAATCCGTCGCCATCGTCATCATCAACCATCCTCCATCACCAATTTCATGATGCTCATCGTCGTTAGTGAGTAATTCCATCGTAGGCTTGCTGGACGGTGATGGGTTGGATGGGATCTATCGTGTAATCGAGTTAGTTTTGTTAGGGTTTGATCCCTAGTGTCCACTATGTTCTGAGATTGATGTTGCTATGACTTTGCCATGCTTAATGCTTGTCACTAGGGCCCGAGTGCCATGATTTCAGATCTGAACCTATTATGTTTTCACCAATATATGAGTGTTCTTGATCCTATCTTGCAAGTCTATAGTCACCTATTATGTGTTATGATACGTTAACCCCGAAGTGACAATAATCGGGATACTTACCGGTGATGACCGTAGTTTGAGGAGTTCATGTATTCACTATGGTTAATGCTTTGTTCCGGTTCTCTATTAAAAGGAGGCCTTAATATCCCTTAGTTTCCGTAAGGACCCCGCTGCCACGGGAGGGTAGGACAAAAGATGTCATGCAAGTTCTTTTCCATAAGCACGTATGACTATATTCGGAATACATGCCTACATTACATTGACGAACTGGAGCTAGTTCTGTGTCACCCTAGGTTATGACTGTTACATGATGAACCGCATCCGGCATAATTCTCCATCACCGATCCATTGCCTACGAGCTTTCCATATATTGTTCTTAGCTTATTTACTTTCCTGTTGCTATTGCTATCATCACTACAAAATACCAAAAACATTACTTTTACTACTGTTACCTTTTGCTACCGTTACCACTACTATCATATTACTTTGCTACTAAATACTTTGCTGCAGATATTAAGTTTTCAGGTGTGGTTGAATTGAAAACTCAGCTGCTAATACTTGAGAATATTCTTTGGCTCCCCTTGTGTCGAATCAATAAATTTGGGTTGAATACTCTACCCTCGAAAACGGTTGCGATCCCCTATACTTGTGGGTTATCAAGACTATTTTCTGGCGCCGTTGCCGGGGAGCATAGCTCTATTCTTTGAGTCACTTGGGATTTATATCTGCTTATCATTATGAAGAACTTGAGAGATCCAAAAACCAAGATTCATCCCTCAACTACGAGGGGAGGTAAGGAACTGCCATCTAGCTCTGCACTTGATTCACCTTCTGTTTTGAGTAAGCTTGCGACACCTACACCTGCTTCTGCCATTCTTTCTGATATGTCGCATGTTATTGATGATGCTACTTCTGCTATGCATGATACTTATGATGAAATTACCTCTATGCCTGATACTACTGTGCCACTTAGTGATTTTCTTAATGAACAACTTGCTAGGGCTAGAGAGATTGAAAATATTGAATCTGGTGATACTGATGAAAGTGATGATGAAGAATCACTTGTTTCCTAAGGGTTATGTCTTTGATCAAGAAGCTTCTTTAGCTATTTTAGCGTGCCAAAATAGAACTGAACTCAAAAGATTATTAGCTAAATGGAGTAAGCAATCTTTAAATGCTGGAATGAAACCTGACCCTGCTTTTGCTACTTCACCTATATTTGTTACTGATAAGGATTATGAATTCTCTGTTGATCCTAATATAATTACTTTGGTTGAATCTGATCCTTTTCATGGTTATGAATCTGAAACTGTTGTGGCACATCTTACTAAGTTGAATGATATAGCCACCCTGTTCACTAAAGATGAGAGAACTCGTTACTTTTACATCCTTAAAATATTTCCGTTCTCATTAAAGGGTGATGCTAAGATATGGTTTAATTCTCTTGATCCTGGTTGTGTGCGTAGTCCCCAGGATATGATTTATTACTTCTCTGCTAAATCTTTCCCTACTCATAAGAAACAAGCTGCTTTAAGGGATATATATAATTTTGTGCAAATTGAAGAAGAGAGTCTCCCACAAGCTTGGGGGAGGCTTCTCCAATTACTTAATGCTTTGTCTGATCATCCTCTTAAGAAAAATGAAATACTTGATATCTTTTATAATGGACTAACTGATGCCTCCAGAGATTACCTGGATAGTTGTGCTGGTTCTGTTTTTAGGGAAAGAACACCGGATGAAGCTGAAATTTTATTGAATAATATTTTGACAAATGAAAATAATTGGACACCTCCGGAGCCAATTCCCGAGCCTATTCCTAAACCAACTCCGAAGAAGAGGGGTATTCTATTTCTCAGTCTTGAAGATATGCAAGAGGCAAAGAAATCTATGAAAGAAAAAGGTATTAAAGATGAAGATGTTAAGAATTTACCTCCTATTGAAGAAATACATGGTCTTAATTTACCGCCTGTTGAAGAAACATATAATCTTAATCCTTTACCTATTGAAGAAACTCATGGTCTTGATAACCCGACACAGGTAGTAAAGGTAAATTCTCTCTATAGATATGATAAAGCTGTAATCCCATTTACTAAGTTTGCTAGCCCATGCTTAGATGAGTTTGATAAATTTATGGCTAAGCAAGAAGACTTTAATGCTTATTTTGGTAGACAATTGAAATACAATTCAAATATTCTTGAACACTTAGGAGATTATATGGCCAATGTTAAAGTTGAACTTAAACTTATTAGTAAACATGCTTCCATGGTTACCACTCAAGTAGAACAAGTAATTAAAGCTCAAAATGATTTGCTCAATGAATTGAATAGTAAAGATAATGATTATGCTGTTAGAGTGGCTACTAGAACTGGTAGAATGACTCAGGAAACTTTGTATCCTGAAGGCCACCCTAAGAGAATTGAGAAAGATTCTCAGAGAAATAATATAGATGCACCTAGTTCTTCTAAAAAGAAGAAAAAGAAAAATGATAAGACTTTGCATGCTTCTAGTGATCCTATTGTTGAAACACCTGAGAATCCAAATGATATTTCTATTTCTGATGCTGAAACTAAATCTGGTAATGAACCTGAAACTAATGATAATGTTAATGATAATGTTCATGATGATGCTCAACCTAGTAATGATAATGATATAGAAATTGAACCTGCTGTTGATCTTGATAACCCACAATCAAAGAATCAATGTTATGATAAGAAAGATTTTGTTGCTAGGAAACATGGTAAAGAAAGAGAGCCTTGGGTTCAGAAACCCATGCCTTTTCCTCCCAAACCATCCAAGAAAAAGGATGATGAGGATTTTGAGCGCTTTGCTGAAATGATTAGACCTATCTTTTTGCGTATGCGATTAACTGATATGCTTAAAACCAATCCTTATGCTAAGTACATGAAAGATATTATTACAAATAAAAGAAAGATACCGGAAGATGAAATTTCCACCATGCTTGCTAATTATACTTTTAAGGGTGGAATACCAAAGAAACTTGGAGATCCAGGAGTACCCACTATACCATGCTCCATTAAAAGAAACTATGTTAAAACTGCTTTATGTGATCTTGGAGCCGGTGTTAGTGTTATGCCTATCTCTTTATATCATAGACTTGATTTAAATAAGTTGACACCTACTGAAATATCTTTGCAAATGGCTGATAAATCAACTACAATACCTGTCGGTATTTGTGAGGATGTGCCTATTGTAGTTGCAAATGTTACTATTTTAATGGACTTTGTTATTCTTGATATTCCCGAGGACGATAGTATGTCTATTATTCTTGGAAGACCCTTTTTTTAATACTGCAGGGGCTGTTATTGATTGCACTAAAGGCAATGCCACTTTTCATGTTAATGGCAATGAGCATACGGTACACTTTCTGAGGAAACAACCTTCATAATATCAACTCTATTGGAAAAATTCCATCAATTATATTTGGAGGTTTTGAATTTCCTCTTCCTACTGTCAAGAAGAAATATGATATTCTTATTATTGGGGATGTGCATATCCCTGTTGAGGTAACATACTGTTATTCGAAATTTCTCCGGTTCCATGTTATTCGGAATGAGTTCGTTAACAAGACTTGATCAACCTTGTTAATGGATTCCTTTTGATGATGATGAGATGGATGAAACTAGAAGGCACAACCTTCTGTACCCCACTTTTACTTTTTGTTACTTATATTAAATAAAATAAAAATAAATATTTTCCCGTCTGTCATCTGATTATCCGTGCAATATAAAAATACCTCAAAAATAAAAGTTCTCCAAATGCCCTGAAATTTAAATATGATTTTTTCTAGAATATTTGAGGATTTATGGAACTGAGAACACACCATGGGGGTCAACCACCTTCCCATGAGGGTGGAGGGCGCGCCCACCCCTCTAGGGCGCGCCCCCTGCCTCGTGGGCCCACGGTGGCCCTCCTCCACTTATTCCTGCACCCACACACTTCCTCTTCCTCCCACAAACACGAATAACCAGCTCAAGCACGAGTTCTAGCTCATCTTGCTGCCATTTTTGATCTCCTTGCTCAAAGCACCTCTCACAAAACTTCTTGGGGAGATTGTTCCTTGTTATGTGACTCCTCCATTGGTCCAATTAATTTTTGTTCTAGTGCTTTATTCATTGCAAATTTGTGTTTCTTAGGTGACCCTATTCTTGAGCTTGCATGTCAAATCTATATGGTCAAAAGTAGTTTTGATGCATGATATAGGCCCTATGCACTTGTAGGAGTAGTTGCTATCAATATTATTGAGTTTGGTTTACTTTTATTTTGAAGTTACTAAAAATTTCAGAATTTTTCAGAAAATGATGAGGAGACTTTTGAGGGGCTCATCGAGCCAAAGCTCGAAGGAAAAGGCACCAAAGCCTAAGTATAATCTGCCTCGCACCGCGGAGGTTTGGGCGTGTGAATGGCCTTCCGAGGATTTCTTGAGAGCAGCCGGGATTTATGAAGATTTTCATGAATTGGCTCATAATGCAGGCCTCACCGCTTTCCTGCACGACCAATGCGATCAGTATCTCTTACTCACAAATACCTTTGTGCAAAACTTTCATTTTCATTCTAGGAACTCACCACCTACAGTGGAGTTTCATTTATATGATGAGCATAAGGAGATGTTGCTTTATGATTTTTGTCGGATTTGTTTAGTCCCTTTTGAGGGCAAGACAGAAGAACCACATCGTGATGATGTGGAGGGGTTTATTGATACTATCACTGTAGAGGAAACAAGGAAGGTTTCCGATGCACGAATCACTAGCATACATTTTCCTGTTTTACGCTACTTTGCATTATTTGCTAGTCCTTGCTTAATTGGCCGCGGAAACTGTGGAAACCTTAGTATCCCTGATATTATTATTTTGCTCCAAGGTTTATAAGGTGATAACACTTTTAGTATGGGCGACATTATTGCTAAACGGTTAAGTCTGAACCATACCAAGGGCCCCATCTTTGGAGGCATCTATGCCTCACGCCTAGCTGCACATTTTAACATACCTATTAGGCATTCTGAGAAGGAAGAAAAAGTGATGCCTCGTGTTTATTTGCATTATAAAAGTATGGTGGCACATGATTTTATTGTTAAGAATAGGGAAGGAGAGCTTGAATATCAATTGTTCTTTAACAAACATCATCCTGAGACTATTACACTGCCTGCTCCTTCTTTGTTTGATTTGTTTGTAGGCACGTACCTTGTTCCATTGAAGGCTATTCATGCCTATCGGAACCCTGCGCCAGGTGAGGAGCCAGAGCCGGAAGCACAAGTTGATCCTTCACGACATTCTAATTACCAGTGGGATCCGGAGATGATTGTCAGCCAGTGGCAAGCTAAGTCTTCCTCTTCTTCCTCGCAGTACGACCCCAGCTACTATTATGGATATCCGCCAGGCCATCCGTGGCCATAGACCAACTTAGGCCAAAAGCCTAAGCTTGGGGGAGTACATATTTCCCACCGACATTACATTTATGTTCACACACTCATTGCTAGATGTCGGTGCTCATACTTTTTCATTGTATCATCCATGCTAGTTTATTTTACTTTTAATGCTTTCTTCTTATGAGTTTAATAAACCTTAAGAAAAAAATTAGTTGTAGATTTTAATTAATTTACTTTCCATGCTTGTAGTAGTAATTAAAAGGAAAACCCAAAAAGATCTCCTGTTCTTCTTTTGCTTGTTGGGAGCTTTCCCATGTAAATAGTTTTATTTCTTTTCTTTTCTTAGGGGGTCGATAGGAGAAGACCATATTTAAATTGTTGAAGTGGCTCTTATATGCATTATTGTTGATCTGACAAAAGAGCCCATATTGCCTTGTCTTCTTCTATTTATTGAATGCTTGCAGATTCCAGCTTAGTCCAATGCACGTGCACTATTATTATTATTCACATCGTTCTGTCATGCAAGTGAAGGGCAATTATGACAATATATGATGGACTTATTGAGATGAGAAAAGCTGGTATGAACTCGACCTCTTTTGTTTTTGTAAATATGCTAGTTCATCGTTCCTGATTCAGCCTATTATGAATAAACATGTTTGTAATGACAACTAGAGATCATAGTTTCTTGTGCCATGCTTGATTAGCTATGAGTTATAATGGTTTACCTTGCATGCCAACATGCTATTAAAATGGTTATGATGTGGTATGATAGGGTGGTATCCTCCTCTGAATGATTTAAGTGACTTGACTTGGCACATGTTCACGCATGTAGTTGAAACAAAATCAACATAGCCTTCACGATATTTATGTTCATGGTGGATTATATCCTACTCATGCTTGCATTCGGTGTTGATTAATTTTAATGCATGTTCATGACTGTTGTTGCTCTCTAGCTGGTCGCTTCTCAGTCTTTTGCTAGCCTTCACTTGTACTAAGCGGGAATACTGCTTGTGCATCCAAATCCCTTAAACCCCAAAGTTATTCCACATGAGTCCACTATACCTACCTATATACGGTATCTACCTACCATTCCAAGTAAATTTGTATGTGCCAAACTCTAAACCTTCAAATAAATGTCATGTTTTGTATGCTCGAATAGCTCATGTATCAACTAGGGCTGTCTGTATCTTCCATGTTAGGCGGGTTATTCTCAAGAGGAGTGGACTTCGCTCCTCACTCACGAGATAAATGGCTGGTCACCGGGATGCCCAGTCCCATGATTTATGCAAACTAAATCAAAATAATTTCAAACAAAACTCCCCCTTGGGACTCTTGTTAGTTGGAGGCACTCGTTGTTTCGAGCAAGCCATGGATTGATGCTTGTTGGTGGAAGGGGGGTATAAACTTTACCATTCTGTTTGGGAACCGCCTATAATGTGTGTAGCATGGAAGATGTCGCCATCTCTTGGTTGTTATGTTGACAATGAAAGTATACCGCTCAAAATATTATTCACCTCTGTTTCAAAACCGAGCTCTGGCACCTCTACAAATCCCTGCTTCCCTCTGCGAAGGGCCTATCTATTTACTTTTATGCTGAGTCATCATCCTCTTATTAAAAATCACTAGTTGGAGAGCACTCTGTCATTTGCATTCATTACTGTTAGTTACATTAAGTATGACTTGACTAGATATCTTTTACCATGAATTACAATGTCTAGTCAGTCCTTGGTCTTTAAAGGTGCTCTGCATTTATGTTTTGCGGTCTCAAAAAGGGCTAGCGAGATACCACCTTGTTATATCATATTATGATCGTTTTGACAAAGTGTTGTCATCCGAGATTTATTATTATGGCTCGCTAGTTGATTATGCTATTGATATGAGTAAACTTGAGATCTATGCGTTATTGCAAATGTGGTTAGTTATAATCTTTGCTGAAAACTTGAATGCTGGCTTTACATATTTACAACAACAAGAGCAAACAGAGTTTGTAAAAGTTTATCTTTATCACTTTCAGTTTATCAACTGAATTGCTTGAGGACAAGCAAAGGTTTAAGCTTGGGGGAGTTGATACGTCTCCAACGTATCTACTTTTCCGAACACTTTTGCCCTTGTTTTGGACTCTAACTTGCATGATTTGAATGGAACTAACCCGGACTGACGCTGTTTTTAGCAGAATTACCATGGTGTTATTTATGTGCATGAGCAAACGTTCTCGGAATGACCTGAAACTTCACGGAGCCACTTTCTAGAAAATAAGAAAAATACCTGCCAAAGATGAAGGCCAGGGGCCCACTGTCTCTCCACGAGGGTGAGGGGTGCGCCTGCCCCCTAGGGCGCCCCTACCTCGTGGGCCCCCTATTGCCTCTCCGACTCCAACTCCACCTCCATATATTGAGTTTCGGGGAGAGAAAATCAAGGATAAGAAATCATCGCGTTTTACAATATGGAGTCGCCGCCAAGCCCTAAACCCTCTTGGGAGGGCTGATCTAGAGTTCGATCGGGGCTCCGGAGAGGGGAATCCATCACCATTGTCATCATCAACCATCCTCCATCACCAATTTCATGATGCTCACCGCCGTGCGTGAGTAATTCCATCGTAGGCTTGCTGGACGATGATGGGTTGGATGGGATCTATCGTGTAATCGAGTTAGTTTTGTTAGGGTTTGATCCCTAGTGTCCACTATGTTCTGAGATTGTATTTTTGTTTGGGTTTGATCCCTAGTGTCCACTATGTTCTGAGATTGATGTTGCTATGACTTTGCTATGCTTAATGCTTGTCACTAGGGCCCGAGTGCCATGATTTCAGATCTGAACCTATTATGTTTTCATCAATATATGAGTGTTCTTGATCCTATCTTGCAAGTCTATAGTCACCTATTATGTGTTATGATATGTTAACCCCGAAGTGACAATAATCGGGATACTTACCGGTGATGACCGTAGTTTGAGGAGCTCATGTATTCACTATGTGTTAATGCTTTGTTCCGGTTCTCTATTAAAAGGAGGCCTTAATATCCCTTAGTTTCCGTAAGGACCCCGCTGCCACGGGAGGGTAGGACAAAAGATGTCATGCAAGTTCTTTTCCATAAGCACGTATGACTATATTTGGAATACATGCCTACATTACATTGATGAACTGGAGCTAGTTCCGTGTCACCCTACGTTATGACTGTTACATGATGAACCGCATCCGGCATAATTCTCCATCACCGATCCATTGCCTACGAGCTTTCCATATATTGTTCTTAGCTTATTTACTTTCCCGTTGCTATTGCTATCATCACTACAAAATACCAAAAACATTACTTTTACTACTGTTACCTTTTGCTACCGTTACCACTACTATCATATTACTTTGCTACTAAATACTTTGCTGCAGATATTAAGTTTCCAAGTGTGGTTGAATTGACAACTCAGCTGCTAATACTTGAGAATATTCTTTGGCTCCCCTTGTGTCGAATCAATAAATTTGGGTTGAATACTCTACCCTCGAAAACTGTTGCGATCCCCTATACTTGTGGGTTATCAAGACTATTTTCTGGCGCCGTTGCCGGGGAGCATAGCTCTATTCTTTGAGTCACTTGGGATTTATACCTGCTTATCATTATGAAGAACTTGACCAAAAACCAAGATTCATCCCTCAACTACGAGGGGAGGTAAGGAACTGCCATCTAGCTCTGCACTTGATTCACCTTCTGTTTTGAGTAAGCTTGCGACACCTACACCTGCTTCTGCCATTCTTTCTGATATGTCGCATGTTATTGATGATGCTACTTCTGCTATGCATGATACTTATAATGAAACTACCTCTATGCCTGATACTACTGTGCCACTTAGTGATTTTCTTGATGAACAACTTGCTAGGGCTGGATTTCAGACGAGTTTTGGATTTACTAGAATTTAAAAAAAAAGTATCTCAATGTTTTGCCGGTGATCAACGATGCCCTGGTGTTTGAAATTCATTCCCATTTCTTGGATGGGACCTAAGCATGCACCCAAGGACACATATTTGATTTTTTTCAACCAATTTATATGCATTAGAGCATGTACATGTAGTTCAAATTTCAATTATGCACATAAATGCATTGAAAACTCCAGTAATGCATAGAAATGTCCAAACAAACCCCGAAAAATCCCAAAAATTGGCAGAACACTCCTGTTGTTCTGTGTTGACACGATAAATTTGTTGAAAGCAATAAGAGGCAATGGATATAGTTTCGTCCCAAAGGTGGGACGTTCCCTACCGAAACCATCAGGCTTGTTGTGAGAAGCTCTCGTTTCTGAGAAGCATATCCCCAAAACTATCCCAAATGGGACAAAACATTTACCACAGCATGTTGATGCCCCTCCATGATAGCATGCCAAGTATCATCAATTTCAGACTAACTTTGGATTTACTAGAATATAAAAACCAGGTATCTCAATGTATGTGACCGAGTAACCCTGGCAGGGTGTTTGACATTCATTCCCATTTCTTGCATGGGACCTAAGCATGCAACCAAGAACACATATATGATCTTTCAACCAATTTATATGCATTAGAGCATGTGCATGTAGTTAAAATTTTAGTTATGCACATAAATGCATTGAAAACTCAGTCAATGCATAAAAATGACCAAACGAACCCCGAAAACTCCCAAAAATTGACACAACACTCCTATTGTTCTATGTTGACACGAGAAATTTTTTGAAAGCAATAAGAGGCAATGGATATCGTTTCGTCCCCAAAGGTGGGACGTTCCCTACCGGAACCATCAGGCTTGTTGTGAGAAGCTCTGGTTTGTGAGAAGCATATCCGCAAACATGCCCCAAATGGGACAAAAAATTTACCTCGGCATGTTGATGCCGCTCCATGATAACATGCCAAGTTTCATGAATTTCAGACGAGCTTTGGATTTACTAGAATTTAAAAACCAGGTATCTCAATGCTTGCAGCAGAGTAACCGTGGCAGGGTGTTTGACATTCATTCCCATTTCTTGCATGGGACCTAAGCATGCAACCAAGGACACAGATTTGATTTTTCAACCAATTTATATGCATTAGAGCATGTGCATGTAGTTGAAATTTGAATTATGCACATAAATGGATTAAAAACTTAGTTAATGCATAAAAATGTCCAAACGAACCCTGAAAAATTCCAAAAATTGACACAACACTCCTGTTGTTCTATGTTGACACGAGAAATTTTTTTAAAGCAATAAGAGGCAATGCATATCGTTTCGTCCCCAAAGGTGGGACATTCCCTACCGAAACCATCAAGCTAGTTGTGAGAAGCTCTGGTTTGTGAGAAGCATATCCCCAAACCTGCCCCAAATGGGACAAAAAAATTACCACAACATGTTGATGCCGCACCATGATAGCATGCCAAGTTTCATGAATTTCAGACGAGCTTTGAATTTACTAGAATTTAAAAACCAGGTATCTCAATGTTTGCGGCCGAGTAACCGTGGTAGGGTGTTTGACATTCATTCCCATTTCTTGCATGGCACCTAAGCATGCAACAAAGGACACATATTTGAATTTCAACCAATTTACATGCATTAGAGCATGTGCATGTAGTTCAAATTTTAATTTTGCACATGAATGCACAGAAAACTCAGTTAATGCATAAAAATGTCCAAACGAACCCCGAAAATCCCAAAAGTTGACACTGTTGGAAATATGCCCTAGAGGCAATAATAAATTGGTTATTATTATATTTCCTTGTTCATGATAATCGTTTATTATCCATGCTAGAATTGTATTGATAGGAAACTCAGATACATGTGTGGATACATAGACAACACAATGTCCCTAGTAAGCCTCTAGTTGACTAGCTCGTTGATCAATAGATGGTTGCGGTTTCCTGACCATGGACATTGGATGTCGTTGATAACGGGATCACATCATTAGGAGAATGATGTGATGGACAAGACCCAATCCTAAGCCTAGCACAAGATCGTGTAGTTCGTATGCTAAAGCTTTTCTAATGTCAAGTATCATTTCCTTAGACCATGATATTGTGCAACTCTAGGATACTGTAGGAATGCTTTGGGTGTGCCAAACGTCACAACGTAACTGGGTGGCTATAAAGGTACACTACAGGTATCTCCGAAAGTGTCTGTTGGGTTGGCACGAATCGAGACTGGGATTTGTCACTCCGTGTGACGGAGAGGTATCTCTAGGCCCACTCGGTAGGACATCATCATAATGTGCACAATGTGATCAAGGAGTTGATCACGGGATGATGTGTTACGGAACGAGTAAAGAGACTTGCCGGTAACGAGACTGAACAAGGTATCGGGATACCGACGATCGAATGTCGGGCAAGTATCGTACCGCTAGACAAAGGGAATTGCATACGGGATTGATTGAATCCTCGACATCGTGGTTCATCCAATGAAATCATCGTGGAACATGTGGGAGCCAACATGGGTATCCAGATCCCGCTGTTGGTTATTGACCGGAGAGTTATCTCGGTCATGTCTGCATGGTTCCCGAACCCGTAGGGTCTACACACTTAAGGTTTGATGACGCTAGGGTTATAGGGAATATATATACGTGGTTACCGAATGTTGTTCGGAGTCCCGGATGAGATCCCGGATGTCACGAGGAGTTCCGGAATGGTCCGGAGGTAAAGATTTATATATTGGAAGTCCTGTTTTGGTTGCCGGAAAAGTTTCGGGTTTTATCGGTAATATACCAGGACCACCGGGAGGGTCCCGGTGGTCCACCAAGTGGGGCCGCCAGCCCCGGAGGGCTGCATGGGCCAAGTGTTGGAGGGGACCAGCCCCAAGTGGGCTGGTGCGCCCCCCCACCAAGGCCCAAGGCGCAAGGGAGAGTGGAAGGGGGCAAACCCTAGGCTCAGATGGGCCTAAGGCCCACCTAGTGGTGCGCCCCCTCTCTCCCCCCTTGGCCACCCCCTAGATGGGATCTAGGGCTGGCTGCCACCCCTAGGGGTGGAAACCTAGGTGGGGGCGCAGCCCCTCCCCTCCCCCTATATATACTTGAGGTTTTGGGCTGCCATAGAGACGATTCAATCTCCTTCTTGGCGCAGCCCTACCCCTCTCCCTCCTCGTCTCTTGCGGTGCTTGGCGAAGCCCTGTTGGAGTACCAAGCTCCTCCACCACCACCACGCTGTCGTGCTGCTGCTGGATGGAGTCTTCCCCAACCTCTCCTTCCCCCCTTGCTGGATCAAGGCGTAGGAGACATCACCGGGCTGTACGTGTGTTGAACACGGAGGTGCCGTCCGTTCGGCACTAGGATCATCGGTGATTTGGATCACGACGAGTACGACTCCATCAACCCCGTTCACTTGAACGCTTCCGCTTAGCGATCTACAAGGGTATGTAGATGCACTCTCCTTCCCCTCGTTGCTAGATTACTCCATAGATTGATCTTGGTGATGCATAGAAAATTTTGAATTTCTGCTACGTTCCCCAACAGACACAACACACATGTTGTTCTATGTTGACACGAGAATTTTTTTTGAAAGCAATAAGAGGCAATGGATATCATTTCGTCCCCAAAGGTGGGACATTTTCTACCGAAACCATCAGGCTTGTTGTGAGAAGTTGTGGTTTGTGAGAAGCATATCCCCAAACCTACCCCAAATGGGACAAAAAATTTACCACGACATGTTGATGCCGCTCCATGATAGCATGCCAAGTTTCATGAATTTCAGACGAGCATTGGATTTACTAGAATTTAAAAACCAGGTATCTCAATGTTTGTGGCCGAGTAACTGTGGCAGGGTGTTTGACATTCATTCCCATTTCTTGCATGGGACCTAAGCATGCAACCAAGGACACAAATTTGAATTTTCAATCAATTTATATGCATTAGAGCATGCGCATCTAGTTCAAATTTGAATTATGCACATAAATGCATTGAAAACTCACTTAATGCATAAAAATGTCCAAATGAACCTTGAAAAATCCCAAAAATTGACACAACACTCATGTTGTTCTATGTTGACACGAGATTTTTTTTGAAAGCACTAAGAGGCAATTGATACCGTTTCGTCCTCAAAGGTGGGACGTTCCCTACCAAAACCATCAGGCTTGTTGTGAGAAGCTCTGGTTTGTGAGAAGCATATCCCCAAACCTGCCCTAAATGGGACAAAAAATTTACCACGGCATGTTGATGCCGCTCCATGATAGCATGCCAAGTTTCATGAATTTCAGACGAGCTTTGGATTTACTAGAATTTAAAAACCAGGTATCTCAATGTTTGCAGCCGAGTAACCGCGGCAGTGTGTTTGACATTCATTCCCATTTCTTGCATGGGACCTAAGCATGCAATCAAGGACACATATTTGAATTTTCAACCAATTTATATGCATTAGAGCATGTGCATGTAGTTCAAATTTAAATTATGCACATGAATGCAAAGAAAACTCAGTTGATTCCAATTCTTTTATGACACACATATAGTTGCATGTTCACTGCAGATAAAAGGTCTAGCAATTCAAAAACCGTCCATTGCAGTTGTGACCCCATTATGTAATTCAAATAAATATGAAAAATCAAGTAGATCGCACATAGTTTATTATCACCAGCCATGTGAGATGCAGCACAAAATATCCTGGAGCACCGTCGGTGTACAGTACGCCTATGGCTTACGTGAGAAGGTGCGTCGGCTACAGTCCACAGCCGGCGTCTCAAGCACACTAGCTCGCTCCCCGAATATCAATTCACTGTTCAATCGTCGTCGGTGAAAGATGGGCACGTAGACCCGTGTCGTGAGGGCAACTTCGCTGGCCCACTCCGGCGGGAGCGCGGCCGTAGCCGCCATGCGCGTGCTAAAAATGTGCATGAGCGCAGCCACAATCTGTGACCGGGCGGCCAAGGCAGCCCAAACGGCCACTGTTGCTTCTCAGGTGGCGGCAGCAACAAATGCCTCGAGGTTAGCAACTGGAGAGAGCGGCACAACAACTGTCCGTTCTGTAGCGGCGGCCTTAGCCCTGATGGAGGCCGCCCACGACCATGTCGAGGTCGCCCAAGCCAAGCTCCTGGCGGTCACGCACAAATCGAACGAAGCTTCTCCGACAATGCTCGGCAACCCACGGCCGAAGAGCTGGCAATCACCCGAGACCATTCGAGTAGCCGTCCGTTCCTCCGCCACATACCTTGCGACGACGGAACCCGTCCAAGCCCAGATCGCAGCCGCCCATGTCCAGCTCGTGGCGGCCTTTTCCAAAGAGATGGCGGATGCGGATGGAGAGATGCTTACTGAGTATGGTGCGATGGATGCCATGGATCCCCTTCCCCAGGAGACCGTAGGGCGCGAGCTGGGCATGGAGGCGGTGGCTGAGATCGACGAGCACCAGCCGTAGTAGTACTCTTTGATTTGTTTAATTAAGAGCACCGGTCTTTAATTTGTTAGAGTAATGTTTAGGTCAGCCAGCTCTGTTTAATTGCTGAACTTGCTCGATTAAGAAGTGTGGGTGTGCTGTAGTCTCTTTTGTGTACCTAAATTATGCAATGACGTGGATGACCACTGTAACCATGGAAATTTGAACCAAAATTTTTGACGTTCAAACTCATCACACACGGGTTAAGCTATCTGAATCGTTTGTGATGTTCACATATTGTACACAGTTCTGAATAAGGGACCGTGTCAGGTGACACTTTGCGCGCCAGTTTTTTCGCTGAAGCGATTCCAAATTTTCGGCTTCCGCGGAAATATCTACCTCCCTGCCCCTCCCCCTTACCAAAAGCCACATTTCCCTTGTTTCTGCCTTCCTTTCCAAGTTGAAACCTTCAATCCTTGCTTGCAGCGCCGCCTCCTCGCCGGCGACCCACCTTCACGCTACTCGGCCTCGCCTATCCAGGCAGGTAATCCACACCCGACCCCCACCCTCCTCCTCCTTCCACATCCCACATGCCCCGACTGCCGGCGTGAGCGCGACACCTTCCACCCAAATCACCGACCCCCTCCACCAAATAAGCGCCGCCCTAATCCATGGTGAATGAAGTATAGCCAGGATCTCAAGGAGCATTTGGCAGCAGAGATGCAAATCACGGTCGCACGCGCGAATGAGGTCGCGATGGCTGCCATTCGTGCCAACCCCCAGATCTTGGAGGAGCACCTCGCCATCGAGGCCACCGTCGACGCCTCGCGCGCCGATGCCGCGACGCGGTTTGCCGCTTTAAATGATAGTTCGTGGCGTTTTCTCGAGGCCACGTCGGTGCCTTCGACAAAGACTACGAGGTGTTTTCTCAGTGTGCATGTGCTTACCTCATCTCGAGAGCTAGCAGGTTGGTGCCCGGAGCGGCTCAGGCAACTCACCACTACAACGAGGGCACCCACGAAGCGGAGGCCTCGCCCTCTTCCTTGTCCAAGGAGCCAATTGTCATTGATATCTCCGACAATGAGGAGTAGCTTGTCTTATTAGCTCACTATAAGGACCCATGTTCAGTTTGCAAGCTACTGCCGTTCCTTAACAAATTCTAGTGAATTTTTCTATCTACTTTTACAATGCAATCTTCTGCTCTAGAGTATATGTTCTATATGTCATGCAATGTGGTGTTCAGTTAACTGTTTGGTTCGATTATGCAAATGTGATGTTCAATTCTTCAGGGTGCAATTTTCCAAGTTTTCTAGCATGCTTGGTTTGGTTAACTATCTGATCTTCTGTTAGGAGTATGTTATATTGTGCAATGTGGTGCTCAGCTAATGTTTGGTTCATTTGTTGTGGTGTTTAGTTAACTATTTGGTTCAATTCTGCAATGCGATGTCCAATTGTTGTGGGTGCATTCTGTTATTGTATACCATGTGAGAAATAAATGAAATTTGGCTGTACTAAATACATCAGAAACAAATACAATTGCTATATTTCCAATTTGTTAAGCATGTTTGGTTTGGTTAACTGTCTGACCTTCTATTAGGAGTATGTTATATTGTGCAATGTGGTGCTTAGTTAACGTTTGGTTCATCTGTTGTGGTGTTTAGTTAACTGCACGTGCATGGTCCATTGTCTAATAGCACATTATTGTGCAATTTAGGAACCATTCTAATATTTAGGTTTTTAACAATTTGGTCTTGCACATGTAGGTCCTGCTGTCATCGATTTTGATCCACTGTTCGACCCTTTTTTGCATATGGGGAAATGAGTTGTCCATGAATATCAATCAAGTCAAGAAACTCTGAAAGATTGTTAGGATAATGAAATTAGCGACAAGATACCTTGCCTTTTTTATTCCTTTGCCCAATTTCCAATATAGAGAAGATATTTGTGCACATCCTTGTTTTCAGGCCTTTCCAAAGCAGTTCACTGATGATTACCTCTCAAATCACCTCTTTGGTCAGGAGGCGAGGAAGGTTTTCATATGACACCCACGGTTCAATATTGAAGTGTTTCTGAAGAGGACGAAGGACGGACGGTCAATCATCCACAGGCACTGGCCTAAAGTTGCAAAGACCTTCAACATGAATGAAGGATCGATATTCGCCTTCCGCTTCAGCAGTTTTCCAGACGAGATGCATTTGTTTTTAAAGGTTCTACATGTTGCATGTGAAACTTGGTGCTGGTGCAGTTGTGTAATGGGGTAGCTGAGTGTTGAAGCTATATCATGTTGTACTCTGATGTATTTCAATTATGAAATTCTGCTTCCTTAATATGGAAATGAAATATATTATGTGCTTAATATGAATGTCAATTAGATTAATAAATGGATTATTAATAATAGGGCAATTAGCCTGCTAATTGGGTTTTGCAATTGCAAACGGTTATTGAAAAAATACCGTGGGCGATGACCTCAGGCAACGCACACAGTTTCTAGGAATAAACTGTGTTGGATCAATGAACAATCACACACGTCTTTCTCTTGAAAACTGTTTGCGTTAGGCCACCTTGCGCAAATGTTTAACACATAGAAACTGTGTGTGATGGACAACCTTTGCCACACAGTTTCTTCTACGGACCGGGTGTGATGCATAATACAAATGATAAAACTGTTAATATCGTTTGCAATGGCAATGCTATCACAAACGATTTAACGAGAAAAATTGTGTGTGATGTACCTGTGAACGGAAACATTTTCCTTGGAGCGATTGTGTGGGATGTAATACAAACGGAAATGTTTAGCGGGGCCTGCCTATGTGGGATGTACTTGCGACCATAAATAGTTTTGCATGTATAATTGTATTTTTAGCTCTATTGTATGTATTTCTGTATTTGAGCGCTCGCCGGTCGCACACGAACTCATTTTGCCGAGCGTGTGTGCCAGGAGGGCATATCCCCCACAGTTTCTGGGTCATGTGGGAAGGACCCCCTATTGCCTTCACTCACTAGGCGACGGTTCCAAATATCGTCGCGGAAAGGGGTTAACCCCCGTTTGTATAGCACCGACGCGTACCAGTGTGTGAGAGCTAAATGTCATTGTGAATATGGTTAGTTCATAATCTTTGCTGAGAACCTGAATGCTGGCTATACATATTTGCAACAACAAGACCAAATAGAGTTTGTAAAAGTTTTTCTTTGTTACTTTCAGTTTATCAACTGAATTGCTTGAGGACAAGCAATGGGTTAACCTTGGGGGAGTTGATACGTCTTCATCATATCTACTTTTCCAAACTCTTTTGCTCTTGTTTTGGACTCTAACTTGCATGATTTGAATGGAACTAACCCGGGCAAACACTATTTTCAGTAGAATTGCCTTGGTGTTATTTTTGTGTAGAAATAGAAGTTCTCAAATTGACCTAAAATTTTATGGAGAATATTTTTGGAATATATAAAAATATTGGCACAAGAATTATCCAGAGGGGGTCCATCCAGAGGCCACAAGCCTGGGGGGCGCGCCTAGAGGGCATATGGCCCCCCTGAACCTCCTCCGACCTCAACTCCAACTCTATATAACCCTATTCGGGGAGAGAAAAATCAGAGAGAAGGATTCATCGTGTTTTATGATACGGAGCCGCCGCCTCCTGTTCTTCATCGCGAGGGCTGATCTGGAGTCCGTTCGGGGCTCGGGAGAAGGGGATTCGTCGCCATCATCATCACCAACCTTCCTCCATCACCAATTTCATGATGCTCACCGCCGTGCCTGAGTAATTCCATCATAGGCTTGCTAGACGGTGATGGGTTGGATGAAATTTATCATGTAATCAAGTTAGTTTTGTTAGGGTTTGATCTATTATCCACTATGTTCTGAGATTGATGTTGCTATGACTTTGCTACGCTTAATGCTTGTCACTAGGGCATGAGTGCCATGATTTGAGATCCGAACCTATTGTGTTTTCATGAATATATTTGTGTTCTTGATCCTATCTTGCAAGTTGTAGACACCTATTATGAGTTATGATCCGCATACCCCAAGGTGACAATAATTGGGCTTGTTTCCGGTGATTACCATAGTTTGAGGAGTTCATGTATTCACTAAGTGCTAATGCTTTGTTCCGGTTCTGTATTAAAAGGAGGCCATAATATCCCTTAGTTTCCATTAGGACCCCGCTGCCACGGGAGGGTAGGACAAAAGATGTCATGCAAGTTCTTTTCCATAAGCACGTATGACTATATACGGAATACATGCCTACATTATATTGATAAAATTGGAGCTAGTTCTATGTCACCCTAGGTTATGACTGCTACATGATGAATATCATCCGTCACAATTATCATCGATGATCCATTGCCGATGAGCTTTTCATATATTGATCTTTGCTAAGTTACTTTCGTTGCTACTGCTGTTACAATCACTACAAATCGGCTACTGTTACTTTTGCCACCGTTACCATTACTTCCATATTACTTTGCTACTAAATACTTTGTTGCAGATATTAAGTCTTCCAGGTGTGGTTGAATTAACAACTCAGCTACCAATACTTGAGAATATTCTTTGGATCCCCTTGTGTCATTAGTTCCTCAGACCATGAGAGTGTTTCAGTCACTTCCTACCAGATGGTGGAGTTTGCGGTTGCTCAAACGTCATATGTAACATGGTGATCATAACGACAACTTTCAAGCTCACCGGAAAATTTGACAAGTGAACGAACAGCTCAAGAGTGGGATTTTCTCCTCTAACGATGCAGAGGTATTCTTTGGGCCCTATCGATCTGAAGGCATCCATCATTGTCTGCCTATACATAGGTGACTTCGTCACGAGGATGTCAGAACACGTCAATGAGAAAGAAGAACAAAATTGGTAATAGGAGCAACGGTATAGTGAGCATGGTGATGACCCAGGAGGATACCGATGCACACTGGATTTCATAAAGTATCGCGAAGCAAAGGGAATGTCACATGATAACCAAAAGGTTCACTCAAATACTATTCGTGTAATCATAGGGATCAATATGGATGTCCACGGTTCCGCTATCAGTCATTGAATGAAGGGGTTCCGTTCATGTCTATGTTTTACCGAACCTACGGGGTCACAAGCTTAAGGTAATCATGATCTTATGAGTGTTAGTGGAACGTTAGTGATGAGAATATATTCGTGAAATAGTTTCATTAATATCCGAAATAGTTTTGAGAGGCTCTGGAGTCGTTTCGGGGTCACCGGAATTGATTCGGTGAATATCCGGTAATACCAGGCATTACCGATTAATTATATATATATGGAAAATCTTTTCTGGTGATGTTAAATTATATATATAATACTCTGAAAATGTTTAAAGTGTTATATATATAAATTAAATATCAACAGGCCTTAAAAGGCGAAGAGGTAGTAGAAGGAGACTTGGGCCATAAATGCCCAAGTGGAGGTGACGCCCCCTTTCCTTGTGGGGGGGGGGGGGGGTCAAATCCTACTAGGGTTGGGAGTTGGACTCCCCCTAGGCCGGCGCACCAAGGGAGCACTTTTCTCCCTTGATGGCTGCCCTCTCCTTCCCCCTAAACCTATATATACTAGTGGTTTTCCACCCTATTAAACACAAGTTTTTGGGTGCCTCTTCTAGTTGATCTAGTTCTAGTTGGTCCTAGACTAATTAGAGCTAGTCTATCCACCTCCAATCCTCATAATTAGAAGCCCAGTGTGGTTCTATTCTCCTCCCTCTAATTCTCTGGCGATGATTAGCTCTGGACGGCGAAGCGCTGCCGGATCGTGAAGACCGTACACGTGCAACCAAGTAGACAGGTCGTGCTTTTGGACTTCAGTTCGAGGGATCGTTCGATGACGGTTCGCGGGATCATCATCAACGTTCGAGGGACTTCAAGCACAATCTAAACCGACTCTTCTTCCGCTGCACTCTAAAGTCGGTAACGATCGTTGAGGACAGCCCGTTATGCATCTTCATATTGATCTTGGTGATCGCAGGTGCGATTTTTTTGTTTTCTACTAAGTTTCCCAACATAGAGCCAGCTTTCACCTAAGTTAAAAACTACTCTGAGTGCCAACTTCTCTCTCACTCGGGGGCTTAGCTACAAACCAGCTTTTGCCTAAGTTAAAAAACTACCCCGAGTGATCAACTTATCTCTCACTCGGGGGCTTAGCTGCGAACCAGCTTTTGCCTTAGTTAAAAAATACTCCGAGTGATGAACTTATCTCTCCCTTCGGGGCTTAGCTTCGAACCAGCTTTCGCCTAAGTTAAAAAACTACTCCAAGTGGCGAACATCACTCTCACTCGGGGGGTTAGCTGCGAACTAGCTTTCGCCTAAGTTAAGAAACTACCCTGGGTGACGAACTTGTCTCTCACTCAGGGGCTTAGCTGCGAACCAGCTTTCGCCTAAGTTAAAAAACTACTCAGAGTGATGAACTTATCTCTCACTCGGGGGCTTAGCTGCGAACCAGCTTTCACCTAAGTTAGAAAGCTATTTTGAGTGACGAACTTCTCTCTCACTCGGGGGCTTAGCTACGAACCAGCTTTCGCCGAAGTTAAAAAACTACTCCGAGTGAGGAACTTCTGTCTCACTCAGGGGCTTAGCTGTGAACTAGCTTTCACCTAAGTTAAAAAAAACTACTTCAAGTGACGAACTTCTCTCTCACTTGGGGGCTTAGCTGCGAACCAGCTTTCCCTAAGTTAAAACAAACACTCCGAGCAAAAGCTTCCCTCTCACTCGAGGGCTTAAATATGAACCAACTTTCGCCTAAGTCAAAGACATTCAAGAACTCGAAGGAAAGCTTTCAAATAACTCTAGTAGTTCAAAAGCAAATGCAAGTACCCGGGCCCAAGACCAGAAAGAGTTTAGCAGATACAAATCCACTCGGCATATACCGAGGCAAATGGTTAAGGCTTAATGTTTTTGTCACGCATCTGAGGGACTGACAAGCTTAACAAAGTTGTCTAGATGAATGCCATCAATTATCCGGGTGGCGGCCTCGATGAATGTCTCCATGAAGTCCTTGAGCTTCCACTTCTTCGTGTTGACAACCTTGAGAGACTTCAACTTCTCCTTGTTCATGTCCCATATATAAATCTTTACCTCTGAACCATTCCGGAGCTCCTCGTGATGTTCCAGATCCCATCCGGGACTCCAAAAATCTTCAGACTTCACCATATTAATATCAGAATACTACCCTAGCGCTGCCGAATGTTAACTGTGCGACCCTAGGGGTTCAAGAATCATGTAGAAATGACTGAGACTCCTCTCCGATCAATAACCAACATCAGGACATGGATGCCCGTATTGGTTCCTACATGTTCCACGAAGATCATTATTGGTCAAACCACGGTGTCAAGGATTCAGTAAATTCTGTATACAATTCCCTTTGTCCGACGATATGTTACTTGCCTGAGATTCGATCGTCGGTATCTCCATACCTAGTTCAATCTCGTTATTGGCAAGTCTCTTTACTCGTTCCATAATACAAGATATCGTGACTAATTAAACTCATTAGTCACATGCTTGCAAGGTGATGTTGTATTACCGAGAGGGCCCAGAGATATCTCTCCATCATACGGAGCGACAAATCCCAGTCTCGTTCCATGCAACCCAACAGACACCTTCAAAGATACCTGTAGAGCACCTTTATGATCACTCAGATATGAAGTGATGTTTTATAGCACACCAGGCATTCCTCCGATATCTAGGAGTGGCATGATCTCACGTTCTAAGGAATTGATACTTGACATGAAGAAAGTTGTAGCAAAGAACTAAATGATCTGATGCTAAGCTTACGGTTGGGTCTGTCCATCACATCATTATCCTAATGATGTGATCCCATTATGAAATGACAACTCATATATATGGTTAGGAAACCTTAACCATCTTTGATCAACGAGCTAGTCTAGTAGAGGCATACTAGGGACACGGTGTTGTTTATGTATCCACACGTGTGTTTAAGCCTCTGGTCAATACTATTCTAGCATGAATAATAAACATTTCTCATGAACGGGGAATATGATAATAACCATTTTATTATTGCCTCTAGGTCATATTTCCAATAGTCTCCCACTTGCACTAGAGTCAATAATCTAGTTCACATCACCATGTGATTAACACCCAATGAGTTCTGGGGTCTGATCATGTTTTGCTTGTGAGAGAGGTTTTAGTCAATGGGTCTGCAACATTCAGATCCATCTGTACTTTGCGAATCTCTATGTCATACTATAGATACTGCTATGACGCTCCATTTGGAGCTATTCCAATTGATTGCTCCACTGTACATTTGGAGCTCTATACATTTGGAGTTATTCGGATTGTCATTAAAGCTTGTGTCGACGTTACCCCTTATGATGAACTCTTTATCACCTCCATAACCGAGAAACATTTCCTTAGTCGTCTTTAGGCACATAAGGATATTTTTGACCACTATCTAGTGATCCACTCCTGGATTACTTTGGCACCTCCTTGCCATACTTATGTCCAGGCACACATCAGGTCTGTATACAACATGGCATACATTATAGAGCCTATGGCTAAGGCATAGGGGTTGACTTTCATCCTTTCTCTTTCTTCTGCCATGGTCAATCCTTGAGTCTTACTCAACTTCACACCTTACAACTCAGGCAAGAACTCCTTCTTTGACTGATCCATTTTGAACTCCTTCGAAATCTTGTCTAGGTGTGCTCTATGTGAAAGTCTTATCAGGCGTCTTCATCTATCTCTATAGATCTTGATGCCCACTATGTAAGCAGCTTTACCCAGGTCTTCCTTTGAAAAACTCCTTTCAAACAACCCTTTATGCCTTCCAGAAATTCTACATCATCTCCAATCAAAAATATGTCATCCACATATACTATTAGAAATGCTATAGAGCTCCCACTCACTTTCTTGTAAATACAAGTTTCTTCATAAACTTAAAAGCTTTGATCACCTCATCAAAGAGTATATTCCAACTCCGAGATGCTTGCACCAGTCCATAGATGGATCACTAGAGCTTGCATACCTTTTTATCATCCTTAGGATCCACAAAACCTTTAGGCTGCATCATATATAGTTCTTCCTTAAGGAAAGCGGTTCTCCCATCTGTGAGATTTCATAATAAAAAAATGCAGCAATTGCTAACATAGTTCTAACAGACTTAAGCATCGCTAGGGGTGAGAAAATCTCATCGTAGTGAACTCCTTGAACTTGCTGAAAACCCTTTGCGGCGAGTCGAGCTTTATAGACAATGACAATACCATGAGAGTTTTCCTTCTTCTTAAAGATCCATTTGTTCTCCATGGCTTGCCGGTCATTGGGTAAGTCTACCAAAGTCCACACTTGGTTCTCATACATGGATCCTATCTCGGATTGCAGGCCCTTCATCACTTCCTCATAGTTCGTAGGCTCATCATTGTCTAACAACATGACTTCCATGACAGGATTACCGTACCACTTAGGGCAGTACATGTCCTTGTCGACCTACGAGGTTCGGTAGTGACTTGATCCAAAATTCATGATCATCATCAGTAGCTACCTCTTCAATTGGTGTAGGCATCACATGAACTTCTTTCTATGATGTGCTACCTTCTAATTCAAATGAAGGTTCGATAAGTTCTACCTTTCTCCCACTCCTTTCGAGAGAAAACTCCTTCTCTGGAAAGGATCCATTCTTGACAACAAAGAGTTGCCTTCGAATCTGTGATAGAGGGTATTCTATGAAGACTCACTTCTCCACTTTGGGTTCGAGCTTATCAGGCATAAGTGTCGCATCCCAAACTTTAAGAAACGACATCGTAGGTTTCTTCCCAAACCATAGTTTATACGGTGTCATCTTATACATCTCCATCGTATCTACTTTTCCAAACACTTTTGACCTTGTTTTGGACTCTAACTTGCATGATTTGAACGGAACTAACCCGGACTGACGCTGTTTTCAGCAGAATTGCCATGGTGTTATTTTTGTGCAAAAATAAAAGTTCTCGGAATGACCTGAAACTTCACAGAGAATATTTTTGGAATATATAAAAAATACTGGCGAAAGAATCAATGCAAGGGGGCCCACACCCTGTCCACGAGGGTGGGGGCGCGCCCCCTATCTCGTGGGCCCCCTGAGGCTCCACCGAACTCAACTCCAACTCTATATATTCACGTTCGGGGAGAAAACAAATCAGGGAGAAGGATTCATCATGTTTTACGATACGGAGCCACCGCCAAGCCCTAATCTCTCTCGGGAGGGCTGATCTGGAGTCCGTTCGGGGCTCCGGAGAGGGGAATCTGTCGCCATCGTCATCATTAACCTTCCCCCATCACCAATTTGATGATGCTCACCGCCGCGCGTGAGTAATTCCATCATAGGCTTGCTGGACGGTGATGGGTTGGATGAGATTTATCATGTAATTGAGTTAGTTTTGTTAGGGTTTGATCCCTAGTATGCATTATGTTATGAGATTGATGTTTCTATGACTTTGCTATGCTTAATGCTTGTCACTAGGGCCCGAGTGCCATGATTTCAGATCTGAACCTATTATGTTTCCATGGATATATGTGAGTTCTTGATCCTATTTTGCAAGTCAATAGCCACCTACTATGTGTTATGATCCGTTAACCCCGAAGTGACAATAATCAGGACAATTACCGGTGATGACTATAGTTTGAGGAGTTCATGTATTCACTAAGTGCTAATGCTTTGTTCTGGTACTCTATTAAAAGGAGGCCTTAATATCCCTTAGTTTCCAATAGGACCCCTCTGCCACGGAAGGGTAGGACAAAAGATGCCATGCAAGTTCTTTTCCATAAGCACGTATGACTATATTCGGAATACATGCCTACATTACATTGATGAACTGGAGCTAGTTCTGTGTCACCCTATGTTATAAATGTTGCATGAGGAATCACATCAGACATAATTATACATCACTGATCCAATGCCTATGAGCTTTTCACATATTGATCTTTGCTTAGTTACTTTACCATTGCCACTGTTACAATCACTACAAAACCAATACTATTACTTTTTCCACCATTGCCGTTACTTCCATATTACTTTGCTACTAAATACTTTGCTGTAGATATTAAGTCTTTCAGGTGCAGTTGAATTGACAACTCAACTATTAATACTTGAGAATATTCTTTGGCTCCCCTTGTGTCGAATCAATAAATTTGGGTTGAATACTCTACCCTCGAAAACTGTTGGATAGAGTACATGCAAATTGGTAAGAGACATCATAGAACACACCATATTGAATAGAGTACAACATTGATGTTTGGACACACCATTACACTGTGCTGTTCTAGGTGGCATGGGTTGTGAAACAATTTTCACATTGTCTTAAATACATACCAAACTTGCAACTCATATATTCACCTCCACGATCATATCGTAGACATTTTATCTTCTTGTCACGATGATCTTAAACTTCACTCTGAAATTGCTTGAACTTTTGAAAATTTCAGATTTGTCTTTCATCAAGTAAATACACATGTATCTACTCAAATCATCTGTAAGGTAAGATAATAACAATACCTACCACATGCTTCATCACTCACCAGACCACATACATCGGTGTGTATTATTTCCAACAAGTCGCTTGCCCATTCTGTCATGGAATTGTCACAGCAGATGTCCTAGTGAAAGGACTTAGTCGTGGAGCCATCGCAACTAGGAAGCTTAAAGGGGTTAATCGGGACAAAGGACACGAGAGGTTTATACTAGTTCGGCCCCTTACGATGAAGGTAAAAGCCTACGTCTAGTTGTGTTGGAATTGCCAGGGTTTCAAAGACCAGGGAGCGAATACACTTTTCCTGGCTTCGAGTTGTTCTTTATTGTGGATGTGGGGTTCTGGCTAACCCTTAAGGTTCGAACACTGGGGTGCGCGCGAAGTCTTTCCCTCCTACCGATCTACGCTCTAGCTTGCTAAGATCTTGCGGACAAACTCGACGAACTCACAACATAGAAAGACATGGGGTTTATACTGGTTCGGGCCACCGTTGTGGTGTAATACCCTACTCTAGTCTGGTGGTGGTGGATTGCCTCTTGGGATGATGATGAACAATACAAGGGGAAGAACAGCCTCCGGAGGTTGAGGCGTTCTTGTGCGTATGAGCTTGTGGTGTGTAGATTCCCTCAAGCTAAGATGAGATGAGATCCGATCCGATCCCCAGCTATGGTGGTGGCTAGTCCTATTTATAGAGGCCCTGGTCCTCTTCCCAAATATTGAGCGGGAAGGGAGCCAACAATGGCGGGCTAATTTAAAGGGGGACATCTAGTACAAGCTATCCTAACAAAAGCGGTCTTCGCCTGTGAAAGGCTCTGGTGGTGACGCCGTCTCGGGCTCCACGATGACCTCTGTCTTGCAGTCCATGGTCTTGGTCTTGTTGCACCGAAATGGCAACCTTTTCCTAAGTCCTCGGTACTCTGCGGCTGCGCTTGCCTCCTTTGCACCAAAGAGGAAACAAGGACGCTGCGCGCGCTAGCGCCCGCCTGATGTTGATCGTCATGGCTCACGTCACGAGAGCCTCGAGAGGTTCTCCTCGCCTTGATATCTCCGCCCCTTGCAAGCCTGCCTGACTAGGCCGCTTGGGAGGAGGTCTTGCGTCGTCCGCCTCATGAGGCTTGGACCCTCGCGAGGGTCTTGGATGCTTTGTTGATGAAGATGGGTCGTATGACCTGCTGGCTTCACCACGCCGCGGGCCGCAGGAAGGCAAGTCTGGGGACCCCCGTTCCCAGAACACCGATAGTAGCCCCCGAGCCCAAGGTGCGCACGGGCTTGGCTTCGCGGCGAAGCCAAGGGTCAAGTTCGGAGCACTGCGGGCCCCAAAAGCCTGCGGCCTCGGTCAACGCGTGGCAGTTGATTGGACATGTGCGTCTCCGCTTCCCCACGCCGCCCTTGAATCCGCCTGGCTATGCGGCCCCTGCGGCCTACACAGTTATTTTCCCTTCGCCACGCGTGGTTCTTCCAATCTCCCTGCTTCCTCGACGCCCTGCTCTGCCTTCCCAATCCGACCAGCGCTCCGCCCGCTTCACCGCCATGGCGCCGAAGCAAGCCCAAAAGGGGAAGAAACCTCTGTCCTCGCCAACTACGCCTCCATCCTTCGAGCCGGCGCTCGGCCGGCCTCGGGTGCTCAACGACGAGGCCATGGGTAAGGTGCACCCCATGTTCACCTCCATCTTCAACGAGTGGGAGAGACGCTGGCCCGGCCTGCATCTCCCTCCAGCATGGCTCGGGAAGTCAACGAGGTTCCGATCTTCATTGATGCCCTCTGGGCTGGCCTGCTTCCTCCCTTCTCCGCCTTCTTCAACGCGGTACTCGAGCACTATCAGATCCACATGCTCCATCTCGACCCTCAATCTGTGACCCTTCTTGCCGTCTTTGCTTTCGTGTGTGAGGCCATGGTGGGCATCACCCCCTCCGTGGCACTCCTCCGCCACTTCTTCTCGCTGCATCTCACCGGTGCTCGGCAGAGCTCAGGGTGTGTGGGCTTCTAGGCCGAGGCTGCGACAGCAGGCATGGGGATCGACTTCGAGCTCCCTTCATCCGCGAGCGAGTTCCGCACGCGATGGGTGTTTGTTGATGTCGGCGTGCTCAACCCTCTGCTCCAAGCTCCGGTGGGACCCGCTATTCCAAACTCCAGCTGGGGTCATCAGAAGCTCACGAGCCCCTGCCTTGCCCCCATCTGGGCTAGGCTGAGGTGGTTGAAGGACCTTGGCATGACTGCGCCCATGGTGGGAAGGGAGTTTGTCAGGCGTCGAGTTGCTTTGCTTTAGCGCCATTCTCGCCCGATGTGGGCCTTGCTCAGCGGACAGGACAACATGAGGTTTCAGGAGGAGGGGCTTCCTCTCGCTGCGCAGCAAACAGTGCTCACTGTCCTATCTGGTGTCCCTTTGTCGGACGAGATGCCCAGGAAAAGCTACATGTTGTACCGCTGCGAGAACAAGGTCACATTTGCCGCGAACATGCCTTCCTTTGATGAGTGGGGGCTGTGCCCAATCGGCTTGGTGGGGCCCCGCGAGAATCCCGTCATCGTGGTCCCCGTCTTTGCCGTCAGTGCTGAGCCCACAGCAGGTGACGGTGCGGGGGAGCAAGCGGCGTCGGTGGCCGGCTGCTCAGATGTTGAGGAGAACATGTCGAGCAATGATCCGGGGGCGTCGTCCTCATGAGCTTGCGACGCCCCTCCTGAGGCGTCGGTCGCTGATGAGATGCGGCATGCGGCTCCCGAGGACGAGGCTCCAGGAGCCTCGGGAGGTCGCAGCGAGAAAGAGCTGGGCTGTTCGGTGCAGCTGGGCTCCCCTGAAGCCATCCCTCTTGGTTCTTCTTCGGCTCCGCCGCGCTCCGGCCGTCACGTCCAGCGCTTCGGTCGCCTTTGTGTGGACTTCGAGGAGCTTCGCAAGAGGAAAGGATCCCCTAGCGGCGGCAGCATCTTCGGACCATTGAAGCGACGGAAGTACATCGCTATCGATGAGTAAGTACCTTATCTTGGTGATCTTCTATGTGCCACTTTCCTTTCCTGATGATTGTCCCCTCAGGTCCCCTTCTGCTAAGGCCGCGAAATCTCCAGAGAAGCAGCTCCCTCTCGTCCCATCACACCCGCCAAGCTCCAACACTACAGGCTCGGACGCTGCCCACAGCGTGGGGTCAGCCAGGGGAGTTGGTCCATCGTCAAGGCGCCCCGAGCTTGCGCCTTCGCCGTCCTTTCTTTGCGGCCTTGCTCGGAGCGCAGCAGGCGTGCCAATGGCTCCTTCCCTGGTCACGGTTGGTAGCAGGCTAGCCTCGATCCTGGAGTCTTCTTCAAGCAGCGGGCCTTGTTCGGTTCGTGCCCCTCGCAAGGGTCAGCTGGCGCCTAGGGCCGTGCCAGCCCCCAGCCCCCAACCGGGAGGTGGTGCGCCACTTGATGCTCCACCCGCAGCCCCCGAGGTGGAGGATGAGGTGGGCCGAGCGTTCGAGCTCGAGCGCGGGCACAACATGGTCCGCCACAAGCTCTTCCAGGAGGCAATGGGCACGATGAACCGCCTTGGTGAAGAGCTTGCTGGTGTCGACCCGCGTCTAGGAGGCTGAAGGTCTTCGGTTGGTGGAGGAGCAGCGCAAGCTGTGAGTGGCCATCAACCTTGGTCATTATCATCGCGACCTCAAGAACGCGAAGGCTGAGGCATCCCTCAAGATTGCCAATGAGGCCCGCTCGCGAGCTTTGGAGAAAGCTCACGAGGCCGATCGCTGCCGCGAGGCTGCGGAGGAGCGCGCATGGGAGCTTCAGGCCTGGAGCGCGTAGCAGTAGGTCGAGGCGCGCGGGGCCGCCCTTGCGTCAATGAGGGGGACGCCTGCGGAGGAAGAGGAGGTCTGGCAGCGCGAGGAGACGCTAGCCCTGGAAGCCGTGGAGCGTAGCCTCGAGCTCGAGCGACTGGAGATGAGGGACCGTTAAGTCGCTCAAGCTGAAGATGCCGTCGAGGCCCGCGAGGCCAGAGTCGAGGAGGAGATCAATCGCCCAGTGGTCGTGGTTCACGCAGATCTGGAGGGCAGGTACGGCTTGAAGCTGAAGCTTGCCGGTCAGGAGGGTGCGGGCAGGGCCGCCGCCCTCAGGCCCAGGTTGGACGAGGCCGAGAGGCGTGCGGAGGCCACAACCGCCACCCTGGTTATGGCGCAGGCAGACTTGGCCTCCGCCCGCGCTGAGCTTCTTTCCCTCCGGAGACAAATTGACAACGCCGAGGCCGTCGCTCAGCAAAACAGGGAGGAAGTGCTTCAACACCGAACGCTGGAGCGCGAGCATGCTCCTATGCTTCAAGATCTTCGGAACAAGGCCAACACCGCCCTGGGTTATATCTGCGACGAGAACGCCCCGACTCCTCACTCAAGTGACTACGTCAGCCACCTGACCTTCTTCACCGAGATGGTGACGCGCCTGGAGGCTCAATCTGCTAGATCTCGGAAGCTTGTGGAGGAGAGGGGTCGTGGCCTACTTCAGTGCGCCATCTCCCGTGTCTTCAGCCACCTTCTGAACGCCGAGCCCAACTTCAACTTTGATGCCGCCATTGCCCCTGTACCCATGGCCGTCCGGGGCGACCTGGCACATTGGGTAGGGGACCATATCGACGCGTTGGTTAGGGTCTTCACCTTGGAGAACGATGGGGTGGTGGTCATCGCAGACGAAGGTGACGTGGTCAACGACGGCAATGGCGGAGTCGATTCTGACGAGGATGATGACGATGCAGTGACGCGTCCATGGACGATGCAGTGAGCGATATCTCTGGCTGATCCCACATTCTCCTGTTGTTTTATTCTGCACGCAAAACTCGGGCGTGGCCCTTGGAAAACTTGTAAGAGCATTTTGAGAGGGGGAGCCCCTCGTGTAAGCAAATCATAGTTTTTACTTTCCTATGCGATGTGGGTATGTGTCCTCGTGAGCTCATGAAACTGGGGGTGAGTTTCCCAACGTGGTTTACCTTAGTCAGCGCCAACTTAGGGCTGGGTCGTGAGGCGACGAGTTCTTGAGAATCCAGCGGAGCTTATCGCCCCGTTTGAGGGGGCCCCACAAGGGGTGAGCACCAGGCGTAGTGCTAGCACGTGCTTTGCGCGGTATGGCTCGCGAGGAGCTTTGCGATGGAAAGGCGATGGCCGTGAGTCCCAAACCAAACAAGATCTAGAAGGCGAGAAACGGCTCGAACGAGAAAAGGGACCCCCCACGCGCATCGATAAAAATTCAGCTTCAACTTAAGTCCAGAATCAGAAAGCAAAGCCACAGAAAGAGAGATCCAAAGCAAAAGGCCGCGTCCGACACCTAGTCTAGTCTTCGGGTCTTCAAGTCTTCTCACCAGCGCGGAGCTAAGTGCTGTCCACTAGGCGTGGGAGGGAGCCCCAGGGCCTGAGGCCGGCGCTCTGAGACTCCGGGGCGTGCACAGCCCCAACTCATTATTACGTGAGAGTGTCACGGCGGCGAGCTTCACAGGCACCGGGCCTTCTTCACAGGTACCGGCCTTGCTTCATATCGCCAGACGAGGGCCCCGCCTTGCGCCACCCTTGACCTCCTTTGAGCCGGCCGGAGACCAGGATGACACAAAGGAGGGAAAGAGGATGCCAGCGGTTCCCTCGGCGACCACGGGTCCTCTGCCGGGGGAAGGGTTGTTGAAGCCACCCCGGCAGAGGGCCTATCTCCGGGTGTCCCCTAGTTTCGCGTGCCTTGGGGAGGGGCCTTGCTCCTGGCTCCCTCCCGGCGGCCCCCAGCGTCTCTCCCTTGTTGAAACGGGTGCCGCCATGCCAGGGTTGCCGATCGATGCTGCAACCTGATTCATCTGCAGCCCATGGTTAGCATAAGCCTGTTCCTGAGAGGTTAGCGGTACCCTATAGTTGCCGTCGTCGGCGCGGTCGATGTGGTTCTCCGCTGGCTCTTGGAAGGCTTCGACTCCTATCCCCCCTTCTCCCCAATCTTCTCCAACGAATGAGCTAATGTCGTCCTCTAGTGCGTACCCTTGGTCCATCATGCGGGGCAGGTAGGCTTCCGGGGCCGTTACCCTGAACACCTCGCCGTGGTGCCCCACGGTCCATGTTGCTCCGCCCATGATGGCGTCCTGGGGATGATAATATGGCATCCGGCTGGGACCATGGGGGTGCGCTTGCGCTCGTGCTTGTCGAGGGCGGCATGGGGGGGGGGGGGGGGGGGTTGGAGCCCCCTATGTCGCCGGCCGTGCTGATGTTGACGAAGCCCCCGGGCGTAGTCGATGGCGCGCAGATGTGGTGAGGCTCCAGTACAAAAAAAATACACTTCCGTGATGATACGTGTTTGTCATAGTAGGTCGCGTTTTTGTCATGCATGTCCATCCATGACAAATTTATGATAGAATCAAGATAGTCATACCTGTGCTGTCATAGAAGTGTTCCATGACATTACCAAAATTATCATCACGGAAGTGTCCACTTCCATGACGATAAATCGCGCGTCACAGAAGTGCTTTCGTCAAGGGTGACCGACATGTGGCATCCGCCGTAACAGAACGCCGTTAAGCTATCGGGTCAGTTTTTGGATCCGATAACCCGTTAACAGCCCCGACCAATGGGAAATTTCCATGTGTATAATTCTTATTGGCCAGACGAAACACGTGTCAGCTCGTCAGTGGGTCAGATAGGCGCCTATGATATGTCGACACGTACCATGGGCCACCACTGGCCCATTTAGCTTACAAAGCTGGCCCATTTGACTTGGTCAAAAGTTAACGGGCTGGCCCATGAAAATCCTGTTAACGATCTCTTCGCAAATAGCCCATTTTACGGCCCGTTAACTCACGGCCCGTTAGGCCCTAAAGGAAATCGACCCAACAATGTCATGTGGGCCATCGAATATAACACTAGCCCATTTCACTTTCGGCCCATGTATGGCCCACCACGTCTTTCGGCCCATATGAGGCCTTCGTATCTTTCGGCCCTTTACAGGCCCACGGTGACTCTGGCCCATAATGAACAGTAATTTTATTTATACCTGTTAACGGCCCGTGATTTACATGGGCCGTTTCCAGCCCGTGTTAGCTTTCGGCCTATTGACGGCCCATACGTTCTTGGGCTCCTTTTCGGCCCTCGATTACTTCCGGCCCATTACTAGCTTGTTCCCCTAATGGGCCAAATTCGGCCCATGGCAAGAGCCGGCCCGTTACTGGCTTGTTCCCCCAATGGGCCAAATTCGGCCCATGGCAAGAGTCGGCCCGTTACTGGCCTGTTACCCTAATGGGCCAAATTCGGCCCATGGCAAGAGTCGGCCCGTTTCCGGCCTGTTAACCCATTGCGCCATTTCCAGTCCGTCCTATATTCTGGCCCATTAACGACCCGTTATGCCTGTGACAGAATTAAGCCTTTGCTATCCTACGGCCTGTTAACGACCTGTTACCGTGCTGGGCCGATACCAATTACGCCCAATTATGGCCCATGTAGACCCATTTATCCGACGGCCCGTAGGAGACCCATGGATCCTACGGCCCGTATATGGCCCATGGTAGTTGCGGCCACTAGCAAACCAGGGAAAAAGAAGACTAGGAAATAAATAAGGCTGAAACTAACGCTAGGCTATTAAGGCGATTGCACAGATTACATCCACTCGGCATCAAAGATCGCCACCAGTGCAAATATAGGGAACACCCAACACTATACAAAAATGGCTTGCTGTTTTCTTCAGCCGGTGGCTGCACGTTAAGAATAAATTTTGTATCGCACCAAAACAAATTACAACTATATAACAAAAGGAAGGTAGGCATAAAACTTAACAGTCTAGCAGATAAATGCACCACCAGAAGTTCAGAAGCTCAGTTCATTTGACCTGGCTGTTACGTTTTCATGCTGTATTGTCCGATGGAGCACCATAACCCTCGCCTTCATTTCCCCTAGGCTCCTGAACAACATAGCAAATGTCTGATAGTATGGTTTCAAAACCATGCATATCTTGACGACATTGAGCAAAGTTTCTCCTTGTTTCACAAAGGGTCTCTATTAGGGAATGAACTTGTGTCTGGAGCGCAGATACAACATTGCTTTGAGCTTGCATATCTTGATCATGAGGTAGTTTGGACGATATTTCCTTAACAACCAACCCAGTATTATGCAAGAACGTGCTTTTGGCACTGTTAGTG
The DNA here is from genome assembly GCF_003073215.2 of Triticum urartu. Classification (NCBI taxonomy): domain Eukaryota; kingdom Viridiplantae; phylum Streptophyta; class Magnoliopsida; order Poales; family Poaceae; genus Triticum; species Triticum urartu. Next base: position 435,653,363 of record NC_053025.1, on the reverse strand, counting down.
GACAGGTACTGACCCACTGCAGCAAGAGCTGACATTGTGGTTATAGTTGCCACGCCACCTTCAGAAGGTGGCGGTTCCACCATTTTTTCCATAGCTCGCTGAAAAGTTGAGGTTTTACATTAGTAGTACCAGAACAGAAGATATTAAGGAGGCAGCAAAACCAAACAAAATAGCTTTGGTCTATATACAGAACTTATTCTGGTGAACCCATGTAAAATATTAGTTGTATTTCATTGCAAAGTACATAATAAAACCAGGTTCCAAACATATGACCATGTACCATCGCTAATGTATTGTCTATTTCTTCACATTGTATTGAGGGCTAAGGATAAAGAGACGAAGTTTATAATACAGTAAGCATAGTATGACATCATTCATATCACAAAACAACTAAGAACAGACAAACAGGCAATTGTAACATTGTGTGGGCAAGTCCAGCACAAAACTAGATTACGGGTCAAGATTAAAGGAACATCACTCCTCTCTTTTAAACCTTGTAAGGTGCAATGATACGCTAAGACAATTGTCTATAAAACTAAAAAGAGTAATAGACATTGGCTGCAAACCATGCAGTTCAAGGCACAAGTCAGAGTAAGTAGTAGTTAAAAGGCATGAGGGTTAAGGAATTACAATAGCGGCTTTGACTGGTGTATTCATGCCCTTCTTCTTGCTGGTGTGACAGTCCTTGAAGATTTCCATAGCATTTGGTTCAGGTACTTTTTGGTCCTTGCCGGCTTTCCTCTGCATTTCAAAAAAGTCAATATAGATCTGATAATATGGTACAGCGAAAAGAGTGAAACAACAGCTAATTACAAGAGCCTCGCAGTGTGCAATATAGCTACGAGATCCTATCGTCTGTTGGAATTTCACTTCTTTACGGTTGGCCTTGTTCTTTGAGCAGTTCACCTACAAGAAGATAGATTTGTGTGGCACATGCGTAAAAAGGACTTCAACATGTGATCTGATCACATATGTATAATGTACCTGATACTTCGGATCAGACCAATGTTTACCAAGGCCCCTCCAGTCTTCATCCGATATATTTTCCACTGAAGATGTTTGGGAAAGTTCACTGTTAGCCTTGCCTTCAAAGTGAGTTTTCCTCAAGTTATACCGATACTGTCGCAGAGCAGACTTGAAAACATGGGCGCAAGCTTGTCTAGTTGCATCATCTTGGCTATCCAACTTGAACCTCATGTGTTGAAATTATGGGAGTCTCATTATCAGCAACCTAGAAAGTATGGGACAGAGCAAGGCGATATTACTAGTTTCCATACATAACCATACTTACAGATAAATGGTCGAGGAAGGTGTTGAACTGGGTTTCGTCTTTGTCATTCCTGTACTGAATCCAAGTTGGGAGGATATGTACATGACACCTAACGGCAACCGCTGCCTCTGATACTAACTTGGCTAACTCTGTAGCATCACGTGGCCTTTCTAAACCTTCCTCAAAACGGATCTCCATTCTTCCTCCTCTAGATTTAGTTAACCTATCGAGCATTATCCCTGATGTTTGTTTCCTCTTGCGCCTAGGTGCTAGTCCAACAACGAACATAGGAAGTGTTAGTGTACATCAAACTGTGAGACTACATATAAAGAAGCATGCAACTGTAACTTGACTCCAGCAACTACCTTCTTGCTGTTGAAGCTCACAAGGTTCATCTGATATTGCCAACTCGTCTTGTGTCAAGAGTGCTTGGGAAGTAGTGTCAGGTGGCAAGGGAGCTTGGGAACGTGCTGCTAGCTCAGTTGACGCACGAGTAAGTCGTGCAGCTGGTACTACTGTGGTAGGTGTTGCAAGAACTAGGGCTGTCTCTGCTTGTTTGGTGACAGCTATTTGTTTCTCTTTGGCTTTTTTTGCAACTCGTGTAGCATGGGATGCCGTGTTTGTAGAATTTTCCGCTGGACTTTGACCTTCTATTGCACCATCAGTACCAGCAGAATCTACATGATTCATCCGCTTCTCATTCCATGCCATTCTATGTTTCTTCCTCTTTCTCTGTGCCATGTTAAGTCAAGCCGACAAGAAAAACGAATAACAATTTAGTTCTTCAGAACAAATTGATGCGTGATGCAGACGAACTGAACTTTGATGTTAGACAACCACATGATACGAGGATGTAATATGTATGAAAAATAGGACGGAAGAGATAACCAGAACTATGATGTGTAAACTAAGAAGAAGACATTTCACCAAATTAGAAGCAATGCAATGAAAGGTAGACATCATATGAAAGATGCTACAAATATCACTCTGCCAAGTAAACAGTGTCTCATCATAAATGGCGTTTAAACAAATGTGAAACAGTATAAGAAATAAATCATATGCAAGATGCAAACAACATCACACTACCATGTTAGAGGTCTCTCGTCATTAGTGCCATTGCATATTCACATCATTGCATATTCACAGCTTAGGCCTTGTACAATGGTAGGTGCTTAGGAAGGTACTTAGAAAAATAAACCGGATTTTTCTGAAGCACCAGTGCTTATTTCTACATGAGAGACGCTTAGTTAAGCGTCTACCCTGTACAAATAGGCACTGGTGCTTAAGGAAAGCCTGGTTTATTTCTCTAAGCACCTCCCCTAAGCACCAACCATTGTACAAGGCCTTATGATGTGTAAACTAAGGAGAAGGCATTTCAACAAATTAGAAGCAATGAAAGCTAGACACCATATGAAAGATGCAACAAATATCACTCTAACAAGTTAAAACTGTCTCGTCATAAGTGCCATTTCAACAAATTAGTAGTACAAGCTAGAAAAGAATGTGAGATGTAACCTATATCACACTCCGAAGTCAAACGTGTCTTATGATAAGTGATTGTTGCAGGTTACACAACAGTAGTAATTTGATGTAAGAACATGGTGTGATAGACAGATATTGTATGTTCTAGAAATAGGAACATGTGTCTTATTCAAGTATAATGTGGAAAGTAAGCAGGTGGAATTCGACAAAATTAGAAGCAATACAAGCTAGACATCACACATAACATGCAACCACATATAACAGTGCCAAGTTAGAGGGAGCACCGGTGATGCTGCACTAGGGGAGACGTGCTCATCATAAACACAACTTTGTTGAGTGTCTATGCATGTGTTGTCTTGGAAATCATCTTGGGGGTGTGGAGGAGTAGAAACTGTAGAGGCCCTCTGTTCGGAAGGAGCACCTTTATCCGCTGCCTTGCTAACTTCCTTCCGCTTTATTGATTTTGAATTGTCAAGTAAAACCGACAAGAAAAAGCAATAAAATTCTCTCTTCAGAACTCATTCACGCATGATACTGACAATAACTACTTTGATGTAAGGCAAACACATGATACCACGATGGAATATGTACGAAAAACAGGACGGCATGGCATGTTCACAACTGTTTGTGTAAACTAAGCAGAAACCATTCCAACAAATAAGAAGGAATGCAAGCTAGACACCACATGAAAGATACAACCAATATGACTCTACCAAGTTAAAAGCATCCCATCATAAATGGAATTTCAACAAATTAGAAGCAGCGCATGCTATAAATCATATGAAATATGCAACTAATATCGCACTGCATATACTAAAGGTGTCTCATCATGTTGATTGATGCGGGATACAAAAAAACAATAGTTTTATGTAAGGACGTGTTTAATAGACATATGTACTATGTACTAAATACAGGAAGGCATGTCACATTAACAGGTATAATGTATAAGCTAAGCAGACTAGCACATGCAGTTTAACCAGATTGGAAGAATTACAATCTAGACACCATATGCAACATGCAACCACATATCACGCTGCCAAGTTAGAGCAAGCACCTGCGATGCTAGTGTAGGGAAAATGCTGTAATCAACTACAGAGCTACGTTCACTATCTTCATCTAGCATTTCTGTTTCTTGAGAATCATGTCGGGAGGCCTGCATTCTTTAAATGAGGAGTAGTCCCCTTGCCTACCTGCCTGCCTGCCTTGTCATAAGTGATTGATGAGGGATACACAAGAACATTAGTTTGATGTAAGAACATGGTTAATACACAGATGTACTAGTATGTACCAAAAACAGAAAGGCATGTCATATTCAAAGGTATAATGTGTAACCTAAGCAGATGCAATTTAACCAAATTGGACGCAATACAAGCTAGACATACGGCTGGAGTGGTGAGCATGATCATCTAGGACCCGAGAGCCTGGTGGGAGGCGGGCTACTTCGCCACCATTGCAGCTTTTTAGTTGGCTTCCGGGTGATGCCTATCTTTGCTGGGCTTGTCACTGGCTCGGCCAGTGCCCTGACTAGCTATTTGTCTTCTGGTGCTCACGGGATGGTGGTTCATGTAAAAAGTATCTTTCCTTATATTACCGACTTCGGCCTTTCGAATACAAGCTAGACACCATCTGGAACATGCAACCACATATGACACCGCGAAGTTAAAGCAAGCACCTGGGATGGTGGTTCATTGCGAGCGAGGTCATCAACTCCAGAGCTACGTTTACCGTCTCCATCTGCTAACACTGCACCCTTTATAGCGCTGTAACGTGTCTTGCCTACCCAAATACGAAGCTGGAGCGACTTCTCTCTTTTCTTTTTGGCTTCTCTCATGGCAGCAAAGTCTGAAATACCCTTGCATAAAAACACAATAGTGAGAGTAAGGGTGAAGTGTGTGTAGAACTAGTGCACTGTAAAAGTAGAAGATAGCAGGTGGCTGAAAATAAATGACATGAGACATATGATAGCTCTACAACATTGCATGGCAAACAAAATTAGATTCTACTTCGTATGATTTTGTAATATATGAGCACAGGAAATGCAGGTACTCCTCCAGCACACCACCAAATGTGGTCATATCTAAGATAACAGTCGACTGAAAATAAATAGGTCAGTTGGTTTTTTAATGAACCGTCCGATCTATAAGGAACGGGCAGATGGCCTTCGTCTACCTCCCGCCAGTCACTGTTGACGATCTTTCTTGAACCGCCAGCGACCACCGGCCCAGACCCTTGCCTCCGCCGCCCCGCCCTCCCATCGACCTCACACCACCGCCGTGCTTGGCAGCTCCCCCAGGCCATCCCTTTAATCCCGGCCGACCTCCAGATCGGGCGCCAGTACCTCTAGGCCGCACACGCCCCTAAGATAAACACCAAGGCACTACTTCCCTGGCGTAATAGGCGTACTAGCGCCCGTTACGCCGGGGAATGCTTCCGTTAATTGGGAATCAACTGGCCAGAAATTGAAATTCAGGGGGGCGACGGACCTCTAGCTAAGGTGAAATAGTATATGAGGAGAAACCTTGTGCATCGCGAGTTACTAGGAACATCTAGTATCAAGAAGAAGCGGTCAACTAGTGTCTTCTGTGGGATGAATACCGTGCAAGCAGAGACGTAAGATTTGCACAAATAAGGGAAGCGGAGTACCTTTTTCGGTTGCCGGTGTGGTCACCTCCACATGTCGCGCCGATCTTCTTCTTTTTATCGGGGAAACCGATGTTCTGGAGGGTGCAGGCTTGGACGAACCCATGGCCAAATTGTTGACTGTGTTGTCGTGGCCGTATGTCGGCGGAGGGGAAGCAGATCCGAGGCGGCGAAGGATGACATAGCAGGAACAACTCCGGTGCGGTGGAGGGTGGCAAAGTTGGAGCGGTAGCGGTGAGGCGTAGGACGGCATGGTTGAACTGGCTTAGGTACGCACGACTCGGCCTCGGCTTCAACTACTAGCCGTGGAGGGTGCTGCAGTTGAGGTTGCGGTGGATGACGACGTCAGGGTATCGGCTCCAGCGTGATGGAGGAGGGCGGCGGTTGATGGGTGGGATGGGGTGGCGGACGGAGGACGCCGGGGTTTCGCGGATGGTGGAGAGGTAGTATTGGCGCCCATGGAGTACGAATGGGGAATCAGACGGGTTGGGGGGAACCATGTTCCGGTCTCTGACGCACTTGTTTTTGGCTTTTTTGAACATAAGATGGGACGCGCTTGTTTGAAATTTGGGGAAAGTACAAACTTTGCCCCCTCTAAAATTTTGGACCTACTACGGGTCGGGGGTAGGATGGTAATCCTAGGTGTCCCAAATAGTGGGCGGGAGTGATTTCGGCCACGCACATGTGTGATTAGGCGGCCATTGTGTATGAATGTTTTTCGGATGCGGTTGCGTGGCGTCTAGATGAAGCTACAAACCTACCCCGGTTTAGACCTTTGGACGACGGGCCGGTAGGTTTCACGGGTCGAAGTTATTAGAAAAGTGATTTCCTTGTACTACCAAACATTGGTCTCACGCGGTTTCGGGCGAGTAGAGGCTCTTTTGGCGCTTCGTTCGAAATTTTGAAACACAAGCATTGACATTTAGAGTACTATTGAACTATTAGGATTGACCTAAATAGACAACGTTATATTTGACCTTGTATGTTTGAAAACCTCATTAAATTATCCGCTTCTTTTTGAAATTTTGAGACTTGAAAATCCTATAACTACGATTATTTTTGAATGGAGGAGCTAAATTTGAATCTATTTTGTACACGACTACATATGCTATTATGTACAAAATCAAAGAAAAGATTGGTGCCCCCATAATTTAGGTATGGTTTACAAATGCCATGATATCAAATTCAAATAATTGAATGGACTTCATGTTGAATTCGATTTTTTTAAACCACCTTAAGTTGAATTCAAATGTATGCTAGTTTATAGGTAGCTATTTATAATGTCCATTGTGTAACTTTCGTATGTATAATGTGCTTTACACACACAACATGAACTATACTCACGTTTATATTCGATTGCTAAAGCGATGCATTGTCTGGACTTCAAAATATTAACTATGTGGATCAATTTTGTCTAATAATAACATAGACATGCTCAAATTCGATAGAATCTAGATGTCTGATGGATCAATGACCGCTCCTTACGCGAATTGCAAATATCATGATCCCATCCTAATATTTGGATACAATTTATATATTTAATCAATGTGTAGAGCAGTCTTTTATGTGTAGTTTCACTCTCCATCGGTGGTCTCTCACACATGCTCACACACTCTCTCCCAAGGTGTCTTTCTTGCACACATGCTCTAGATATAACCCTCCCTCCCTCTCGTAACTATTTACAACTGTTTCCACTAACCTTTATCACAAGCACTCTTCCTCTCGCAAACATACACACGCACAATCCTCATCGACCCTTTCTATATACATGGACCTGCCTACGTGTCTCATGTACGCACATTATCTTTATGCCTGTCTCTCACGCATTGTCTCACACCTCTCTTCCTAATCAACGAGTATGATTCTAGCAGAGCATTCTGTAGGATGCCCCTTAAAGTTAGGTTGGATGAATAGTAATATCAGAGATAAAGGGGTTACCTTAGTCCGAGAACCTAGGGTTACAAATCCTAGCCGGCATTGTCAGTGGACATAGAGACCTTCACAATTCTGCTATCTTTGTCTTGTACGACTAGTCATCCATGGGTCTTCCTAAATGCGTCACGGGCCAACCAATGTGGCGCAGGACGGAACCGAACGAAGGGCCTCACCTCGACCCACCGGACCTCACGCGGTGACACACCCTCTGCCCCCACGTCTCATTGTCTTCTCACACCCACACATAGCAACACAAACACCACACACACAGAAAATTTCTCCTGGTGCCTCTATTCCCTCCCCCTTGCATATACACACTCAAGGGAATGGAATCTCTTGTCATGATGTCATATTCGTCTCTCTCTCTCTCTAGACCACTCTCATTTCTCGTGCTATCTCTCCCACCCCCCCGTCGGCCCCTCTATCCATGCCTCTCTCGAATACGTAATACACACACATACCTCTCTAGGCCCCACCAAATGCATCAACTACACATTCACACATGTTACATCACGTACCCCATTGATCTAAAAAGCCCTCTCTTCACGTTTATTTCACATACAACATTCCTTTTGAATAAAGTGTGGCCAAAAAAGTATTTTAGAGTTTCTACATATATACAACATTACAAAGTTATGTGGAGGAGTATGAACGCTAATTTGCATTGCATGGTGCCCGCAATGATATTTATTCCGCACTGTGAATTTGTATATTTTTATACTATATACAAAGTTAGTCATAATAAAGAGAAACGAAGAGCATCTCTCTCTCCATCGCATACCCCCCTGTACGCCCCTTTCACGTATGCACACAAAACTATCTCCAGGTCCTCTAAAAGTAAGCCCCAGAAAATTCACGCATGTTTCATCTTTCTCTCGCGATATATGCAATGATGATCATTATATTTGAAGCGAAAGCACGATACGTACATTGGACTTTAGAATCCACTCATTACGGTCACCATTTACGTTTAGTGGTTATTATACAGTCACGGGCTCACCGTACAACTCTGTATTTGCTCATGACATGACTAGTTGACCAGTTAAACGCTCCACGTGGCACCTCTAGTGTTGCATCACATTATCTCACTACCATCGTGCCCACCTGTCGACTTGTATCTACTCTATATCTACACTCTTATAAAATACATAAAATACACTCTTATAAAAACAGAGTTGGTGATGATGGTGTGCCTGCCATCCTGCAATATAGGCCGTCCGATTTATATCTGACGGATAGGAAGGAAACTATGGAAATTTTGCAAAAAGGTACCCACACACCTCTCCACAATTGCAAATAAGGCCTTCCCTCGTTCATCCTTTTCTCTCACAAGATAAACAAGTCATACAAATGCATCTTGATGTTACGTGCAACGCACGGGCATCTTGCTAGTAAGAATGAAAACAAATGACAAAAATATATTTGGACGGTGGTTCGAAGTCATGACCGCGGGCACAGCGGGCAAGGTGGCCTTGTATTGGTATGCTGAGCCGTCTGTTTTAACACACAGGAGCTGGTGTGGTGATTATACACACACGCACGCATGCACACGAACTGCATCCATGCAACACATGCACCCACGCACGCACGCAACACTCACACATACACACGCAGCCACACACACACGCAACACTCACACGCACGCACGCATGCATGCACACACCAGTACACCACACGAACAACACACACTCTCACACTCAAGTGCTCAACCTACACGTGCATGCGCACACATCGGGCCCTGACAGATACATACACAACCAGGTGATTCCCGCGCACGGGTTGGAGCCTTGTCACGCCTGCGTAAATTTGTGTTTATCTGACCTTTTTCCTATGCGAACTGACAGGTGGGACCCACAAGGAACGTGGTCGATTTAACTAGTCAACATGGCGCCACGCACACTATTTGGCCGGTCAACAGAGTGTAATCCGATGTTGAACTATGAGCAAGTGACCGTATAATCAACACAAAACGTATATAGTGACCGTAATCGGCTTATTCTGAAGTTCGGTGACTGTATTACGCTTTTCTCTCTGTAGGCCCTCCAAAACTACATCTCTACACGTTCTCGCATGTTACATCTAACAACTATGCAATACATCACTACTACTACACTCTAACACAATAAATCATATGTGTTTTTAGTTTTACTAGATATCATATTGTTACTTATAATTATTCAGTTTGCATACATTAAAATTGCCTTTGAAATTTATGGCCAGTATCATCTACCGCGTGGGAAAAATCCCGCCCTTTCCTGTTTAATCGGGTTTGTATCGGTGGATCGTGTGAAACAGCAAAACTATAGTACTATACAGTACAAGTGACAGTTCACTGGGCTGTCGCGTCGTCTACTCCTCCGTCGTAAGAGTGGAGCACTCGCTTTCATAAATGTTCTAGCCCCTTTCGCCGACATGTGGGACATCAAGCTACCGGGTCCACGTGCCATACCGGAATACAGTGCAGAGCAGCCGGGGTGGCGCCGGCGTAGTAATGAGCAATGAGGCGTCAAATCACAAAGCCGCACCTTTCCCGCAGTTAAGTTGGAGGGACAAAGCAACCATCATTTCACTCATTGCTGAATCTGCTTCTCCCTCATCTTCTTCAACTTAACCACGTGTTGCTTCTGCCGTTGTTCTGCCTCATGTGGGACGCAGATCGGCTTGGTAAAGCACTGACACGTGGGACCGCATGTTAGCAAACCGTGATGACAACGTCCTTCGAAAATAAGAAGCCTAATCCTAGACTTACAAAGCGCTACGTAGCTGCTACGTATACTTTCCATCTAATCTATATATGCCCCCTGATTTTCAGATGGGGTGGGCCTAATCCTCTCCTTTAATCCAATCAAATAGTCCCACATCACATCAGTTCGTAACTTTACGTAAACCATTACGTGGATGTAGCATTGCTCAAATAAGAAACCTCCCCCGCCATCCGCGCGGCAAAATCACCTCCTTTTTACTAATCTTGATTCTATAATTCTTTAGATCAATATGATTGAGATTTGTATAGATAGCACACAGGAGCAAAACCAAGTGGTATGGTTAAGGGCATCCACAATGTGTAGCCAAATGTGAAAATAGCTTTTGGCATTGTGGGAGCCATTGTGGACGGTGTTGCCAAAGCCAAAAAGATGGAACTGAAGCTCCCTGATTGATTGATTGAAGGAATAGAAAAATGCAACGTCTCTCCTCTTTCTCCCATGCTTGGACGCATGTAGTACATTATAGAGCACAGAGTCTACTCCCCTGTCCCTTCTATCACAAATCACAAAGCAGTGAGGCGTCAAATCACAAAGGCACAGACGAAGCAACCATCATTTCACTCTTTGCTGACTCTGCTTCTCCATCGTCTTCTTCGAGAAACCATCTCACCGCACTAGTACTCCTAGTAGTACTCCCTCCGGTCCTTTTTTGTCTGCATCTAAGAAAATTTCGTTTTCATCGCAATGCTCTGCGCATTGGCATTTTTTCGCCGCTCTTTCCAACCGGGCCCTCCATCCCTTTCAACCGCATGCGTGCCTGTAGTAATCCCATCTCTCTTTCCCCTATGCTTCGCATCTTCCTAAGGCAGAGAGAGCTACTTGCATGCAGAAACAGGAGAGAGAGCGAGAGGCGCATGCGTGCACAGAGATGGACAGGGGAGAGAGAGAGACGACATGCATGCATGCGGAAGTGAGAAGGTTGGTTTGCATGGCGCTGCATTAATCAAGCGATGAGGAGTGAGATGGTTATCTCTTTGGTCTTTGGAGAAAAAATACGCATTAATTGACACATGAAACGAGGATTTGTATCGATTAAATCCCGCGAAGGAAAACCCCGCCTTTCTTTTTTAACACTAATACTCCTAGTACGTACGTACTTATCCTGTTTGGGTCTAGGCCTTGCATTGCCAAACTTCGGCACACATTTTTGCCAAGCTTGCCTAAAGTTTTCAAAATGAGGAGGTACACTTGCGCACGGCTGTTGCGGTCGCACCGCACCCTCACACAGTCGCTCCTGTATGCCACAAACCCAACCAAGGGAACACACCCTCACTGACACGTGCTGTCGCATGTGAACAAACCAAACTCAGCCATCCTATCGCTGACACATAATTTTCGTTCATAGAGTATGTTTATCCAAGCGCATGTTGGGGAGTATCCGTACGGCCCGTGCGGTGGTCTGTTGGGGAAGAAGAAGAGGTGAGGAAGAAGGAAAGAAGGGTTAGGAGACGTAGGATATTCATCCAACCGCCTGAAATGGTAGACTGGACCAAGTCAGGCGACTTTCATAACAAATATATGTTTTTACATAGCAAAAGATCCATAAAAACAACAACATAAAGAAAAACAATCACTGCTCGCGGAAAGAGACGACCTCGTCGTCTTTGGATGACGACGTGAACCAGCCGTCGCTGTCGACGTGTGTCTCCGCACAGTGGTTGTCCTCGGCCTCTAGCTACTCATTCAAGCGGAGCATGCGGGCGCTCTGCACGGACGAGAACACAGCCCGGTTCAAGTCGACGACGTTCGCTTCCGCCTGCAGGAGGGCCTCGATGGCAGCGGCATCCGGGCGCTCCGCGTCGAGTCGAGCCTTCGCCGCCCGGTTCAAGCCCAGGACGTCCGGTTCTGCCTGCAGGAGGGCGTCGATGAGAGCAGCATCCGCGTGCTCTGCGTCTAGTCGAGCCTCTACCGCTCGTTTCAAGTCCAGGACGTCCGGTTCCACCTGCAGGAGGGCCTTGATGGCAGCGGGATCCGCGCGCTCCGCCTCAAGTTGTGCCTCCGCCACCCGGTTCACATCCATGACATCCGGTTCCGCCTGCAGGAGAGCCTCGATGGCAGCGGCATGCATGCGCTCCGCGTCGAGTTGAGCCTCTGCCTCCCGGTCCTCCTTTAGTATCGCCATGTTGAACCGCTGGTCCACCTGCACCATGGGGGACTCGGACGCCGGCACGAAGTCGACGTCCATTGTCTCATACCCATCGGGGGCCTTCTACGCCGCGACCTCCGCCATGAACATTGGATCGTCTTCCTCCTCCGCGTAGCTTGGCTCCAGAGAACTCGGGGATCGGCCCTCCACAAAGCGAGCTTGGGAATGGAGGTCTGTGGCGTCGACCGCCGCCGCGATTTCTGCGCGGCGCTCCGGCGTCAGCATCTTGTAGTAAGTGATCTTGCGGCACACCATGGCTTTTCGGTGAACTAGGGGACGCTTGGTGCGGGCTAGGGGATCTAAAGGTGGGGGAATGGGCTGGAGATTTGGTGTGGTTTTAGGGCAGTGGCTGGCGTAGGCCGAGCAGCGAAGGTTCTGGTGTGAATAGTGGTTCCGGTGACGACCGGTCAATCGGTTTTGACTGTACATCGCTCTTGTCGCGTTCGCATTGCAGCCCGGCACGCTGGACCCTCCATGTCGCTCACCGAATGGAACGCGCTTCGTCTTGCGTTTTCACTCGCTTGTGGGACCGCAGTTGAGAGCAAACCGACGTCCCTCCCCCTCCCCCGCCCGTGTCATTTATTATACCACCACTCCCTTCATTTTATGCGGAGTAAATAAAAACAGAGGGAGTATACTACGGATGAGAATCCCCTGACGTGGCCGAACCCATTGAGTAACTGACATGCGGGGCCTAGCAAGCATGGGGTCTGCCAGTAAGTGACCGAAAGGGAGGGTAAGGCAGGGATACCTACGTCAGAGGATTCACTTCCACTATACTACTTTGACCAAATGTTAGAGTAATAATATATGACATGCAACTTACACAAATGTTAGAGTAATAATATATGACATGCAACTTACACAAAGTATACAGGGTCTAATGCATTTTTCGAGGCTAACTTTGACCAAATGTTAGAGTAATAATATATGACATGCAACTTACACAAAGCATACGGTCAAATTCGTATGTGAAAGGAGTTTCCAACGATATAATTTTCACATTATACATCTCATGTACTATTAATCTTGTCAATAGTCAAATTGGAAACCATCTCGAGTACAAATCTAGGAGTACATACGAATCTAACAATATTGATTGGGCGTTGTTGAATGTTGTTACCTTTTTGATCAAAGTAGAGATACTTTGACTACACATAAAACTTATATGTAAACTAGAAAGGATAAGAGGGAGTATATTGTATGTTCAAAAACGAAACGAACATTGAATACCCTTTATATATGATTTGCGGATGCTATGATCACCGGTTCAAAATTTTGAATCTTCCTTAGGTATCGCGTGCCCCCACTCGCTCCCTCTGGAATTCATCTCGGGGTCCGGAGATCTATTGAAAGAGGACTAGGGTGGGTACATGCGAATGATACTCGGCGGAATGTTCAAATGAGGCATGCGGGAGGATGGACTCGACTGGAGGGCAACATGATCGATGGAGAAGATGGTTGGAGAGGAATGAGAAATAAGCAAACGCCGCATGATTATACTTGAACGGTTCAAATAAGCAATAAGTTGTCTCGCTTGGCCTACATAGTGAAAGGCCTAATGCGCAACGCAGAGCACTAACGCTCGAATATGGCCGGGAAAACAGGGAAACCAATATGTGGGGCAGACTAGTCCAATGGAGGAGCTGGCCCACGACCTCCTCACCACCGACAACCATTCATGTGGGTCGTTGGGGCCAACAACGGGGTGCAGCTCCAGCACCGCCTCTAGACACGGCGACCGCGGTGAGCGACACGCTCATATCATAGCTAGACATGGTCGGTTTCAGTGTGCCGAGAGTGGCGTTAGTGCTGTGGCACGACCAATGGTATGTTTGGTTTGTGCCTAAGGTTGCCCCATCAAAGCATTGGGTAGCCAAAATTTTGGTTGAGGTATTGGTTGCCCATGATTTGGCCGACATTGGCAAGAAAAATGAACTAGAGTTGGCTAGAGTTCATTGGCATGCCAAAGAAATGGAAACCATCCAAACAAAGACCAATCTTTGGGTCATGACCAAAATTTTGGTTGAGGTATTGGTTGCCCATGATTTGGCCGAAATTGGCAAGAAAAATGAACTAGAGTTGGCTAGAGTTCATTGGCATGCCAAAAAAATTGCAACCATCCAAACAAAGACCAATCTTTGGGTCATGACCAAAATTTTGGTAAGGTGCACTTTGGCCACAATCCAAACACACCCCAACACCCGGCTCGTCGAGGATGCACGGGGCACCGCGACGCGTCCGCGGAGTGGCGTAGCGCAGCCAACTGCATCCTCTGGACCTGAGACCATGCCGGGTCGTCTTGCTTTTACAATGACATGCGGGGATCACATGTGAGCAAAGGGCATCTCCAACGTTGCCACGACCGCAACTGACTACCCTAGCACACCAAAACCCTCGTCCCTCGCGCCGTCGCGCGGTGCGTTCCCAGCCGGCGCCATCTGCCCGCATTCATGTCGTCCGTTCGTATGTCGTCGTTAAGAGGCTCGGTGCCTGAGGAACCAACTCCGGTGACTTAATGAGGCACCCGGACGCTTGGCCTCACCGGAATGCGCTACTTAAAGCGGCAACACCCAGCTAACCTCCACACCATAGCACATCGTCCTCCTACCTGGCACCACATCCGCCATGACCGCAAGTGCGAACGCTCTGCGAGAGAGCTTGTCTTCGGGGATGAAGCTCGAGGTCGCCGCCCTCGCAAGTCGCCTCTCGCGACGCTAAAGCGGCGTAGCCGGACGCGGACGCGACCGCACAAGCGGTGGCCACACTGGCGGCCGACGATGGGAGCACCGTCAGCCATGCGTCCAACTTGCCGCCGTCCAATGTCCGGACCGCTGAGGTCGGGGACTCCTTCGAGGATGAGTAGGGCATGGGAGGCGGCAGGGCATGGTGTGCCAACTGGCCAGTCCGTATCTTGTGTTCTACTCTTCCTCGCCGGAGACCGCACCTTCACTTCACGGGTCTTGAACCCCGCCCCCGTACATAGAGATCGCAGATGGAGGATGTCGGTCGCCGCTGTAGGATAGGTTTAGGGTCGGGTTTCTTTTATTTTTCTGTCCTATAAAAGTTCGAAATGTAATGAAAATCTGCCGTGTTTGCATTAATCTCGACCGGTGTATATGAACTTTCACAATAATATACATATTGAAGGAGTACTAGCAAGATGCCCGTGCGTTGCACGGAAGATCAAGATCTTGTGGGAGAAAAGGATCAACGAGGGAAAGCCTTAGCTTCAAATGTGGAGAGGAGTGCGGGTAAATTGTCATAGTTTCCTTCCTACCCGTTAGATATAGATCGGACGGCCTATATTGCAGGATGACAGGCACACCATCATCACCAACTCTGCTTTTTATTGAACCAAGACAAATCTAACATGCGAAGTAAAATAAACACATAGGGTCTATACATACACAAATTATCTTAGGCACTCCAATAGTACGTCCACTACACATTCACGCATTTCACGTCTTTCTACATCTACGGGAACCTATGAAAGGGTTAACGTAAATTGCCTCTCTCTCCTCCCCTGATTTTCATGGTGGTGGTCCCCTCCCTCCCCCAATCTACAATCAACAGCCCACATGTTTCACATTACGTTAATTACGTAACTGGGATTACGTAGGTGTAGCATTACTCATCCTAAAACACCCAACTAAGCCAACCTCCCAGCATATCACGCGGGAAAAGACCCGGCCGTGCCGTTTTAGTCGGGATTACCGGATTACTAGTAGTAGTATCGATGGATCACGCGAAGCACCAAATTTTTTTTGAGGGGGCAAAGCACCTAGTTTAATAGGAAAAAAGGCGGTACACTCACAGCACTCCTGTCGCGGTCGCATTGCACCCCACACACGTTCGGTCTTGCACACGGCTCACGCAAACGGAACGTGCTTCGGCTTGCCTCTTCACTGACACGTGGGCCTGCACTTGGAGAAACCGACCATGCACCAAAGTCCCCCCGCCCACCGCGCGAAAATCCTCCCCCCGCCCACACCCAAAAATTCCCCCCAAATCCGATTCAACCGCCCTTCGGCCAACTAGCCAATAATATTCCCCAAACCCCCTCCCCCTGTCCCCCTCCACTCCATTCGCTCCGCCAAAGCCACCCTCCCCGCTGCGCCGATACGTCGGTGCCGCGGTTCGGCGATCCTCTCGCTCCCACAGTACGCTCTCGTAGACTGCCATCCTCTAGCTGCACCGCCACCTCTGGCTACGTTCTTGTGGAGGCGCACGGCGGTCAGCGCCGCCACCACTGACAACGTTCGTGTGGAGACGCACGGCGGTCAGCTTCTCCCACGGTACGTGCATTCTAGACTAAGGCCTCGTTCATGTCGGTGTAGCGCTGAATGTTAGCTGATAGACGCTGTTAATCTCACTGTTTGCCGAAGTAGTTTACTGTCAATATGCTCTGCTTAAGAAGCTTCCTTGACCTATTCTGCACTCAATCTGCTTAGCTGAGATGGCATGCCAAGGCCGATTAGTTGCTAAAATATCCTGCCATATATTTATTGTGACGTAGATTGCCATGGTCTAGTAGCCAATCTGTTAGGTGAAATAGCTCTACACTGTTTTATACTTGATCTTTGTTGCTGCGATGGCCTTCGATAGATCGATGGTTGTGTGCTCGGCCTCATTGACTGCTGAAACAGCCTGCCATAATTTGGCACTCAAATCTGTTTGCTGAATTAGCTTTACATATATTTCGTTACTTAGATCTGCTCGTCCAAATATCTTGCCATAGCTTTAGACATCGACCTAGGTATTTTTTTTCTGGACTTCATAAAAAAGCATATATGTTTTTCCTGTAATATCTAGTAGAAGAACTAATTTGTATGTCTAACAGATGGACAGGACTTGGATAACTTCTGCTCGAAGATTCTCCACTGCATATGTCGAGGGGGTTGAAAACTTCATGAACTTTATCAGAGCTGAGTATGGTGGTCTGAAATCAGATGTGCTCTGCCCGTGTAGCAGTTGTATGAATTCAATTACAAGACCCCAGTCAACTGTGCAAAATCATCTACACTTGTATGGGATGTCGGTCACATATACTAGGTGGGTTCATCATGGTAAAGCTATGAACGTCAATTTTATTGACTGCGTGGAAGCAGCAGATCACCATCTTGATCTGCCTGATGCTCAGGTGGAAGAGGAGGAGGAGGTGGTGGTGGCAGAGCCAGTGAGTTTGATCAACATTGAAACAATGCTACGAAATGCTCGTGCATTCCGTGAACTTTCACCTGCAGAAGAAAAATGGTGGGCCCGCATGTTGGAACAATGCAACGTTGCTGTCACCCCAGGAAATAAGTTGTCAGTATTCTCAGCTATGGTCACCTTTCTTCAGGTGAAGACATTTGAGCGGATGACCAACAAATCATTTGATGTGATGATGGCTGCTTTCCGCATATCTTTCCCAGATGCGTCTGAGCTGCCACACACCTACAGTAAAATGAAGAATTTCCTTCCTGCAGTTGGAATTGGATATGATATGATCCATGTTTGTAAGAATAATTGTGTTCTGTTCCGGAAGGATTATGCCAACTTAAGTGAATGCCCAAAATGCAAATCATCAAGATGGAAAGATGGCAATGTTGTGAAGAGGATTCCTCATAATGTTCTGAGACATTTTCCAATTACACCAAGATTGCAGAGGTTGTTTCATGATGCTGAAACAAGAGAGGATGTACTATGGCATTCTAGGAACTAGGAGTACAGAGATGAGAATGTAATGAGCCATCCATCTCATGGTAGTGAGTGGAAAAGCTTCAATGATAAACCTAAAGAGTTTGCTGCTGACCCGAGAAACATTAGACTTGGCTTAGCTTCAGATGGATTTAACCCATTTGGCCACCAGAGCGCCACATATAGCATGTGGCCAGTGCTTGTTATCCCTTACAACATGCCTTCAAATGTCTGCACCAAAGAATCAAACTACATGATGGCCTTGTTTATCCCAGGTCCAAAAAGTCCTGGAAAGGATTTTGATTTGTTCATGGAGCCTCTTGTGGAGGAACTTCAACAGCTATGGAAGGGTGTTCTCACTCGAGACCTATATAGAAGCCCACCAGCTGATTTCTTTCTGCGTGTTGTTATAATTTGGTGCATCCATGATTATCCAGCTTTGGGCACTATGTCAGGGCGAACGACACATGGTTACAATGCATGTGTTCGCTGTGACAGGAATCCACTGTCATACGCAATACTTAGCAAGATCTGTTACATTAGACACCAACGTTTCCTTGCCAAGGACCAGCCGCATCCTAGAAAATACCGAAGACATGTGTTCAATGCAAAGCATGAAAACCGTGATGCGCCAAAGAGGCTCACCGCCGATGAGTTGCAAGTGGAATTAGAGAAGGTCAGGCATATTACACCAGGAAACCATCCTGGTAATGGTAGCGGGAAAAGGAAGTGTGGCAGGGTAGAAGAGAGATTATTGATTACCCGCAGGTCCACTTTGTGGGACTTGGAGTATTGGAAAGATTTGGATCTGCGGCATAATCTTGATGTGATGCACATCGAGAAAAATATATGTGATAGCATTATCGGCACACTTCTTAATATTGAAGGCAAGACGAAAGATACCTTAAAATCTAGGATTGATTTGACACACCTGGGTATCAGAAAGGATTTGCAGGTGCAAGATGAAGGTAAACTACAGGATATGGCACCAGCTGTGTACGTCTTGGACAAGGTAAAAAGAAAAGAATTCTGCGAGGTCCTGTCACGTGTGAGGTTCCCACATGGATTTGCTTCCAACCCTAAAAGGAGAGTCAGAGCAGATGGAAACAAGGTACAAGGGTTGAAAACTCATGACTGCCACGTCCTACTTCAAAGGGTTTTACCTATTATCCTTAGAGGACTGGGCCGCCCTGACTTATACAGAGCAGTTGCAGAGTTGGGACAATTCTTCAGGGAACTCTGCAGTAGGAATATCAGGATAGATGCTTTGGAGCGTCTTAGAGACAAGATACCAACTATCCTATGCGACCTTGAGAAGATATATCCTCCAGCCTTCTTTGATGTGATGGTGCATTTGGCTGTTCATCTACCTGATGAGGCACTACTTAGAGGTCCAGTATAGTACGGCTAGATGTACCCTATTGAAAGGCGGCTAGGCACTTTCAAGGGCTATGTTAGGAACAGAGCTAGACCCGAGGGTTCCATTGCAGAGGCCTACATTGCTACAGAAGCGTTGACATTCTGCTCAAAATACATTAAAACAGCTAATCAACTTAGCAAAGAGGTGGGTGAAGACAATCCCGGGATCAATGTTTTCGATTATTCTGTTTGAGTTACAGGGAGGAGTCAACAAGAGGACAAACCTAAAGATTTGGACAAAATGGTTTGGTATGTGTTGAATAACTGTCCTGAGATACTACCTTATA
This sequence comes from Triticum urartu, assembly GCF_003073215.2. Taxonomy (NCBI): domain Eukaryota; kingdom Viridiplantae; phylum Streptophyta; class Magnoliopsida; order Poales; family Poaceae; genus Triticum; species Triticum urartu. The sequence continues at coordinate 435,633,737 of NC_053025.1, read as the reverse complement.
TCAAGTAAGTGCAGTACTGCAGCTTATACATCATAATCTACTAAACTTGCAGCACATTCTTATATATTTAGATGTTTGACGCGATCACTATGTTGTGCAGCATCTACAAAGAGGAGTTACTACCGCAAAATCGAAGAAACATTGACAAATTGGTTATGGAAGGATTTGCGAAATGGTTCAAGAACCATGTAAGCTTTTGAAGTGCACTGTCAGTTTTTTTAATATATTGAGTACATAAGATGATCAGCTTGTCTATCTTCTAACCATAGGTTAAGAATATGCGGGAGGATGGGCAGGCAGTTGATGATGCCCTTTAGTCACTAGCAATGGGTCCTGATACTCGGGTAAGACATTATGAATCTTGTGTTGTTGGAGATGTGCCCTACAACACCCTTGCACGAGACGAAGGCAGGAAGACACAAAACAGTGCCATCATGAGCACGGATACGTATGACAAAGAGACAACTAAAATGTATGCTAACATAACAGACATTGTTCAGTTGCAGTATATCTCCAGTTTCGAGGATCATTGGTGTGTGGTTCTGTCGTGTTGTCGTTGGTATAACTTGTTTTCCAGGATCGCAAAACCCAGAACTGATGATTATTTCAAATCCATCAATGTCAAGGCGGCGTACCAGACCAATGAGCCTTTTATTTTGGCAAATCAAGCAACGCAGATATTTTTCTTGGAAAACACATTTGCACGTAGCGATGACTGGAGAGTATTGCAAAGGTTTGAGCAGAGGAATTCGTTTAATGAAGTTGCACAAGAAGATGATTCTTACACTGCTCCTGATGTACAAGATAACACAGATGTTCCTAATATCTTTTAGAACCATCACGTAAATGACGCCGACGAAAACATTGCCTGTCATGCTGTGGACATACAAGAGTTGATCAAGAAGAAGCCAACGTTCGAGGACGTTGAGGACGAAGAAGAAGATGACACCATGGGGAATTACGATTCAGATTGATACACATGGACAAGATGTTGATGCTACTGCTGCGGATGATGATTACATTGCTTTTGTCGTATTTGCCTGTCAGAAGACGTTTTTTATCTACTATGTGAAATTGTGTTTGCTATGACAACTGAAACCTGATGAACATGTTGTTTAGTATTTTGCTGTGAGAACATCACTTGTTATGTATGCTGATTTGTGTTTGGTGATTGTATGACAACTAAAACATGATGACATTGTTGTTTAGTTGTACTCATATTTGGCTGTGAAACTTGAATTTGATGACTTAGTTTGCTGTTGGACTGCAATTTGCTCGACGTCTTCGAATGAGAACAAAGCTGACCCGACAGGGCCTCTGCTATTTATTTATTTGTATGAGAAAAAGGGGATACCCCCTGATTTCCGTTAGTAGAAATCATTAGATGTTCACAACACTACGCTCAGCCTGCTACACAGGTTTCATTCATTACTAGTTTCAGCAAAGTTCTCATGTTGTAGCCACTGAATACATCACGAGTGCTACATACACTGCAAATAAAGAGACAATCATCCTACAGAGCACATCGATTTTGCCCATTATATTCACAAGCTCTTTCATCTCCTCATTGCTGTCAAGGCCGTTCAGCAACTATTGCTTGGCCATGATCAGAGGAACTGCATCTTTAACCTTCTGCTCTGCATCTTCCTTTTCTGTCGTTCCTTCAGTTACTTGTCCAACACCCCAACCTGCTGGTATTGGGAGTCCTCGGCTAACCAAATAATCAGCGTAGTTGCATTCCCCCACATCAGCAACTTCCCAGAAATAGAAATCACACGAATCTTCCCTTTTCTGCACGAATCAAATTGGAAGATCATCAACCAAACTATTAAAAAAATCAGCAACTAAAAGCAGCAGAACAACACTTAAACATATTATTACCCCATGATTCGGGCATTTGTAGAAGACTCGGCCAGGGTTGCGGATTGTGGTTGAGACGCGGCGGATGACTCTGCATGATTTGCAGCAGTGGCACCACACCAACGGCAGCGGGTTGCGATGAGAAATCGGTTACGGTGCACATGCCGGCGGGGGTGTGATGAGACCCACAGGCGATGGTACGGTGGCGACTTGGCGCATATCTAGTTGTTGCCTGCTGAAGATCAGGTGGACGAGCAGCCAGCGGACATGGTTGCTGCGGCTAGAGCTTCTGATGCTAGGTAGAGTAAGTAGAGAAGAGGAGAAGCGAATGTTGGATATGTTAGTTTCATTACTTGAAGAGTAGCATAGATAGTCTAGGTTTGGATTCGAACCAGCTACAGGAACACGTCTTTCTTTTTTCTAAAACTCGGCAACATCTCTTTAGTGGTACACTAGCTTATTCTGTACGCCTTCCCAAGTCTTTGATTTTCTTTCTATATATAAAAAAGTATGCTACTTGGTGTCCGCTTAGTGAACAAACGATTGTGCCAACCTTGACCGTTGGATTGACATTCAACGTCTGTCACGTTTCTTCAGTCTCTTCTTCCTCGAGCCGCCAAAGCCAAACCAGCACCGGCGTGACCACCTGCTCCCGCCTCCCACGGCTGGTGCTACCTCTTGAGCTTGCGTTGGATTTCCCCTAAGAGGAAGGGATGATGCAGTAGAGTAGCGTAAGTATTTGCCTCAGTTTTTGAGAACCAAGGTGTCAATCTAGTAGGAGGCCACGCTCAAGTCCCTCGTACCTGCACAAAACTATAGCTACTCGCAACCAACGCGATTAGGGGTTGTCAATCCCTTCACGGTCATTTACGAGAGTGAGATCTGATAGATATAATATTTTTGGTATTTCTGGTATAGAGATGCAAAGTGAAAAGTAAAAGGCAAAGTAAAAAAGCAAATCAAGATTAAAGTGATGGAGATTGATATGATGAGAATAGACCCGGGGGCCACAGGTTTCACTAGTGGCTTCTCTCAAGAGCATAAGTATTCTACGGTGGGTGAACAAATTATTGTTGAGCAATTGACAGAATTGAGCATAGTTATGAGAGTATCTAGGCATGATCATGTATATAGGCATCACGTCCGTGCCAAGTAGACCGAAACGATTCTGCATCTACTACTATTACTCCACTCATCGACCGCTATCCAGCATGCATCTAGAGTATTAAGTTAAAAATAGAGTAACGCTTTAGGCAAGATGACATGATGTAGAGAGGTTATGGTGATGTAGAAGCCCTCCGTGATGATGGCCCTCTCCGGCAGAGCTCCGGAACAGGCCCCATGATGGGATCTTGTGGATACAGAAAGTTGCGACGGTGGAATTAGGTTTTTGGCTCTGTATCTGTTCGTTTGGGGGTACGTAGGTATATATAGGAGGAAGAAGTACGTCGGTGGAGCTTCGGTGGGCCCATGAGGGTGGGGGCGCGCCTGGGGGTATAGGGCGCGCCCCCTACCTCGTGCCCACCTCGAAGCTTCCTTGGCGTAGGGTCCAAGTCTCCTGGGTCATATTCAGGAAGAAAATCACGTTCCAGAAAGGTTTATTCCGTTTGGACTCCGTTTGATATTCTGTTTCTTTGACACACTGAAAATAGGCTAAAAAAACAACAATTCTGGGCTGGGCCTCCGGTTAATAGGTTAGTCCCAAAAATAATATAAAAGTGGAAAATAAAGCCCAATATAGTCCAAAACAGTAGATAATATAGCATGGAGCAATCAAAAATTATAGATACGTTGGAGACGTATCTGGCATCCCCAAGCTTAATTCCTGCTCGTCCTCGAGTAGGTAAATAATAAAAAGAGAATTTTTGATGCGGAGTGCTACTTGGCATAATTCCAATGCAAATCTTCTTAATTGTGATATGAATATTCAGATTCGAAAGATTCAAGACAAAAGTTTATATTGAAATAGAGAATAATAATACTTCAAGCATACTAACAAAGCAATTATGTCTTTTCAAAATAACATGGCCAAAGAAAGTTATGCCTACAAAATCATATAGTCTGGCTATGCTCTATCTTCACCACACAAAATATTTAAATCATGCACAACCCCGATGACAAGCCAAGCAATTGTTTCATACTTTTGACATTCTCAAAACTTTTTCAATCTTCACGCAATACATGAGCGTGAGCCATGGATATAGCACTATATGTGGAATAGAGTGGTGGTTGTGGAGAAGACAAAAAGGGAGAAGATAGTCTCACATCAACTAGGCATATCAACGGGCTATGGAGATGCCCATCAATAGATATCAATGTGAGTGAGTAGGGATTGCGATGCAACGGATGCACTAGAGCTATAAGTATATGAAAGCTCATCAAAAGAAACTAAGTGGGTGTGCATCCAACTTGCTTGCTCATGAAGACCTAGGGCAATTTGAGGAAGCCCATCATTGGAATATACAAGAAAAGTTTTATAATGAAAGATTCCCACTAGTATATGAAAGTGATAACATGAGATACTCTCTACTATGAAGATCATGGTGCTACCTTGAAGCACAAGTGTGGTAAAAGGATAATAACATTGTCCCTTCTCTCTTTTTCTATCATTTTTTTTATTTGGGCCTTTTCTTTTTTTATGGCCTCTTTTCTTTCTCTTTTTTTATTTGGTCTTCTTTGGCCTCTTTTATTTATTTTATGTCTGGAGTCACATCCCGACTTGTGGGGGAATCATAATCTCCATCATCCTTTCCTCACTGGGACAATGCTCTAATAATGATGATCATCACACTTTTATTTTTCTTACAACTCAACAATTACAACTCGATACTTAGAACAAAATATGACGCTATATGAATGCCTCCGGGGGTGTACCGGGATATGCAATGATGCATGAGTGACAAGTATGAAAGAATTATGAACGGTGGCTTTGCCACAAATACTATGTCAACTACATGATCATGCTAAGCAATATGACAATGATGGAGTGTGCCATGAACGGAACGGTGGAAAGTTGCATGGCAATATATCTCGGAATGGCTATGGAAATGCCATGATAGGTAGGTATGGTGGCTGTTTTGAGGAAGGTATATGGTAGGTGTATGATACCGGCGAAAAAGTGCGCGGTATTAGAGAGGCTAGCAATGGTGGAAGGATGGGAAAAGTGCATATAATCCATGGACTCAACATTAGTCAAAAAGAACTCATATACTTATTGCAAAAATCTAGAAGTTATCAAAGCAAAGTATTACGCGCATGCTCCTAGGGGGATAGATTGGTAGGAAAAGACCATCGCTCGTCCCCGACCGCCACTCAGAAGGAAGACAATCAATAAATAAATCATGCTCCGACTTCATCACATAACGGTTCACCATACGTGCATGCTACGGGAATCACAAACTTTAACACAAGTATTATTTAAATTCACAACTACTCAACTAGCATGACTCTTTTCTTAGTATTCAACACACTCAAAAGAAAGTTTCACAAATCTTGAATACCAAGCATATTATTATTAAGCAAATTACCATGCTATTAAGAGACTCTCAAAATAATTTAAGTGAAGCATGAGAGAGCAATAGTTTCTTTAAAACAAATCTACCAGCGTGCTCTTAAAAGATCTAAGTGAAGCACATAGAGCAAAATTATAGTGCTCAAAAGATATAAGTGAAGCACATAGAGCAAAACTACATAGCTCAAAAGATATAAGTGAAGCATATAGAGTATTCTATCAAATTCTAATTCATGTATGGCTCTCTCAAAAGGTGTGTACAGCAAGGATGATTGTGGCACACTAACACACAAAGACACAAATAATACAAGACGCTCCAAGCAAAACACATATCATGTTGGTGAATAAAAATATAGCTCCAAGTAAATTACCGATGGAAGTGGACGAAAGAGGGGATGCCTTCCGGGGCATCCCCAAGCTTTGACTTTTTGGTGTCCTTGGATTATCTTGGGGGTGCCATGGGCATCCCCAAGCTTAGGCTCTTTCCACTCCTTGTTCCATAATCCATCAAAAGAATTCACCCAAAACTTGAAAACTTCACAACACAAAACTCAATAGAAATATCGTGAGCTCCGTTAGAGAAAGAAAACAAAAGACCACTTCAAGGTACTGTGATGAACTCATTCTTTATTTATATTGGTGTTAAACCTACTGTATTCCAACTTCTCTATGGATTTTAAACTATTTTACTAACCATAGTGTAACGCCTCGAGACCGATGTGCCAGGTGTCGTCCAGTTACTCGTTGTTGTTGCCTTGTCATTACTTGCGTGTCATGCATTGCATATCATGTCATCATGTGCATTTCATTTGCATATATGTTCGTCTCATGCATCCGAGCATTTTCCCCGTTGTCCGTTTTGCATTCCGGCGCTGCTATCTCCTCCGGTGGTCATTTTTACCTTCTTCTCGTGTGTGGGGATTAAACATTTCCGGATTGGACCGAGACTTGCCAAGCGGCCATGGTTTACTACCGGTAGATCGCATGTCAAGTTTCGTATCATTTGGACTTCGTTTGATGCTCCAACGGTTAACCGAGGGACCGAAAAGGCCTTGTGTGTGTTGCAGCCCAACACCCCTCCAATTTGGCCCAAAACCCACTTAAACCTCCTCCATCATCTCGGTCGTTCGATCACGATCGCGTGGCCGAAAACCGCACCTCATTTGGACTCTCCTAGCTCCCTCTACCTATATATATGTGATCCCCTCCCCAAAAATTGCGGTACAAACCCTAGATCTTACCTCTCTCCGCGCCGCCGGACATGTCCGCCCGCCGATGGACGCGTCCACCCAGCCGGCCACCTCACCCCGCCCAATGAGGGACTGCCACCTGAGCACCGCCGCTCCCGCGCCCAATCGCACCATGCCACTTGGTGCCCCGCCGCCCTCGCCTCCCACCGGCCCGCGAGGCCCGTGCCTGGCCCACGGGGCCGTCCTCTTCGCCGCCGCCCGGCTGCGCGCCTCCCGCGCTGGGTCGCCGCGCCGTTCGCCGTCCGCCAGCCGGAGTTCGCCGCCGCCTCAACCGCCGTCGCCGCGCAAGCTCGCCGGAGCACCCGCGCCTCCACGACGCCGGTCGCCGCCGCCGCCTTAGAGCTCGGGCCTCATGCCACGCCGGAGCTCCGCCGCCTCGCCGGCGTCGTCCGCCGGTGCCGCCCCCATACGCTCGCCAGAGCCCGAGCCACCCCGCCGGAGTTCGTCCTCGAGCTCGCCGGAGTTACTCCGGCTGGATCCAGAGAGAGTGGGATGAGATCCACCACTCCCTTGATCCAAACAACTTCGTCCCGATCTGGAACCACCCCATCCCGGATCTCCTCGTCCGCCCGTTGACTTTTCCTGTGTTCATCATGTCGTAACTCTGCATCCGTAACTCCGATTCATGCATATAGCATATCAAAATGTTCGTCTCAGAGAGTACATCATTTCATCTCATTGCATCATTTTCATTTGAGTTCATCTTGATGCCCGAAATGCTGTTGGAAGGATTCTATTTGAGTTAATTGTCAGATCTGCTGCTCCTATTATATATTTGTCATTTTTGCCATGATTAATGTGTGCATGATATGCCCCTGAGCTCTATATGTGTTTTGTTACATGCCATGCCATCTTTCCAGAGGTGCAATCCATGTATTTTTGTGATATGTGTGGTGACTAGCACAAGCTTGCAAAGTGGTACATTCGTTAATGCTGATTTCAGGGACTTAGCAATTCCACTAAGTCCTTGACCTGTTTATATCAATATGCCATATGTTCATGTTGTTTCCTAGTGATCCGTGCCTCTTTTAAGGATGATCAGTAAGGATGTTTTGTTATTCTTGTAGCGCTCTACCCATCCATGTCTTTGTTTGCATTTATGGAGCACCCTAGCTTGAGTCTATCGAGCTCTACTTTTGTGATTTCGTGAATCTGGGCAGATTGTCTACTTGTTAGCAATTTTGCCGAGGATGTTGTAGTTGATCCATGCATGCTATGCTATTGTTCTTGCCATGTCTAGCTTGTATAATGTGTATTCTTGATGGATGTATGCTTAGATTGTCATGACTTGCTCTGTAGTGAGTGCATCGAGCTCGTAAACATGCCTACTTGATATCTGTTTCAGCATGCTCCAGTTTTCACTAAGTCTGAGATGTGATTATGTTTTTTCCATGTTCACATGCTTGCAATTGTATTTTCTGATCCCTTTTGGCTCAAGGTCACTAAGGGACTTTTGTTAAGCGCTTTGAGTAGCTCCATGCCATGCCTTGCTTTGCCATGTTAAGTTCCTATAGCATATAGTTTTCATGCTCCAAAGTGTGCTATCTGATCTGAAATTCCAGACAAGTGTTAATTTCACTAAGTCTGAAATCTGTTTACCGGTTGCATTTTTGCCATGCTTGTTTGAACCTGTTAATGGATGAATTGGCCGTAGCTCAGTGTTCTTCTTTTGTTAAGCATCATGAATGGATCCATGCCATGTATTTTGTTGCCATGTTTGAGTGTTGTAGCATGTTCATCTTGTTGCATTTAGATGGCTATTTGCTGTATATCGCAGACCGGGGCCATATTTTAATTGCTTGCCATTTCCAAACCGTAACTCCGATTCCGGCGTTCTTTATATCATTTTCAAGCGATTTCACCTCACCTTTCCAGTGGCACACTTGGATTTCCAAGTTGAGGCCAGGTCCAATCATTCCTTGTCAAATCTTGCATATGCATCGCATCCCGCATCCCGCATATCATACCATGTTCATGTGTTGGTTGTTTACTATGTTGTGTGCTTCTTTCCGGTGTTTGGTTCTTCGGGTTGGTTCCGGTAACATCGCGTTTGTGAGGACCCGCTCGTCTACGTTCGTTTGTCTTCTTCATGGACTCGTTCTTCTTCCTTGTGGGATTTCAGGCAAGATGACCATACCCTCGAAATCACTTCTATCTTTGCTTGCTAGTTGCTCGCTCTTTTGCTATGCCTATGCTGTGATACCTACCACTTGCTTATCATGCCTCCCATATTGTTGAGCCAAGCCTCTAACCCACCTTGTCCTAGCAAACCATTGTTTGGCTATGTTACCACTTTGCTCAGCCCCTCTTGTAGCGTTGTTAGTTGCAGGTGAAGATTGGAGCTTGTTCCATGTTGGAACATGGATATTTTGTTGGGATATCACAATATCTCTTATTTAATTAATGCATCTATATACTTGGTAAAGGGTGGAAGGCTCGGCCTTATGCCTAGTGTTTTGTTCCACTCTTGCCGCCCTAGTTTCTGTCATATCGGTGTTATGTTCCCGGATTTTGCGTTCCTTACGCGGTTGGGTTATAATAGGAACCCCTTGACAGTTCGCCTTGAATAAAACTCCTCCAGCAAGCCCCAACCTTGGTTTTACCATTCGCCACCTAGCCTTTTTCCCTTGGGAGTCGCACATCCCGAGGGTCATCTTTATTTTAACCCCCCAGGCCAGTGCTTGTCTAAGTGTTGGTCCAAACTAGAGCCCCTTGCAGTGCCTCCTCGGGGAAACTCGAGGGATGGTTTTAGTTGTACGGATTCCTTATCCGGTGTTGCCCTGAGAACGAGATATGTGCAGCTCCTATCGGGATGTCGGCGCATCGGGTGGTCTTGCTGGACTTGTTTTACCATTGTCGAGTATGTCTTGTAGAACCGGGATACCGAGTCTAATCGGAATGTCTCGGGAGGAGGTCTATTCCTTCTTGACCATGAGAGCTTGTCATGGGCTAAGTTGGGACACCCCTGCAGGGATTGAACTTTCGAAAGCCGTGCCGGTGGTTATGGGCAGATGGGAATTTGTTAACGTCCGGTTGTAGAAAACCTGAAGTTGACCTTAATTAAAACGCATCAACCGCGTGTGTAACCGTGATGGTCTCTTTCCGGCGGAGTCCGGGAAGTGAACACGGTGTTGGAGTCATGCTTGACGTAGGTTGTTCTAGGATCACTTCTTGATCATACTTTTACCGACCGTGCTTTGCCTTCTCTTCTCGCTCTCATTTGCGTATGTTAGCCACCATATATGCTAGTCGCTTGCTGCAGCTCCACCTCATACCTTACCTTACCCATAAGCTTAAATAGTCTTGATCGCGAGGGTGCGAGATTGCTGAGTCCCCGTGACTCACAGATACTTCCAAAACCAGCTTGCAGGTGCCGATGAGTCCGTGCAGATGACGCAACCAAGCTCAAGGAGGAGCTCTTTGAAGATCTTGTCCTTTGTGCTGTTTCGTTCTAGTTGATCAGTAGCGGAGCCCAGTTGGGGTCGATCGGGGATCTGTGTAGCATTTGGGGTAGTCTTCTTTTATTTTGGTTTCGTAGTCGGACCTTGATTGTATTTGGTTGTTGGAATGCTTTATTCATGTATTTGTGTGAAGTGGCAATTGTAAGCCAACTATGTATCTCTTTCCCTTATGTATTACATGGGTTGTTTGCGAAGATTACCTCACTTGCGACATTGCTTTCAATGCGGTTATGCCTCTAAGTCGTGCTTCGACACGTGGGAGATATAGCCGCATCGAGGGCATTACAAGTTGGTATCAGAGCCTTCCCCGACCTTAGGATCCCCCACTGCTTGATCGTTTTTAGCGGCCGTTGTCGAGTCTAGAAAATTTTTTTGAGTCATTTTGGAATTATATATCAGAGAGTTTAGGAATTCTTTTTACTCCCCAGTCCCTTAATCACTCTGGTAAGGCATCCTGACGTAGAGTTTTGACTCTTCTCTTCTCAAATTTCACTAAAAAAAATTTAGGATCACGCGGGTATGTTGGAATCATTCCGATCGATTTGTGACGAGAACATTGTTCTTGGTGCCTCCTGTCATTTAGGGGTTGTGGCAGTGTCCCGGGGAGTTGAGCTTCGAGGTGTTGTCGTCACAATTTTATCGTTGCAGTTCTGGAATACCTGAGATTAGTTTCACCGACATCGAAAATCTCTTTTATGCAGTTGTTGGTGAGATAACCTCGACGCCACCCAGTACTGGGGCGGGAGTTCGGGAGTATTGCCAACACCTGATTGCATAATCGGAAAGTTTCGGGAGTTTGTAAGTGGGAATTCAAGTAGCTCTTAGGATATCTTTCCGACAGATGTATGATATGAAATTGGGGTTCGACATCTAGTGGTCCGCCTATCCACAGTTGGTTTTACAGTGGTCTCGTTGTGTCTTAAAGAGTCCTTGGCTATGCCGACTCGGGGACGCTACGTATGTCATGTGCACTGCCTTGTACATGATGGTGCTGTACGATCGAGCCCGTGTAGGTCCCACCACGAAAACTTCGGACGAAATCTCTATCATATGTTTGTTCCGGCTTATTCTGCAAGACAATCCTTTGTTTTTGTTTTGAGTTGTCGTATTCGAGTTGCTTCGAAGTCAAATGTTGATTCCATACCTTTTATAAGTGGTGTTCTCGTATTCCTACAGGAGTACTAATCCTTCATGATAATCGACATTGTCATGTCAATCCTTTTCAACCGGTGTGTTTCTCTTCAAGCGGATCCGTTCATTTTCAATATCCGCAAGATTCAATCTTAGCTTTCTCGTCGGTGTTCGTTTCATCCATCCCAAGTTGCCTTTGTTTTTCCCCGCCCTCCCTCCCTTGTTTTCTTTAGGGACTCAGATTTCTTATTCAAGTATCATTTTAATGTTGTGAAGTCTCTCCATTCTTTTTACGTCAATGTTCTTATCCGTTGTTTCTCAGGAAGATGCCAACGAAGCTTCAAGTTCGTCACCCTTCACTCATTTTTCTTCTCCGGCGGTTTAAATTCAAGCGTTATTGATCATATCTTTTCCTCATTTCAATACCTTCTCATACCGGTGCACCTCATAATATTTCATTTCTCGATATTCAATTCTTCTGGAGTGCTCAAGATATCTCGAAGATTCATGTGTTCACTCTGCTTTCGTTCAAGCTTTTTTCGAGGATGTTATCTCATTCAAGCCTTTTAATTCAACCGGTGCTTTCTCTCTTGTAAATTGTTCAATGGTGTTTTCTTTTGAGTGGGCCCTAACGCACAGGTCTTTTCCCAGGATCTTACCTGACTTTTCTACTTCTCTCGGAGCTATCCTCAAAAATTCTTTTCGAAGTTTGACGTAAGAATGATTTTCATCAGTCAAGTGCCTTTCTCCAAGATCTTTCAAATTCTTTTCATCGTTGGTTCAACTTTTCCATTCTTCTTCATTACGGAGTGCTTCAACAATTCTTCATGGTGTGTCCCGTCGTAATTCTCAGAATTTGAAGTTCGAAGAAGAGTTTCTCTCAAATCTTGCCCCATTCTCGGCCATCATCTCATAGTTGTTTTTGGATTGTGAGAATTTTTTTCACCTATCCAGAGCAATTCAAGATTCTTTTCAGTTTGTTTCTCCGGAGCCCATCATCTCATAATTTATTCATTCTCAGCTTTCAGCTATGGTTCTCCAAATCATACCGGTGTCTAAATCAAGGATTCTCTAATCAGTTCGTGATTCCTTCGTTCTCATGTATCTAGATTCTGTCGAGCATCTTCGTTCATTTGCAAATTCTTCCCGGTGATTCATTATCTTTTACTTCATTCTTTTCCAATTCATACGGTGGTTCGTTGAAGAATTCTCTTCCTTTGTTATTGTATCGATTCTTTCGTTCTTTCATCCTACCGGTGGTTCGTCGAAGACCTTCTCAAATTTATGCAATATCTATCTTAATCCTTTCTACGAGAATAAGTAGTATGCCAAATCCGTTGCTTGTCATAAATTTAAATTGGTCAAGGATACGCAAAACGTAATTCTTATTCTTGCTTCATCCAACTGTCTAATTCTTTATTCCGGAGCTTCACCAAATTCTCGGTTTCTATTGTTTCATCTTTTCTTTTCCAGAGTTCCAAGTTATTTCAATTATACCATTCCAAAGATCCATCTACTCATTGCAAGGATTCACCTTATGTTTTCAACTTCTCTTTCCTTTCGATTGATCATTCTTTTATTACCGGAGTTCTTCATGGAGGCTCTACATGATCGTTCATCAAGGATTTAATTCCTTCTCGAAGTGTTCATTGAGATTCTTTTCAGTGGAGCTCAAGCATTCTCCATCTTGCAATCCGGAGTGCAATTCCCTCTACCAAATCATCGGAGGTGGTATTATGTCATTCTTGATAATTTGAGTTCATGTTTCATGATTCACAGGTTGTTAAGAATGGGGTATTTTAAATCCATCAACCTATTCGTTGGAATTATCTGTTGGGGAACGTTGCAGAAAACAAAAAAATTCCTACGTTTTCACCAAGATCCATCTATGAGTTCATCTAGCAACAAGTGATCGGATGCATCTACATACCTTTGTAGATCGCGAGCGGAAGCGTTCAAAGAACGGGGATGAAGGAGTCATACTCGTCGTGATCCAAATCACCGGAGATCCTAGCGCCGAACGGACGGCACCTCCGCGTTCAACACACGTACGATCAGCGTGACGTATCGTCCTTCTTGATCCAGCAAGGGGGAAGGAGAGGTTGATGAAGATCCAGCAGCACGACGGCGTGGTGGTGGATGCAGCAGTCACCGCAGCAGGGCTTCGCCGAGCTTCTACGAGAGGGAAAGGTGTAGCAGGGGAGAGGGAGGCGCCAAGACTTCAGGGTGCGGCTGCCCTCCCTCCCCCCCTTTATATAGGCCCCCCTAGGGGTGCGCCGGCCCTAGGAGATGGGATCTCCTAGGGGGGCGGCGGCCAAGGGGGTGGAGTGCCCCCCAAGGCAAGTGGAGGCGCCCCCTCCCCTAGGGTTCCCAACCCTAGGCGCATGGGGGGCCCAAGGGGGGGCGCACCAGCCCACTATGGGCTGGTTCCCTCCCCACTTCAGCCCATGGGGCCCTTCGGGATGGGTGGCCCCACCCGGTGGACCCCCGGGACCCTTTCGGTGGTCCCGGTACAATACCGCTGACCCCCGAAACTCTCCCGATGGCCGAAACTGCACTTCCTATATATAATTCTTCACCTCCGGACCATTCCGGAACTCCTCGTGACGTCCGGGATCTCATCCGGGACTCCGAACAACTTTCAGGTTACTGCATACTCATATCTCTACAACCCTAGCGTCACCGAACCTTAAGTGTGTAGACCCTACGGGTTCGGGAGACATGTAGACATGACCGAGACGACTCTCCGGTCAATAACCAACAGCGGGATCTGGATACCCATGTTGGCTCCCACATGCTCCTCGATGATCTCATCGGATGAACCACGATGTCGAGGATTCAAGCAACCCCGTATACAATTCCCTTTGTCAATCGGTACGTCACTTGCCCGAGATTCGATCGTCGGTATCCCAATACCTCGTTCAATCTCGTTACCGGCAAGTCACTTTACTCGTACCGTAATGAATGATCCCATGATCAACCACTTGATCACATTGAGCTCATTATGATGATGAATTACCGAGTGGGCCCAGAGATACCTCTCCGTCATACGGAGTGACAAATCCCAGTCTCGATTCGTGCCAACCCAACAGACACTTTTGGAGATACCTGTAATGTACCTTTATAGTCACCCAGTTACGTTGTGACGTTTGGTACACCCAAAGCACTCCTACGGTATCCGGGAGTTACACGATCTCATGGTCTAAGGAAAAGATACTTGACATTGGAAAAACTCTAGCAAACGAACTATACGATCTTGTGCTATGATTAGGATTGGGTCTTTTCCATCACATCATTCTCCTAATGATGTGATCTCGTTATCAATGACATCCAATGTCCATTGTCAGGAAACCATGATTATCTGTTGATCAACGAGCTAGTCAACTAGAGGCTTACTAGGGACATGTTGGTGTCTATGTATTCACACATGTATTACGATTTTCGGATAACACAATTATAGCATGAATAAAAGACAATTATCATGAACAAGGAAGTATAATAATAATCCTTTTATTATTGCCTCTAGGGCATATTTCCAACAGTCTCCCACTTGCACTAGAGTCAATAATCTAGTTACATTGTGATGAATCGAACACCCATAGAGTTCTGGTGTTGATCATGTTTTGCCCTAGGGAGTGGTTTAGTCAACGGATCTGCGACATTCAGATCTGTATGTACTTTAGAAATATCTATGTCTCCATCTTGAACATTTTCACGAACGGAGTTGAAGCGACGCTGGATGTGCCTGGTCTTCTTGTGAAACCTGGGCTCCTTGGCAAGTGCAATAGCTCCAGTGTTGTCACAGAAGAGTTTGATCGGCCCCGACGCATTGGGTATGACTCCTAGGTCGGTGATGAACTCCTTCACCCAAATTGCTTCATGCGCTGCCTCCGAGGCTGCCATGTACTCCGCTTCACATGTAGATCCCACCACGACGGTCTGCTTGTAGCTGCACCAGCTTACTGCTCCACCATTCAACATATACACGTATCCGGTTTGTGACTTAGAGTCATCCAGATCTGTGTCGAAGCTAGCGTCGACGTAACCCTTTACGACGAGCTCTTCATCACCTCCATAAACGAGAAACATGTCCTTAGTCCTTTTCAGGTACTTCAGGATATTCTTGACCGCTGTCCAGTGTTCCTTGCCGGGATTACTTTGGTACCTTCCTACCAAACTTACGGCAAGGTTTACATCAGGTCTGGTACACAGCATGGCATACATAATAGACCATATGGCTGAGGCATAGGGGATGACACTCATCTCTTCTATATCTTCTGCCGTGGTCGGACATTGAGCTGAGCTCAATTTCACACCTTGCAACACAGGCAAGAACCCCTTCTTAGACTAGTCCATATTGAACTTCTTCAATATCTTATCAAGGTATGTGCTTTGTGAAAGACCTATGAGGCGTCTTGATCTATCTCTATAGATCTTGATGCCTAATATATAAGCAGCTTCTCCAAGGTCCTTCATTGAAAAACTCTTAGTCAAGTAGGCCTTAATGCTGTCCAAAAGTTCTATATCATTTCCCATCAAAAGTATGTCATCTACATATAATATGAGAAATGCTACAGAGCTCCCACTCACTTTCTTGTAAACGCAGGCTTCTCCATTAGTCTGCATAAACCCAAACACTTTGATCATCTCATCAAAGCGAATGTTCCAACTCCGAGATGCTTGCACCAGCCCATAAATCGAGCGTTGGAGCTTGCACACCTTGTCAGCATTCTTAGGATCGACAAAACCTTCCGGCTGCATCATATACAATTCTTCCTTAAGGAAACCATTAAGGAATGCCGTTTTGACGTCCATTTGCCATATCTCATAATCATAGAATGCGGCAATTGCTAACATGATTCGGACGGACTTCAACTTCGCTACGGGTGAGAAAGTCTCATTGTAGTCAACCCCTTGAACTTGTCGATAACCCTTAGCGACAAGCCGAGCTTTATAGATGGTTACATTACCATCCGCGTCTGTCTTCTTCTTAAAGATCCATTTATTTTCTATGGCTCGCCGCTCAACGGGCAAGTCAGTCAAAGTCCATACTTCGTTTTCATACATGGATCCTATCTCGGATTTCATGGCTTCCAGCCATTTGTCGGAATCCGGGCCCGCCATCACTTCTTCAGAGTTCGAAGGTTCACCGTTGTCTAACAACATGATTTCCAAGACAGGGTTGCCGTACCACTATGGTGCGGAACATGTCCTTGTGGACATACGAAGTTCAGTAGCAACTTGATCTGAAGTTTCATGATATTAACTTCCTCTCTAGTCGGTGCAGGCACCTCAGGAACATTTTATTGAGTTGCGCCACTTTCCGGTTCAAGAGGTAATACTTCATCAAGTTCTACTTTCCTCCCACTTACTTCTTTCGAGAGAAACTCTTTCTCTAGAAAGGATCCATTCTTGGCAACAAAGATCTTGACTTCGGATCTGAGGTAGAAGGTATACCCAATAGTTTCTTTAGGGTATCCTATGAAGACGCATTTTTCCGACTTGGGTTCGAGCTTTTCAGGTTGAAGTTTCTTGACATAAGCATCGCATCCCCAAACTTTTAGAAATGACAGCTTAGGTTTCTTCCCAAACCATAATTCATACGGTGTCGTCTCAACGGATTTCGACGGAGCCCTATTTAAAGTGAATGCGGCAGTCTCTAAAGCATAGCCCCAAAATGATAGCGGTAAATCGGTAAGAGACATCATAGATCGCACCATATCTAATAGAGTGCAATTACGACGTTCGGACACACCATTACGCTGAGGTGTTCCAGGCTGCGTGAGTTATGAAACTATTCCACATTTTCTTAAGTGTGTGCCAAATTCGTGACTCAAGTATTCTCCCCCACGATCTGATCGCAAGAACTTGATTTTCCTGTCACGTTGATTCTCAACCTCACTCTGAAATTCCTTGAACTTTTCAAAGGTCTCAGACTTGTGTTTCATTAAATAGACATACCCATATCTACTCAAGTCATCAATGAGGGTGAGAACATAACGATAGCCACCGCGAGCCTCAACACTCATTGGATCGCACACATCAGTATGTATGATTTCCAGTAAGTTGGTTGCTCGCCCCATTGTTCCTGAGAACAGAGTCTTGGTCATTTTACCCATGAGGCATGGTTCGCACGTGTCAAATGATTCGTAATCAAGAGACTCTAAAAGTCCATCTGCATGGAGCTTCTTCATGCGTTTGACACCTATGTGACCAAGGCGGCAGTGCCACAAGTATGTGGGACTATCATTATCAACCTTACATCTTTTGGTATTCACACTATGAATATGTGTAGCATTACGCTCGAGATTCATTAAGAATAAACCATTCACCATTGGAGCATGACCATAAAACATATCTCTCATATAAATAGAACAACCATTATTCTCGGATTTAAATGAGAAGCCATCTCGAATTAAACGAGATCTTGATACAATGTTCATGCTCAAAGCTGGCACTAAATAACAATTATTGAGGTTTAAAACTAATCCCGTAGGTAAATGTAGAGGTAGCGTGCCGACGGCGATCACATCGACCTTGGAACCATTCCCGACGCGCATCGTCACCTCGTCCTTCGCCAGTCTTCGCTTATTCCGCAGTTCCTGCTTTGAGTTACAAATGTGAGCAACTGCACCGGTATCAAATACCCAGGAGCTACTATGAGTACTGGTAAGGTACACATCAATTACATGTATATCACATATACCTTTCGTGATGCCGGCCTTCTTGTCCGCTAAGTATTTGGGACAGTTCCGCTTCCAGTGACCACTTCCCTTGCAATAAAAGTGCTCAGTCTCGGGCTTGGGTCCATTCTTTGGCTTCTTCCCGGCAGCTTGCTTACCGGGCGCGGCAACTCCCTTGCCGTCCTTCTTGAAGTTCTTCTTACCCTTGCCTTTCTTGAACTTAGTGGTTTTATTCACCATCAACACTTGATGTTCCTTTTTGACTTCTACCTCTGCTGATTTCAGCATTGCAAATACTTCAGGAATGGTCTTTTCCATCCCCTGCATATTGAAGTTCATCACAAAGCTCTTGTAGCTCGGTGGAAGCGACTGAAGGATTCTGTCAATGACCGCGTCATCCGGGAGATTAACTCCCAGCTGATTCAAGCGGTTATGTAACCCAGACATAGTGAGTATGTGCTCACTGACAGAACTGTTTTCCTCCATCTTACAGCTGAAGAACTTGTTGGAGACTTCATATCTCTCGACCCGGGCATGAGCTTGAAAAACCATTTTCAGTTCTTCGAACATCTCATATGCTCCGTGTCTCTCAAAACACTTTTGGAGCCCCGGTTCTAAGCTGTAAAGCATGCCACACTGAACGAGGGAGTAATCATCAGCACGTGTCTGCCAAGCGTTCATAACGTCTTGTTCTGCAGGGAGAGCAGGTGCTTCACCTAGCGGTGCTTGTAGGACATAATCTTTCTTGGCAGCTATGAGGATGATCCTCAGGTTCCGGACCCAGTCTGTATAGTTGCTGCCATCGTCTTTCAGCTTGGTTTTCTCTAGGAACGCGTTGAAGTTGAGGACAACATTGGCCATTTGATCTACAATACATGTTGTAAAGATTTTAGACTAAGTTCATGATAATTAAGTTCATCTAATCAAATTATTCAATGAACTCCCACTCAGATAGACATCCCTCCAGTCATCTAAGTATAACATGATCCGAGTTAACTAGGCCGTGTCCGATCATCACGTGAGACGGACTAGTCAACATCGATGAACATCTTCATGTTGATCGTATCTTCTATACGACTCATGCTCGACCTTTCGGTCTTCTGTGTTCCAAGGCCATGTCTGTACATGCTAGGCTCGTCAAGTCAACCTAAGTGTTTGCATGTGTAAATCTGTCTTACACCCGTTGTATGTGAACGTTGGAATCTATCACACCTGCTCATCACGTGGTGCTTCGAAACAACGAACTGTCGCAACGGTGCACAGTTAGGGGGAACACTTTCTTGAAATTATTATGAGGGATCATCTTATTTACTACCATCGTTCTAAGTAAACAAGATGCAAAAACATGATAAACATCACATCCAATCAAATAATAGTGACATGATATGGCCAATATCATATAGCTCCTGTGATCTCCATCTTGGGGCTCCATGATCATCTTGTCACCGGCATGACACCATGATCTCCATCATCGTGTCTCCATGAAGTTGCTCGCCAACTATTACTTCTACTACTATGGCTAACACGTTTAGCAATAAAGTAAAGTATTTTACATGGCGTTTCTCAATGACACGCGGGTCATACAAAAAATAAAGACAACTCCTATGGCTCCTGCCGGTTGTCATACTCATTGACATGCAAGTCGTGATTCCTATTACAAGAACATGATCTCATACATCACATATATCATTCATCATTCATCACAACTTTGGCCATATCACATCACAAAACACTTGCTGCAAAAACAAGTTAGACGTCCTCTAATTGTTGTTGCACGTTTTACATGGCTGCAAGAGGGTTCTAGCAAGAACGTTTTCTTACCTACGTTAAAGCCACAACGTGATTTGTCAACTTCTATTTACCCTTCATAAGGACCCTTTTCGTCGAATACGCTCCAACTAAAGTGGGAGAGACAGACACCCGCCAGCCACCTTATGAAACTAGTGCATGTCAGTCGGTGGAACTGGTCTCACGTAAGCGTACGTGTAAGGTTGGTCCGGGCCGCTTCATCCCACAATACCGCTGAAGCAAAATAAGACTAGTAGCGGCAAGAAAGTTGACAACATCTACGCCCACAACAAATTGTGTTCTACTCGTGCAAAGAGAACTACGCATAGACCTAGCTCATGATGCCACTGTTGGGGAATGTTGCAGAAAACAAAAAATTTCCTACGTTTTCACCAAGATCCATCTATGAGTTCATCTAGCAACGAGTGATCGGATGCATCTACATACCTTTGTAGATCGCGAGCGGAAGCGTTCAAAGAACGGGGATGAAGGAGTCGTACTCGTCGTGATCCAAATCAACGGAGATCCTAGCGCCGAACGGACAGCACCTCCGCGTTCAACACACGTACGGTCAGTGTGACGTCTCCTCCTTCTTGATCCAGCAAGGGGGAAGGAGAGGTTGATGAAGATCCAGTAGCACGACGGCGTGGTGGTGGATGCAGCAGTCACCGCAGCAGGGCTTCGCCGAGCTTCTGCGAGAGGGAGAGGTGTAGCAGGGGAGAGGGAGGCGCCAAGACTTCAGGGTGCGGCTGCCCTCCCTCCCCCCTTTATATAGGCCCCCTAGGGGTGCGCCAGCCCTAGGATATGGGATCTCCTAGGGGGGCGGCGGCCAAGGGGGTGGAGTGCCCCCCAAGGCAAGTGGAGGCGCCCCCTCCCCTAGGGTTCCCAACCCTAGGCGCATGGGGGGCCCAAGGGGGGGCGCACCAGCCCACTATGGGCTGGTTCCCTCCCCACTTCAGCCCATGGGGCCCTCCGGGATGGGTGGCCCCACCCGGTGGACCCCCGGGACCCTTCCGGTGGTCCCGGTACAATATCGTTGACCCCCGAAACTCTCCCGATGGCCGAAACTGCACTACCTATATATAATTCTTCACCTCCGGACCATTCCGGAACTCCTCGTGACGTCCGGGATCTCATCCGGGACTCCGAACAACTTTCGGGTTACTGCATACTCATATCTCTACAACCCTAGTGTCACCGAACCTTAAGTGTGTAGACCCTACGGGTTCGGGAGACATGTAGACATGACCGAGACGACTCTCCAGTCAATAACCAACAGCGGGATCTGGATACCCATGTTGGCTCCCACATACTCCTCGATGATCTCATCGGATGAACCACGACGTCGAGGATTCAAGCAACCCCGTATACAATTCCCTTTGTCAATTGGTACGTTACTTGCCCGAGATTCGATCGTCGGTATCCCAATACCTCATTCAATCTCGTTACCGGCAAGTCACTTTACTCGTACCGTAATGCATGATCCCGTGATCAACCACTTGATCACATTGAGCTCATTATGATGATGCATTACCGAGTGGGCCCAGAGATAGCTCTCCGTCATACGGAGTGACAAATCCCAGTCTCGATTCGTGCCAACCCAATAGACACTTTCGGAGATACCTGTAATGTACCTTTATAGTCACCCAGTTACGTTGTGATGTTTGGTATACCCAAAGCACTCCTACGGTATCCGGGAGTTACACGATCTCATGGTCTAAGGAAAAGATACTTGACATTGGAAAAACTCTAGCAAACGAACTATACGATCTTGTGCTATGATTAGGATTGGGTCTTGTCCATCACATCATTCTCCTAATGATGTGATCTCGTTATCAATGACATCCAATGTCCATAGTCAGGAAACCATGATTATCTGTTGATCAACGAGCTAGTCAACTAGAGGCTTACTAGGGACATGTTGGTGTCTATGTATTCACACATGTATTACGATTTCCGGATAACACAATTATAGCATGAATAGAAGACAATTATCATGAACAAGGAAGTATAATAATAATCCTTTTATTATTGCCTCTAGGGCATATTTCCAACATTATCTTGGGTTATATTTCACCTAGAGCGTTCCCTAAGGATTGTTGCTACCTATGGTGCTCATAAATGACCCAAGTTCTTATTTCATCCTTCTAGTGAAATAAGTTTCTTGTCTCCTTGCTCATACCAATCCAATTCTTTTTTCCGTGAGTGGCAGGTTGTCACGTCATAATTTGAGTTGTATTCCATAAGACCATATCAAGCTTATTCTTTTTGTTGTTGGTTTTCCAACAACTCCGTTCTAGCATTTGTGGTAAGCATGCTCCCTCAAGACCTTGTTTCCCTTCGCTCATTCCATTCTATTCTTTTGTTCCGGAGTCATGGTGATGTTTTCTCTTTTCTCTCATCATCTTGGATAGTGTTCTTTTCGTGCCTATCCATTTAACCGGAGTGTTGTGCCCTTTTGCTCAAGTTCTTTTAGCCTTATCATGCCTTGCATCTCTTTTCAACTGGAGTATTGTCAGAATTCGTTCTTCCTTGTTCCTCTTTCTTAACGGAGTGCTATCAACTTTGTTCTTCTCCGTTGCTTTCTTTCTTTCATTTTGCTCAACCTTTTCAAGGTTCTTTGGTTTCACTCGGTTGTCAAAGGAGCAACTTAGTTGTACCTCTTCTCTTTCTCTTCCGTTTTCTCTCCGGTGCCATTCTAGATCTCGGGACGAGATCCTCTCGTAGTGGTGGAGTGTTGTAACACCCCGAGACCGATGTGTCAGGTGTCGTCCAGTTATTCATTGTTGTTTCCTTGTCATTGCTTGCGTGTCATGCATTGCATATCATGTCATCATGTGCATTTCATTTGCATACATGTTCGTCTCATGCATCCGAGCATTTTCCCTGTTGTCCGTTTTGCATTCCGGCGCTCCTATCTCCTCCGGTGGTCATTTTTACCTTCTTCTCATGTGTGGGGATTAAACATTTCTGGATTGGACCGAGACTTGCCAAGCGGCCTTTGTTTACTACCGGTAGACCACCTGTCAAGTTTCGTATCATTTGGACTTCGTTTGATGCTCCAACGGTTAACCGAGGGACCGAAAAGGCCTCGTGTGTGTTGCAGCCCAACACCCCTCCAATTTGGCCCAAAACCCACTTAAACCTCCTCCATCATCTCGGTCATTCGATCACGATCGCGTGGCCGAAAACCACACCTCATTTGGACTCTCCTACCTCCCTCTACATATATATATATATGTGATACCCTCCCCAAAAATCGCGGTACAAACCCTAGATCTTACCTCTCTCCGCGCCGCCGGACATGTCCGCCCGCCGACGAACGCGTCCACCCAGCCGGCCACCTCACCCCGCCCAATGAGGGACTGCCACCTCAGCGCCGCCGCTCCCGCGCCCAATCGCACCATGCCACTTGGCGCCCCGCCGCCCTCGCCTCCCACCGGCCCGCGAGGCCCGTGCCTGGCCCGCGGGGCCCGTCCTCTTCGCCACCGCCCGGCTGCGCGCCTCCCGCACTGGGTCGCCGCGCCGTTCGCCGTCCGCCAGCCAGAGCTCGCCTCCGCCTCAACCGCCGCCGCCGCGCAAGCTCGACGAAGCACCCGCGCCTCCATGCCACCGGTCGCCGCCGCCGCCTTGGAGCTCGCGCCTCATGCCACGCGGAGCTCCGCCGCCTTGCCGGCGTCGTCCGCCAGTGCCGCCCCCATACGCTCGCCGGAGCCCGAGCCACCCCGCCGGAGTTCGTCCTCGAGCTCGCCGGAGTTACTCCGGCCGGATCCGGAGAGAGTGGGATGAGATCCACCACTCCCTCGATCCAAACGACTTCGTCCTGATCTGGAACAATGCATGTTTTCACTATGACAGGAATCCGCTGTCATACGCAATACTTAGCAAGATATGTTACATTAGACACCAATTTTTCCTTGCCAAGGACCAGCCGCATCCTAGAAAATACCGAAGACATGTGTTCAATGCAAAGCATGAAAACCGTGATGCGCCAAAGAGGCTCACCGCCGATGAGTTGCAAGTGGAATTAGAGAAGGTCAGGCATATTACACCAGGAAACCATCCTGGTAATGGTAGCGGGAAAAGGAAGTGTGGCAGGGTAGAAGAGAGATTATTGTTTACCCGCAGGTCCACTTTGTGGGACTTGGCGTATTGGAAAGATTTGGATCTGCGGCATAATCTTGATGTGATGCACATCAAGAAAAATATATGTGATAGCATTATCGGCACACTTCTTAATATTGAAGGCAAGACGAAAGATACCTTAAAATCTAGGATTGATTTGACACACCTGGGTATCAGAAAGGATTTGCAGGTGCAAGATGAAGGTAAACTACAGGATATGGCACCAGCTGTGTATGTCTTGGACAAGGTAAAAAGAAAAGAATTCTGTGAGGTCCTGTCACGTGTGAGATTCCCACATGGATTTGCTTCCAACCCTAAAAGGAGAGTCAGAGCAGATGGAAACAAGGTACAAGGGTTGAAAACTCATGACTGCCACGTCCTACTTCAAAGGGTTTTACCTATTATCCTTAGAGGACTGGGCCGCCCTGACTTATACAGAGCAGTTGCAGAGTTGGAACAATTCTTCAGGGAACTTTGCATTAGGAATATCACGATAGATGCTTTGGAGCGTCTTAGAGACAAGATACCAACTATCCTATGCGACCTTGAGAAGATATATCCTCCAGCCTTCTTTGATGTGATGGTGCATTTGGCTGTTCATCTACCTGATGAGGCACTACTTAGAGGTCCAGTATAGTACGGCTAGATGTACCCTATTGAAAGGCGGCTAGGCACTTTCAAGGGCTATGTTAGGAACAGAGCTAGACCCGAGGGTTCCATTGCAGAGGCCTACATTGCTATAGAAGCATTGACATTCTGCTCAAAATACATTAAAACAGCTGATCTACTTAGCAAAGAGGTGGGTGAAGACAATCCCGGGATCAATGTTTTCGATTATTCTGTTCGAGTTACAGGGAGGAGTCAACAAGAGGACAAACCTGAAGATTTGGACAAAATGGTTTGGTATGTGTTGAATAACTGTCCCAGCCGGCGCCATCTGCCCGCATTCATGTCGTCCGTTCGTATGTCGTCGTTAAGAGGCTCGGTGCCTGAGGAACCAACTCCGGTGACTTAATGACGCACCCGGACACTTGGCCTCACCGGAATGCGCTACTTAAAGCGGCAACACCCAGCTAACCTCCACACCATAGCACATCGTCCTCCTACCTGGCACAACATCCGCCATGACCGCAAGTGCGAACGCTCTGCGGGAGAGCTTGTCTTCGGGGATGAAGCTCGAGGTCGCCGCCCTCGCAAGTCGCCTCTCGCGACGCAATAGCGGCGTAGCCGGACGCGGACGCGACCGCACAAGCGGTGGCCACACTGGCGGCCGACGATGGGAGCACCGTCAGCCATGCGTCCAACTTGCCGCCGTCCAATGTCCGGCACCGCTGAGGTCGGGGACTCCTTCGAGGATGAGTAGGGCATGGGAGGCGGCAGGGCATGGTGTGCCAACTGGCCGGTCCGTATCCCGTGTTCTACTCTTCCTCGCCGGAGACCGCACCTTCACTTCACGGGTCTTGAACCCCGCCCCCGTACATCGAGATCGCAGATGGAGGATGTCGGTCACCGCCGTAGGATAGGTTTAGGGTCGGGTTTCTTTTATTTTTCTGTCCTATAAAAGTTCGAAATGTAATGAAAATCTGCCGTGTTTGCATTAATCTCGACCGGTGTATATGAACTTTCACAATAATATACATATTGAAGGAGTACTAGCAAGATGCCCGTGCGTTGCACGGAAGATCAAGATCTTGTGGGAGAAAAGGATGAACGAGGGAAAGCCTTAGCTGCAAATGTGGAGAGGAGTGCGGGTAAATTGTCATAGTTTCCTTCCTACCCGTTAGATATAGATCGGATGGCCTATATTGCAGGATGACAGGCACACCATCATCACCAACTCTGCTTTTTATTGAACCAAGACAAATCTAACATGCGAAGTAAAATAAACACATAGGGTCTATACATACACAAATTATCTTAGGCACTCCAATAGTACGTCCACTACACATTCACGCATTTCACATCTTTCTACATCTACGGGAACCTACGAAAGGGTTAACGTAAATTGCCTCTCTCTCCTCCCCTGATTTTCATGGTGGTGGTCCCCTCCCTCCCCCCAATCTACAATCAACAGCTCACACGTTTCACATTACGTTAATTACGTAACTGGGATTATGTAGGTGTAGCATTACTCATCCTAAAATACCCAACTAAGCCAACCTCCCAGCATATCACGCGGGAAAAGACCCGGCCGTGCCATTTTAGTCGGGATTACCGGATTACTAGTAGTAGTATAGATGGATCACGCGAAGCAACAAATTTTTTTTGAGGGGGCAAAGCACCTAGTTTAATAGGAAAAAAGGCGGTACACTCACAGCACTCCTGTCGCGGTCGCATTGCACCCCACACACGTTCGGTCCCGCACACGGCTCACGCAAACGGAACGTGCTTCAGCTTGCCTCTTCACTGACACGTGGGCCTGCACTTGGAGAAACCGACCATGCACCAAAGTCCCCCCGCCCACCGCGCGAAAATCCTCCCCCCGACCACACCCAAAAATTCCCCCCAAATCCGATTCAACCGCCCTTCGACCAACTAGCCAATAATATTCCCCAAACCCTCTCCCCCTATCCCCCTCCACTCCATTCGCTCCGCCAAAGCCACCCTCCCCACCGCGCCGATACGTCGGTGCCGCGGTTCGGCGATCCTCTCGCTCCCACAGTATGCTCTCGTAGACTGCCGTCCTCTAGCCGCATCGCCACCTCTGGCTACGTTCTTGTGGAGGCGCACGGCGGTCAGCGCCGCCACTGCTGACGATGTTCGTATGGAGACGCACGGCGGTCAGCTTCTCCCACGGTACGTGCATTCTAGACTAAGGCCTAGTTCATGTCGGTGTAGCGCTGAATGTTAGCTGATAGACGCTGTTAATCTCACTGTTTGCCGAAGTAGTTTACTGTCAATATGCTCTGCTTAAGAAGCTTCCTTGCCCTATTCTGCACTCAATCTGCTTAGCTGAGATGGCATGCCAAGGCCGATTAGTTGCTAAAATATCCTGCCATATATTTATTGTGACGTAGATTGCCATGGTCTAGTAGCCAATCTGTTAGGTGAAATAGCTCTACACCGTTTTATACTTGATCTTTGTTGCTGCGATGGCCTTCGATAGATCGATGGTTGTGTGCTCGGCCTCATTGACTGCTGAAACAGCCTGCCATAATTTGGCACTCAAATCTGTTTGCTGAATTAACTTTACATATATTTCGTTACTTAGATCTGCTCGTCCAAATATCTTGCCATAGCTTTAGACATCGACCTAGGTTTTTTTCTGGACTTCATAAAAAAGCATATATGTTTTTCCTGTAATATCTAGTAGAAGAACTAATTTGTATGTCTAACAGATGGACAGGACTTGGATAACTTCTGCTCGAAGATTCTCCACTGCATATGTCGAGGGGGTTGAAAACTTCATGAACTTTATCAGAGCTGAGTATGGTGGTCTGAAATCAGATGTGCTCTGCCCGTGTAGCAGTTGTATGAATTCAATTACAAGACCCCAGTCAACTGTGCAAAATCATCTACACTTGTATGGGATGTCGGTCACATATACTAGGTGGGTTCATCATGGTAAAGCTATGAACGTCAATTTTATTGACTGCGTGGAAGCAGCAGATCACCATCTTGATCTGCCTGATGCTCAGGTGGAAGAGGAGGAGGAGGTGGTGGTGGCAGAGCCAGTGAGTTTGATCAACATTGAAACAATGCTACGAAATGCTCGTGCATTCCGTGAACTTTCACCTGCAGAAGAAAAATGGTGGGCCCGCATGTTGGAACAATGCAACGTTGCTGTCACCCCAGGAAATAAGTTGTCAGTATTCTCAGCTATGGTCACCTTTCTTCAGGTGAAGACATTTGAGCGGATGACCAACAAATCATTTGATGTGATGATGGCTGCTTTCCGCATATCTTTCCCAGATGCGTCTGAGCTGCCACACACCTACAGTAAAATGAAGAATTTCCTTCCTGCAGTTGGAATTGGATATGATATGATCCATGTTTGTAAGAATAATTGTGTTCTGTTCCGGAAGGATTATGCCAACTTAAGTGAATGCCCAAAATGCAAATCATCAAGATGGAAAGATGGCAATGTTGTGAAGAGGATTCCTCATAATGTTCTGAGACATTTTCCAATTACACCAAGATTGCAGAGGTTGTTTCATGATGCTGAAACAAGAGAGGATGTACTATGGCATTCTAGGAACTAGGAGTACAGAGATGAGAATGTAATGAGCCATCCATCTCATGGTAGTGAGTGGAAAAGCTTCAATGATAAACCTAAAGAGTTTGCTGCTGACCCGAGAAACATTAGACTTGGCTTAGCTTCAGATGGATTTAACCCATTTGGCCACCAGAGCGCCACATATAGCATGTGGCCAGTGCTTGTTATCCCTTACAACATGCCTTCAAATGTCTGCACCAAAGAATCAAACTACATGATGGCCTTGTTTATCCCAGGTCCAAAAAGTCCTGGAAAGGATTTTGATTTGTTCATGGAGCCTCTTGTGGAGGAACTTCAACAGCTATGGAAGGGTGTTCTCACTCGAGACCTATATAGAAGCCCACTAGCTGATTTCTTTCTGCGTGTTGTTATAATTTGGTGCATCCATGATTATCCGGCTTTGGGCACTATGTCAGGGCGAACGACACATGGTTACAATGCATGTGTTCGCTGTGACAGGAATCCACTGTCATACGCAATACTTAGCAAGATCTGTTACATTAGACACCAACGTTTCCTTGCCAAGGACCAGCCGCATCCTAGAAAATACCAAAGACATGTGTTCAATGCAAAGCATGAAAACCGTGATGCGCCAAAGAGGCTCACCGCCGATGAGTTGCAAGTGGAATTAGAGAAGGTCAGGCATATTACACCAGGAAACCATCCTGGTAATGGTAGCGGGAAAAGGAAGTGTGGCAGGGTAGAAGAGAGATTATTGTTTACCCGCAGGTCCACTTTGTGGGACTTGGAGTATTGGAAAGATTTGGATCTGCGGCATAATCTTGATGTGATGCACATCGAGAATAATATATGTGATAGCATTATCGGCACACTTCTTAATATTGAAGGCAAGACGAAAGATACCTTAAAATCTAGGATTGATTTGACACACCTGGGTATCAGAAAGGATTTGCAGGTGCAAGATGAAGGTAAACTACAGGATATGGCACCAGCTGTGTACGTCTTGGACAAGGTAAAAAGAAAAGAATTCTGCGAGGTCCTGTCACGTGTGAGGTTCCCACATGGATTTGCTTCCAACCCTAAAAGGAGAGTCAGTGCAGATGGAAACAAGGTACAAGGGTTGAAAACTCATGACTGCCACGTCCTACTTCAAAGGGTTTTACCTATTATCCTTAGAGGACTGGGCCGCCCTGACTTATACAGAGCAGTTGCAGAGTTGGGACAATTCTTCAGGGAACTCTGCAGTAGGAATATCAGGATAGATGCTTTGGAGCATCTTAGAGACAAGATACCAACTATCCTATGCGACCTTGAGAAGATATATCCTCCAGCCTTCTTTGATGTGATGGTGCATTTGGCTGTTCATCTACCTGATGAGGCACTACTTAGAGGTCCAGTATAGTATGGCTAGATGTACCCTATTGAAAGGCGGCTAGGCACTTTCAAGGGCTATGTTGGGAACAGAGCTAGACCCGAGGGTTCCATTGCAGAGGCCTACATTTCTACAGAAGCGTAGACATTCTGCTCAAAATACATTAAAACAGCTGATCAACTTAGCAAAGAGGTGGGTGAAGACAATCCCGGGCTCAATGTTTTTGATTATTCTGTTCGAGTCACAGGGAGGAGTCGACAAGAGGACAAACCTAAATATTTGGACAAATGGTTTGGTATGTGTTGAATAACTATCCTGAGATACTACCTTATATCAAGTAAGTGCAGTACTGTAGCTTATACATCGTAATCTACTAAACTTGCAGCACATTCTTATATATTTAGATGTTTGACGCAATCACTATGTTGTGCAACATCTACAAAGAGGAGTTACTGCCGCAAAATCCAAGAAACATTGACAAATTGGTTATGGAAGGATTTGCGAAATTGTTCAAGAACCATGTAAGCTTTTGAAGTGCACTGTCAGTTTTTTAATATATTGAGTACATAAGATGATCAGCTTGTCTATTTTCTAACCATAGGTTAAGAAGATGCGGGAGGATGGGCAGGCAGTTGATGATGCCCTTTACTCACTAGCAATGGGTCCTGATACTCGGGTAAGACATTATGAATCTTGCGTTGTTGGAGATGTGCCCTACAACACCCTTGCAAAAGACGAAGGCAGGAAGACACAAAACAGTGCCATCATGAGCACGGATACGTATGACAAAGATACAACTAAAATGTATGCTAACATAACAGACATTGTTCAGTTGCAGTATATCTCCAGTTTCGAGGATCATCGGTGTGTGGTTCTGTCGTGTTGTCGTTGGTATAACTTGTTTTCCTGGATCGCAAAACCCAGAACTGATGATTATTTCAAATCCATCAATGTCAAGGCG
Organism: Triticum urartu; assembly: GCF_003073215.2. Taxonomy (NCBI): domain Eukaryota; kingdom Viridiplantae; phylum Streptophyta; class Magnoliopsida; order Poales; family Poaceae; genus Triticum; species Triticum urartu. The sequence goes on along the minus strand of NC_053025.1, from coordinate 435,603,418 downwards.
GCGTACCAGACCAACGAGCCTTTTATTTTGGCAAATCAAGCAACGCAGATATTTTTCTTGGAAAACACATTTGCACGTAGCGATGACTGGAGAGTATCGCAAAGGTTTGAGCAGAGGAATTCGTTTAATGAAGTTGCACAAGAAGATGATTCTTACACTGCTCCTGATGTACAAGATAACACAGATGTCAATGACGCCGGTGAAAAGATTGCCTGTCATGCTGTGGACATACAAGAGTTGATCAAGAAGAAGCCAACGTTCGAGGACGTTGAGGACGAAGAAGAAGATGACACCATGGGGAATTACGATTCAGATTGATACACATGGCGAAGATGTTGATGCTGCTGCTGCGGATGATGATTACATTGCTTTTGTCGTATTTGCCTATCAGAAGACGTTTTTTATCTACTATGTGAAATTGTGTTTGCTATGACAACTGAAACCTGATGAACATGTTGCTTAGTGTTTTGCTGTGAGAACATCACTTGTTATGTATGCTGATTTGTGTTTGGTGATTGTATGACAACTAAAACATGATGACATTGTTGTTTAGTTGTACTCATATTTGGCTGTGAAACTTGAATTTGATGACATAGTTTGCTGTTGGACTGCAATTTGCTCGACGTCTTCAAATGGGAACAAAGCTGACCCGACAGGGCCTCTGCTATTTATTTATTTATATGAGCAAAAGGGGATACCCCCTGATTTCCGTTAGTAGAAATCATTAGATTTTCACAACACTACGCTCAGCCTGCTACACAGGTTTCATTCATTACTAGTTTCAGCAAAGTGCTCATGTTGTAGCCACTGAATACATCACAAGTGCTACATACACTGCAAATAAAGAGACAATCATCCTACAGAGCACATCGATTTTGCCCATTATATTCACAAGCTCTTTCATCTCCTCATTGCTGTCAAGGCCGTTCAGCAGCTATTGCTTGGCCATGATCAGAGGAACTACATCTTTAACCTTCTGCTCCGCATCTTCATTTTCTGTCGTTCCTTCAGTTACTTGTCCAACACCCCAACCTGCTAGTATTGGGAGTCCTCGGCTAACCAAATAATCAGCGTAGTTGCATTCCCCCACATCAGCAACTTACCAGAAATAGAAATCACACGAATCTTCCCTTTTCTGCACGAATCAAATTGGAAGATCATCAACCAAACTATTAAAAAAATCAGCAACTGAAAGCAGCAGAACAACACTTAAACATATTATTACCCCATGATTCGGGCATTTGTAGAAGACTCGGCCAGGGTTGCGGATTGTGGTTGAGACGCAGCGGATGACTCTGCATGATTTGCAGCAGTGGCACCACACCAACGGCAGCGGGTTGCGATGAGAAATCGGTTACGGTGCGCGTGCCAGCGGGGGTGTGATGAGACCCACAGGCGATGGTACGGTGGCGACTTGGCGCATATCTAGTTGTTGCCTACTGAAGATCAGGTGGACGAGCAGCCAGCGGACATGGTTGCTGCGGCTAGAGCTTCTGATGCTAGGTAGAGTAAGTAGAGAAGAGGAGAAGCGAACGTTGGATATGTCAGTTTCATTACTTGAAGAGTAGCATAGATAGTCTAGGTTTGGATTCGAACCAGCTACAGGAACACGTCTTTCTTTTTTCTAAAACTTGGCAACATCTCTTTACTGGTACACTAGCTTATTCTGTACGCCTTCCCAAGTCTTTGATTTTCTTTCTATATATAAAAAAGTATGCTACTTGGTGTCCGCTTAGTCAACAAACGATTGTGCCAACCTTGACCGTTGGATTGACATTCAACGTCTGTCACGTTTCTTCAATCTCTTCTTCCTCGAGCCGCCAAAGCCAAACCAGCACCGGCGTGACCGCCTGCTCCCGCCTCCCACGGCTGGTGCTACCTCTTGAGCTTGTGTTGGATTTCCCCTAAGAGGAAGGGATGATGCAGTAGAGTAGCGTAAGTATTTCCCTCAGTTTTTGAGAACCAAGGTGTCAATCTAGTAGGAGGCCACGCTCAAGTCCCTCGTACCTGCACAAAACTATAGCTACTCGCAACCAACGCGATTAGGGGTTGTCAATCCCTTCACGGTCATTTACGAGAGTGAGATCTGATAGATATAATATTTTTGGTATTTTTGGTATAGAGATGCAAAGTGAAAAGTAAAAGGCAAAGTAAAAAAGAAAATCAAGATTAAAGTGATGGAGATTGATATGATGAGAATAGACCCGGGGGCCATAGGTTTAAATAGTGGCTTCTCTCAAGAGCATAAGTATTCTACGGTGGGTAAACAAATTATTGTTGAGCAATTGACAGAATTGAGCATAGTTATGAGCGTATCTAGGCATGATCATGTATATAGGCATCACGTCCGTGCCAAGTAGACCGAAACGATTCTGCATCTACTACTATTACTCCACTCATCGACCGCTATCCAGCATGCATCTAGAGTATTAAGTTAAAAACAGAGTAACGCTTTAAGCAAGATGACATGATGTAGAGAGATAAATTCATGTAATATGAAATAAACCCCATCTTGTTATCCTCGATGGCAACGATGAAATACGTGCCTTGCTGCCCCTTCTGTCACTGGGAAAGGACAACGCAAGATCGAACCCAAAGCTAAGCACTTCTGCCATGGCAAGAACTACAAATCTAGTTGGCTAAACCAAACGGATAATTCGAAGAGACTTGCAAAGATAACCAATCATACATAAAAGAATTCAGAGAAGATTCAAATATTATTCATAGATAGACTTGATCATAAACCCACAATTCATCGGTCTCAACAAACACACCGCAAAAAGAAGAAGATTACATCGAATAGATCTCCACAAGAGAGGGGGAGAACTTTGTATTGAGATCCAAAAAGAGAGAAGAAGCCATCTAGCTAATAACTATGGACCCGAAGGTCTGAGGTAAACTACTCATACTTCATCGGAGAGGTTATGGTGATGTAGAAGTCCTCCGTGATGACGGCCCTCTCTGGCAGAGCTCCGGAACAGGCCCCATGATGGGATCTTGTGGATACAGAAAGTTGCGACGGTGGAATTAGGTTTTTGGCTCCGTATCTGTTTGTTTGGGGGTACGTAGGTATATATAGGAGGAAGAAGTACGTCGGTGGAGCTTCGGTGGGCCCACGAGGATGGGGGCACGCCTGGGGGTATAGGGCGCGCCCCCTACCTCGTGCCCACCTCGAAGCTTTCTTGGCGTAGGGTCCAAGTCTCTTGGGTCATATTCGGGAAGAAAATCACGTTCCAGAAAGGTTTATTCCGTTTGGACTCCGTTTGATATTCCGTTTCTTTGAAACACTGAAATAGGTAAAAAAACAGCAATTCTGGGCTGGGCCTCCGGTTAATAGGTTAGTCTCAAAAATAATATAAAGGTGGAAAATAAAGCCCAATATAGTCCAAAACAGTAGATAATATAGCATGGAGCAATCAAAAATTATAGATACGTTGGAGACGTATCAGCTGGCTGTGACCATGCCCGGATCCTATTCGTTCCTGTCCGAGGCCTCACCATCGTCCTCCGCCTTGGTTCGCTCGCCGCGGCGCCGCCCTCCGGTGTTGTCAACATGGTCAACAACCGAGAGGAATAAGGAGATGACTGTAGATGGTGAGGATGACAGTAGGGACCCAGCAGCGCGCATAGTAATTTTGTTTTTTGGGACAGAGAAGGGTATCAACTGGGTTGTGCGGGACCCGTGGCCCGTCTAGCCCAGGCTTTTATTTCATATGTTTAGCACATGACCAGCCCTGTTTGCTTTTTCCATTCTGAAAATGGCTAGCCAGCTATTTTGTTTTTTGCAGAATAACCAACGTAGGCCTACTTGCTTTTCTACGCCCTGCTGGGCCGGAAATCTTTCAAGACGAGGAGGGATGCATTTTGCCCAGAAAATGGGCTATAAGTAATAAGAAATGGGCTGTAAAATGAAAAAATACAACAAACAGGCAATTAGTTCCAAAATACTGTTTTCTTTCGGATTTTGATATTTTAAATTTCATTGTTTTTGTGCGGGTAAAATTTCATTGAATTTAAATTAAGGTATATTTAGATTTAAAATTAATTCGAATCTGGCTAGAAATTTTGGGATGTATGCTGTTTGGGACAGATTTGGAGGCTGACTTGTGGGTCTACTAGGTTGACATGTAGTTTGGCTTTGTCAACTTAGTCCACAAACGATTCTAGCAGCAGTGACCATTGGATGTTAATCCAACGGCCGTGCTGCTTCTTCAATATCTTATCTTCTTGCTCCAGCCGCCCAAACCAGCTCCGGTGGGACTGCCTACTCCCGCCTCCCATGGTCGGCTGTGCTGCCGCACAGGCCGCACCGCCCCACCGTACTTTATTGCTGGTTAGGCCATTCCTCTACTCACCCACACCTCCTGTTATTTTCCGGCGACGGCAACCGTACCAGTAAACCCTCGTACTCCCCACCGCGTGGGCAACCATTGCCGAGTCTTCCCCGGCTCCGTGAAGTTCCCTTCCTAGGCCACGCCGTTGTCCATCGCCATGGTGCTCTCGGCGCGGCCTGGTCAACGCGAACAACGAACGACATCCATCGGCCGTGGACTGTACGCGAAAAATAATGATTCCTCCACCTGGCAGCTGGGACCCACCGGTAGGGCCTCTGTATTTCGCGAAAAAACGTTCCCCCCGCTGACATGTCGGACCCACCAGCAATACATTACGCACAAAAAATGAATACCCCCTGCTAGCTGGGACCCACCATTGTGGGAGGCTGACATGTGGGCCTACTAAGTTGACGGGGACGGAGGGCTTTGTCAACTTAGTCAATATGAACGATTCTAGCTCCAGTGACCGTACGATGTCCATCCAACGGCCGTAGTGCTTCTTCAACCTCTGGTCTTTTTGCTCTAGCCGCCTAAAGCAGCGCCGGTCGTGCCGCATGCTTCTGCCTCCCGTGGCCGGCTGTGCTGCCACGGAGGCCTCACCGCCCCCTACTATTCCCACCGCTGGCCAGGCCCTACGGCGATGACAGCCTCACACCGCAGCCGAACCAGCGAACCCTCGTACTCCTCTCCACACGGGCTTCCACTTCCGCATCTTTCCCGGCTCCGCGTCGTCCCTTTCCTAGGCCTCGCCGTCGTCCACCACCGTGGTGCACTCCGCGCGGCGTGGTCAACGTGGTCAAGGAACGACTTCCATCGGAAGAGTACTGTACGTGGAGAGGCTGACAGCTGGGTCCACGGCCACAGCCCAGTTTTTTTGTGATTTGCCAAGTAAGTCGCTTTGTCAGGCCTGTTGGGCTGCAAATCTTTCAAGACGAGGAGAGCTATCATTCGGCTGGCCGAGAAAATGGCCCATCAGTAATGAGAAATGGGTTGTACATTTTTAAAACACATCAAACCGGCAATTAGTTTCAAATATCTTTTTTTTCATTTTGAGATTTTAAATTACATTAATTTTTATGCGTGGAGAATTTGTTGGATTTTATATTGATATACATTTATTTTTAAAATCAGTTTGAATGTGAGTCGAAATTTTGGGATTAAAAACAGTTCGGCCGCACCGAAATATGCAAAATTTCGTATAATTTTTTAACCGTGGTCACAATATGGGCTGTAATGCTAACAAAAAGAATATGGGCTCCAAAAAAAACCTTAAGAATTAGCAAATGGGTTGTATGCTGTTTTCCACAGATATGAGGCTTTCCTAAAAAAGAGGTTGATGCACAAGCAGTGATTGTGGGATGTCCATAGAACGGCCGTCGTGCTTCTTCAATCTCTGCTCTTCCTGCTCCAGCCGCTCAAACAAGCGCCGACGGGAGGACTGCCTGCTCCCTCCTCCCCGCGGCCGGCTATGCTGCCCCGCAGGCCTCACCACCCCACCATACTCCCATCGCTGGCCTAGCCATCCCTCTAGTCACCCACACCTGCTGTTATTCTCCGGCGACGACGGACGAACCAGTAAACCCTCGTACAGGCGTACTCCCCTCCGCATGGGAAACAAGTACCGAGTCTTCCCTGCCTCCGTGTCGTTCCCTTCCTAGGCCTCGCCGTCGTCCACCACCCTGGTTCTCTCAGCATGGCCTGGTCAATGTGGTCAACGACCGACATGCATCTGAAGTGGACTGTACGTGGAGAGGCCGACAGCTGGGTCCACGGCCACATGCAAGGAAATACCTCCTTACTACGCGCAAAATAATGATTCCTCCACCTGACATTAGGGACCCACCGAAAGGTCCTCTATATTTCGCGAAAAAAACGTTACCGCTGCTGATAGCTCGGACCCACCAGCTATATCTTCGCACGCAAGGAAGTGCCTCCTTATTACGCACAAAAAAATGAATACTCCCCCTGTTAGCTGGAACCCAGTATAGTGGCAAGCTGACTTGTGGGCCTACTAAGTTGACGGGCACGGAGGGCTTTGTCAACTTAGTCAATATATGCACGATTCTAGCTCCAGTGACCGTACAATGTCCATCCAACGGCCATAGTGCTTCTTCAACCTCTGGTCTTCTTGCTCCAGCCGCCCAAACTAGCGTCGGTCCTGCCTCGTGCTCCTGCCTCCCGTGGCCGGCTGCGATGCGGCGGAGGCCTCACCGCCCCCTACTACTCCCACCGCTGGCTAGGCCATCCCTCTACTCACCCACACCGCCTATTATTCTGCCACGACGGCAGCCTCACACCGGAGCGAACCAGTGAACCCTCATACTCCTCTACGCATGAGCATCCACTGCCGCGTCTTCCCCAGCTCCGCGTCGTCCCTTTCCTAGGCCTCGCCATCGTCCACTGCCCTGGTGCTCTCGGTGCGGCGTGGTCAACATGGTCAAGGAATAGCTTCCGTCGGACGTGGATTGTACGTGGAGAGGCTAATAGCTGGGTCCACGGCCAGAGCAAGGAAGTGCCTCCTTATTACGTGCAAAATAATTATTCCTCCACCTGACAGCGGGGGCCCACCTAACGGGCCACCGTATTTCACAAAAAAAACGTTTCCCCCTGACTGCTGGGACCCACTAGCTACACCTTCGCACGCAAGGAAGTGCGTACGGGCAAAAAAACAAAACGATTCGCCCCCTGACTGCTGGGACCCACCAGCTACATCTTCGCACGCAAGGAAGTGCCTGACAATCGGGACCAACCAAGTCGAAGCGTACGTAGCGTTGTCATTCTGGTCGCGAATGTGTACGTACATATATACTGGTCGATGTAGAGGCACGCACGTGTCGTAGTAGAGGTGTGCACGTAGCATGTACACGTACGTACAGCGGCCAGGGTGCAAGAAAGAAAATACGGCCATGTACGTACATACGGGCAGGGTCTCAAACACCTACTCGCGCATACGTATGGCCAAGGCTCGTGTACATGGCTGGGTCGGAATGGAGAAACAGCGTCGTCGTCGTGTTCATGGGGAGGCAGCGTCGTCGTCGTGTTCATGGGGGGGCAACGGAGTGCGTCGTGTTCATGGGGAGGCAACGGAATGCGTCGTGTTCATCGGGAGGCAACGGAACGCGTGGGAGCCAACCGGCTGGGTCAGAATGGAATGTGTGGTCATGTTCATCGGGAGGGCTTGGATGGAACAGGCGATGGAAACAAGGCCTGAACGGGGTCCGGTTGATCGGGAGGGGTCTGGCGTACCACAAAACGGAGGAAACGGACCTTCTACGGTCGAAACGGGGGCCCTGTTGATCGGGAGGGGTGTGGCGTACCGCAAAACGGACGAAACGGACCTCCTACGGTCGAAACGGGGGTCCTGTTGATCGGGAGGGGTGTGGCGTACCGCAAAACGTACGAAACGGACTTGTGCTGGAGCGCTACGGTCGAAACGGGGGTCCTGTTCATCGGCAGGGGTGTGGCGTACCGCAAAACAGGACTCCACGGTATACTGTTCATCTCCACCGTCGACCTCCTCCAGCCTCCACGGGCTACCGTTGACCTCCTCCAGCTTCCATGGGCTCCTGTTCATCCATCGTCCACCGCGCACTACTCCATCGGCTACTGTTCAACCACCCCTCCATCGTCTACTATTCATCCAGCCCTCCACACCACGGGGTCCTGTTCAACCACCCCTCCACTGTCTACTGTTCATCCAGCCCTCCACCACACCACGAGGTCCTGTTCATCCAGAGGCAATGCCACCGCTCACTGTTCATCCAAATCCCCCGCAACGCTCATTGTTCATCCCAGAGGCAGCATCGATCGGCTTCAGTTAGTAGCAGTAGCGAAGGAATCGCTCGATCGGGTTCAGTTAACAGCCATCGATCGATCGCTCGGGTTCAGTAACGTGTAGCTTGCAGTGCAATCGCTCGGGTTCAGTTAGAGCCCAACGCCTCGCTCGGGTTCAGTTAGAGCCAACGCCTCGCACACACGCGCATACATGTACAAGAGAAACGCGCATCGCTCGGCCCCCGACCTCCCACCGTAATCGGGAACTCCCCGAAATTTTCCTCCCCCTCGCTTCTACCACGGTTTTTTCCGTCATGGACGGCCCAAAGAATGTCATGCAGCTGCGTCTCCGGCCCGCCCAGGAGGAAAAGCCCATTTTCTGTCATGATTTTTTGTCATAGAAGTAGGAGCCCACCACATCTATGATGAAACCGGGTTTTGTCACAATTATCGTCATAGAAGTGTCATATGTATGACAGAAAAAAAATTTGTTCGGCCCAAAATGTCACGGATGTGTCTTTTTTTTGTAGTGCTCACCGCGCGACCTTGCAGTGGCCTGGGGGGAGTCAATAGCAGAAGGGTGGCGCTCCCGACGCCGCTGCGTCCAGCAGCTCAGCAACACGCTCAAGCAGCGTGTCTCGGCCGCTCTCCATCAGCCTGCATCATAGGAGCTCCCTTGCCACTATGAGTGCCGCCCGCATGTTCGCTTGCTCCCGCCGTGAGTGCGGTGCCGTTGCTGCGGAGTGACTCGCTGCTCTCGCCGCGGCTCGTACTTGCCGCGGGGTGAGGGTGGATGATGCCTGGCCGCACTGTCCACGCCCGGTGGAGCTTGGTGGCGCCCGCGCCGCTTGGGGTGCGGGGTCGAGACCTTCATGGGCAGGTGGCACCGTCCGGGCTGGCCAGGCTGCCCAGCGGTTGGATCCGGCCCTTGGGTCGCCAGACATCGTAGCTGGTGAACGTTGGAGAGCTGATTGGCGGAGAAGAAGCTCCGGCGCACCCCTACCTGGCACGCCAAATGTCGGATGTGGGTTCCGGCTAACCCTTAAGGTTCGAACACTGGGGTGCGTGCGAAGTCTTTCCCTCGTGCCGATCTACGCCCTAGCTCGCTAAGATCTTGCGGACGAACTTGACGAACTCACAACACAGAAAGACACGGGGTTTATACTGGTTCGGGACACCGTTGTGGTGTAATACCCTACTCCAGTGTGGTGGTGGTGGATTGCCTCTTGGGCTGATGATGAAAAATACAAGGGGAAGAACAGCCTCCTGAGGCTGAGGTGTTCTTGTGCATATGAGCTTGTGGTGTGTAGATTCCCTCAAGCTAAGATGAGATGAGATCCGATCCGATCCCCTACTATGGTGGTGGCTAGTCCTATTTATAGAGGCCCTGGTCCTCTTCCCAAACATTGAGCGGGAAGGGAGCCAACAATGTCGGGCTAATTTGAAGGGGGACAGCTAGTACAAGCTATCCTGACAAAACCGGTCTTCGCCTGTGAAAGGCTCTGGTGGTGACGCCGTCTCTCGGGCTCCACGATGACCTCCGTCTTGCAGTCCATGGTCTTGGTCTTGTTGCACCGAAATGGTAACCTTTGCCTGAGGCCTTGGTACTCCGCGGCTGCGCTTGCCTCCTTTGGACCAAAGAGGAAACAAGGACGCTGCGCGCGCTGGCGCCGGCCTGGCGCCCGCCTGGTGTCGATTGTCATGGCTCATGTCACGAGAGCCTCGTGAGGTTTGCCTCGCATTGATATCTCTGCCCCTCGTGAGCCTGCCTGACTAGGCCGCTCGGGAGGAGGTCTTGCGTCGTCCGCCTCGCAAGGCTTGGACCCTCGCGAGGGTCTTGGATGCTTTGTTGATGAAGATGGGCCGTTCGACCTGCTGGCTTCGCCACGCCGCGGGCCGCAGGAAGGCAAGTCTGGGGACCCCCGTTCCCAGAACGCCGACATTTCTTGCCCTAAGCTACCGCTGGTTCGTCCCCTTATATACACGGGTTGACGCATGGTGGTCTACAGAGTCCCGGCCGGCTCATAGAACGTGTCCGGCTCGGTGACTTCCTTTACATGCCTTTCTTTACAAGTATTTCCTCACATATGGCGGTTTACAATATTGGGCCTTAAGCCGCCTCTGGGCTTAGGCCTTCTATGAGTCTTAATAAACTCTCATCTTGAATGTTTACTGGGCTTTTTCTTCTAACCCACCATTGGGGTTGACCCGGCCCCTTATGGGTGGGTCATACCTGGTAGCTATATCCCCAACATTAGGCACCAGGTTGACTTGAACTTTGTTCTTTGTCAATCTTCAACACTTAGACGAAATCTATCCCCCTCTTTCTATGAAAACTCTATAACCCGCCATGACGTCATCTTCTGAAAACATGAAAGTCTGCTATGATGTCATCTTCAACGGATCTTTATCCTTAAATGTCTTCCGAGAATTGAGGCGTTCGTTTAGTTGGATAAATCATTATTTGGGCCTTCCTCGATTTTCGCACCTGCCTATTCGCTTATCCCCTTATAAATAGGCACGACCCGGTCTTTCTCATTCTTCCCTCTCTTCGTCTTCTTCCTCTCGCAACCCTACTGCTGCTCGAGCTCCGCCGCCGTCGCAGAGCACCTCGTCTTCGTCGACCATGGCCACTTCATCAACCTGAATTGGTCTAGAGAACGGCAGCGACCCTCCGCAGAAGATCCAAGGATGTAAGTGTTTTACCTTCCTACTCCTCAGATCCACATTAGGGTTTCTAGGTTTCTGCGTGTTCTTCATAGTTCATCATAGTTTCTTCGTAGTTCTTCCACTGTAGCTTCTTCTTGATCCAAAAAGAACATATACTCGTGCGGTAGTTGTTTTGTGCCCATTCTTGATACCAGTAGATCCCTTTTTCTGGTACAAAGGCCTCCTTAGAACTCACGAACTCATCTGTGCTAGATTTTTAGGTCTAGAATATTTTCCATTTTGAACGACCATTTGATCCAGAATAATATCAAGAAATTAGGAAACTTGTTTGCATCAACACTTGGCCAATTCTGTTTCTGGCATTTCTCAAATATCTGTAGTCATGGCTGCTTATTACGCTGGCTCACTTTTCTCTTATATGACATTAGCCCTTACTTAGCCGCCATTACTCATTTACACCATCATCATTGAACTTTTAATTTCACCATTGAATTGAACCGACACGTTACTTTCTTTTCAGTTTGTCCTTTGATCATCATGCTGTCAAAAGCACCGACTGTCTGCAACTGGGTCCCTTCCACAGTCACTGAAGATACCTTGAAGGAATTCATCACCATTGGATTTTTGCTAGGGAAAAATGTTATGTCATATCGTGCACCTGAACCGGACAAGGAACAGCCTAATCCCAAAGACGGTGAAGTTATTGTCTTCTCTAACCACATGAATCGGGATTTTACACCACCCGGCTCAAATTTCTTCAGAGACGTTCTTCATTTTTTCAAACTTCACCCTCAAGATATTGGACCCAATTCCATATCCAACATCTGCAATTTTCAAGTTCTCTGTGAGGTGTATCTTCAAGAAGAGCCGACTGTGGAACTCTTCAGAGAGTACTTTTATCTGAACCGCCAGAATGAGTGTACCAATGGCCCTAACTTGGAACTTGGTGGAATCTCAATTCAGCACCGACAGGGCGCTGTCTGTCCCTTAATAGTCTTACCGAGTCATCCCAAAGATTGGAATCACACCTGGTTCTATTGCCAAGATACGTCTCCAGCCAACTAAAAACCACTGCCGGGTTATCGCGCAGAGCGTCTGGATTCGAAGTTTGTGCTCCCTGATACGCTTACTGCTGCTGAACACAAGAAGCTTCACTACAAAAAAATACACTTCCGTGATGATACATGTTTGTCACAGTAGGTCGTGTTTTTTGTCATGCATGTACATCCATGACGATTTTATGACAGAATCAAGATAGTCATACCTGTGCTATCGTAGAAGTGTTCCATGACATTACCAAAATTATCATCATGGAAGTGTGCACTTCCATGACGATAAATCGTGTGTCACAGAAGTGAGGGTGACCGACACGTAGCATCCACCGTAACGGTACGCCGTTAAGCTATCGAGTCGGGTTTTGGATCCGATAACCCGTTAACAACCCCGACCAATGGGGATTTTCCACGTGTAAAATCATCATTGGCTAGAGGAAACACATGTCGGCTCATCGTTGGGACAGATGTCATCCACTCATTGGACAGAAGGCACCTATTATACATCGACACGTGGCACGGCCCAACAGAGGCCCATTCCTGTGAAAAGGCCGGCCCGTTTGACTTGTTCAAAAGGTGGCGGGCCGACCCATGGAAAGCCTGTTAACAGCCTGTTCGCATATAGCCCATTTACAGCCCGCTAACCCAAGGCCCGTTACGCCCTATCTGAATTAGGCCCAGTAGCGTCATCTGGGCCATCCAATATGATTCCAGTCCATTTTCACTTCTGGCCCATGTATGGCCCATGACGTCTTTTGGCCCATATGAGGCCCTATGTAACTCTTGGCCTATTAACGGCCCGTGGTGAAACTGGCCCGTAATGAACAATGTATCACTTTACACCCATTAACGGCCCGTGGTGAAACTGGCCCGTAATGAACAGTGTATCACTTTATACCCATTAACGGGCCGTTATTCCATTGGGTCGTTTCCAGCCCATGTTATCTTTCGGCCTTCTCAGAGCCCATTTATTCTTGGGCTCATTTCCAGCATTCTTTACTTACGGCTCGTTACTGTCATTTTCTACTTGTGGGCCAAATTTAGCCCGTGGTTACAGTTGTCCTGTTTGTGGTCCGTTAATACGTTGGGCCGTTTTCATAGCATCATCAAATATGGCCTATTAACGATGGCCCATTATGGTCGGCCCATGAACGGACGATTCCAACTCTAGCCCGTTTACGGCCATAATGCGGCCTGTTATTGGCCCATGTTTGGCCAATTGATCATACGGCCCGTATAAGGCCCATTGATGATACGGCCCATAGAAGGCCCATTGTTTCTACGGCCCGTAGAAGGCCCATTGTTTCTACGGCTCGTAGAAGGCCTACTGTTTCTACGGCCCGTAGAGGGCACACTATTTCTACGACCCGTAGGAGGCCCAGTGTCACTACAGTAAATATTAGCCCATGGTTATTGTGGCCTAGTTTTAACAAATAGGTTATTGCAGCCACTAGCAAACCGCGGAAAAAGAACTGCACTGACTACAAGCAAACAAATAAACAAGACAACAAGGAAATAAATAAGCAAGCAACTTATGCTAGGCTATCACGGCTATTACACATATTACATCCACTGGGCATCAAAGTTCGCCACCAGTGCAAATATAGGGAACAAAGCAGCATATAAACGCCGCAGCAAAACAAGTCCAGAACTGAAACCACTTCAGAAGAGTTCAAGAAACAATATCCTGGGTACCCATAATGCTGGCAACATGCTTAGCAAGCTTATTAACTTTCTCTTGTTTGGCGCTTAAATCCTCCAGCGCTTGCTGTTTCACAAGAAAGTACGCATCTGAATTTTGCAAGGACTTCCTCAGTCCTTCGGCTTCTTGCCGCAGCACAGCTGACTGATGCCTTTCAGCTTGTAGCTGAGACTGAAGAAGCCGAAGTGATTCAGGCAGCGAGTTCGAAGAGCTTGTGCCAGCGGTACTGGCCAGTAACTCGAACACTACATCAACACAGGACTTGGGGTTTTCTCACTGTCTACAAGATCGTTTTTATCACCTTTCTTGGAGACCAACAGGGTTGTCTCACTATCTTGAACATTATCTGCATTACTTTCTCTACCATTACATAGTGGGGTGCTCTTCTCCAATATTCTGTTTGCATACTACAAGAGAAACAAGCAGACACATCACAGGTTTAGCTTGTAGTATACAAAACTCATTTTGGTAAACCGGTTCAGTAGTAAGGTGGACATGATAACAGCATGAAATAAACATATATCTATGTACTATGGTCACTGTATTGTCCATATCATTCTAGTTTATGTTCCCTAATCGAGATAGAGACACAGTTCAACTCATATATTTTTAAGACACAGCAGCATAGACAGAATATAAGTGTGAGAAACTACACAGCATTGGCAGCACTTGTAATGTGCATCACATGAGAACATAACTGTTTATACAACTTAAACTGAAATCAACATAGAGCAAGAAGTTAGAATAGCAATCCAGTTAAAGAAATAGGTTTAAAACATACCTGTTGCGCCATTGGAGTTTCAATTGGATCCTTCAAATTCGAAAGTAGTTGGTATGAGTAAATACAGTGATGCAACAGCAAAGGAGTATGGACCATAGCTACGGAATCTGACCTGAGAACAGTTGCTCTTCTGCTTTAAACGTGGAGTTTGGGTTAGCTATGGTGGTCTTCGTGCTTTGGGCACTGCAGTAGCTTTACAAACTGCTCGTGTGGGGGTACTCTGTGGTGGACATGGTGCTTTGTCAACTATAAGTGGGTTACTATCCGCTGGGGTTGCGGTTAGATGGGTTGTAGCTGGTTCTCTGCCCAACGGTGTAAGTGTGCAATCTGGAAGAGTCTTGATTATGTGTGGTGGGGCTAGTTTGTGGGCCAGTACAACCATGGTTCTATCTGCATCGACGGGTAGCACTGTCTTTTGTGAAGAACGGGTTTTTGCTCCCTTTGATACTGCCATCACCCCCTCCAATTCAAATGGCTGATAAACAAGAAAATAAATTGAACGTACAGACATTGTATGATAGACAGATGCGGTAATTCACATATATGTTGTCTAACCAAACAGGACAACATGACACAATTTCACATATATGATGCCTAACTAAACAGGATAGCATGACACAGTTTCAGATATATGATGGATAACTTAACATGATATAATGGCATAATTCAACATATGATGAGTACCTAAACAGGATGGCGTGACAAAACTATATGATGTCTTTCTAAAATAGGTTGGGCTGAAATAATTCACATACATGTTGTGTAAGTATACATGATGACATGATATAATTGACATAATTGATTCATATACTAAGCAGCTGGCACTCGCATGTATGATCCCTAAACTAAGCAGATAGAATTCAATATTGTGCATATGATGTCTAAACTAAGCAATGCAAGACACCATATGCATCATATGAGAAATATAAACATTGCAACTTAGAGCATACACCTCAGGTGGGATATAGGACTGGTCATCTATCTCTGAATCCTCCTCTGAGGAGCTCCCTGTAACCATCGAGATATATGCTTCAACAGGTACCATCGCCTGCTCTGAAGACCTTGTTTTCACTCCAGATTTTTCCATAACTGGCTCAAATGGTTGATACACATGAAGATTAGTTCAATATACATAGATTGTCGACAAATGGAATACGTAATGAAAAAAAGATGGCATGAGATAATTCCCATATATGATGCCTGGCTCCATGGCGGTGCATAATTCACATATATGATAACTGGCTGAAAAACATGGCATTGCATAATTCACATATCTGATATACAAAGCAAACATGAGGCATTCACACAAAGCATGTCTAATCTAAGCAGATGGCATGGCAATGCAAGACACCATATGCATGATATGAGCAATATAACCCAGCCAAGTAGAGCATGCACCTCCGGGGGGGATACGACTGGTCATCTCTCTCAGAATCCTCCTCTGAGGAGCTATCTGTAACCAGCAAGAAATCTGCATCGACAGGTAGCACAGACTGCTCAGAAGACCTTGTTTTCACTCCAGATTTTCCCATGACCGACTCAAATGGCTGATGCACAGGAAGAGTAGATGAATGTATAAACATTGTTGACAAATGGAATACATTATGGAAAAAAATATGGCACGATACAATTCACATATACGATGACTGGCTAAACAGGATGGCATTGCATGATGCACGTATATGATGCCTGGCTAAAGAAGATGGCATTGCATAATTCCCATATACTCCCTATGTTCCTAAATATTTGTCTTTTTAGAGATTTCAAATGGACTACCACATACGAATGTATATAGACATATTTTAGAGTGTAGATTTACTCATTTTGTTCCGTATGTAGTCACTTGTTGAAATATCTAAAAAGACAAATATTTAGGAATGGTGGGAGTATGATATAGAAACCAAACAGGTGGCATTCACACAAAGCAAATCTAAACTAAGCTGATGACATATAAGATGTATAATGTAAGCAATGCAAGGCGCCATATGCATGATATGACCAACATCAGCATGCCAGGTTAGAGCAAACACATCAGGTGGTAAACAGGCATGATCGGCTCCTTCTGAATCTCCATCTGAACAGTTATCTTCCTCTAGAATACAATATGGAAATGCAGGAGGGGGCCACTTTGCCCACCATGGAGCGGCGTCTGCATGACATTATATTCTCACGCAACGGTCTTCTCTTTTTCTCTACATGTTCAGTACGATTGTCTACAATATCTGACATGCATAATAAAAAATAGTTAGATTTTGTAAGGCCTAAGGGGTGCATGCAAAAATCAAGACTGATGGTAGCAAATGAGTGGATGGATCCAAAACTAATGATAGCAGGTAGATTATAGCTTCAGTTTAAAAAGATAGACAATGGATCATCTATTGTTTGTTGCCCACCCAAAATGAACCACATAGAAGACCCCAGATGAACCAGATAGTAGACAGATACTATTCGTTGCTGGCTCGATATGAGACCCATGGGCAATTCAAAACTCAAGATTGAATGATAAAGTAGCAGGTAATAATAACCGATGTATAACGTAAGCAAACACGAAAGACTGCGACCTCTCTTCCGGAACTGTGTAGTCCTCAGGTTCATCAGCTCAGTCGATGATGGTAATGCAGTTGGCATGGCTGCCGGCAATGGGGAAGATGATCTGAGGCGGCGAAAGGAAGTCTGCAGGGGGTATCTCTGCTGCAGTGAACGCTTCTGTCAATGGTGCACCTTAGGTGGGGTGGATGACGGCATGGTAGGAGCAGGACATAACACACAGAGTTTTCTTTGACACCTATCTGAAAATGAAGTAAATCTGTAAGGGCTCCTTAGAATTGGCAGATTCTATAAACGCAGGGACAGGAAAAACACAAGAATAGGATAGGAATGCACGTGCAAAACAGAGCATTTGGAAACATAGGATTTCAGTCAACCTGGGTGTTTGGCTCACATGAATTGGAAGAACAGAGAAATGGAGAAACAAACTGATGCGACGAGTGTACAACCTCTTTGGCATAGCCTTATGGACCTCAGCATCATTGGTTTGAACGTGGAGGATGGTGATGATGCTGGTGTGACGGTCGGAGGCGGGGAAGAAGATCCGAGTCCTCTGGAAACAGCGCCGAGGGTACTGCTCCGCTGTGATGGACGGTTCCGTCGTTGGAGCAGCTCCGCTAAGGTATACGGCGACTAGGCTGAAGCATGACAAGACAGACAACGTTAATCTGAAGTGGGACCCTAATATCATCTGCAATAGATGATGTAAAATACATCACCAAAAAGTGCTAGATGTAAAACACATCAGCCGCGCCATGGCCGCTCCAACAGATGCTGTAAGTACTGTGCACTCTGAACTTAACTAAAGAAAATGAACTTCACAGTCGAAACTGAATTTTACTGTCGAAACTAATTGAACTAGTAACAGAGCATTGCAATAGATGTTTAGGGCGTTCGAGCACTAGTAGCGGAGAAGCAGCAATCTAAATCAACCGACGCTCGAGCAGGGAATGCACTAGCAGAGAGCAAGTCATGCAGTAGCACCGCGAGTGAGTGCTAAAGCAGCAACTCCTGTAGCTGCCGGAGGTCGTGCAGCAGCAGCAGCGCAAGCGAGAGCAAGAGCAGAGCAGCAGCACGAATGAAAGCAGGAGCAGTCCAGCAGCGCGACCGACAGCAAGAACAGTGCCGCAGCGCGAGCGAGAGCCGGAGCAGCTGCAGCTAGTGCCATTGTGGAAGTCGCTGCCGAGGAAGCAACGACATGGGGGAGAGACGCCGTGGATGATGTGGCCGGCGACGGCGCCGTCGATGGAGACACACCATGTCTGCTCGGTATCGAGCACCGGCAGCCCCGTGAGATCGAATAAAAGATAAAATGCAGCGGTGAGTGCAGAACCTCCTTGGTGGTGCCTAGTTGGCCTCGGCTTCATTGGAGGAATTGGTGAGGGTGCTGCGGTTCCGGTGGGGCAGGTCAAGACGACGCTGTGGGGATTGAGGTGGCGCGATAGACGAGACGAACGTTGGGGCAACTCCTTGGAGGTGGAGGACGGGGCGGCTGATCCGGCGGGACGACGAGATTGACAACGGATCCTCATCCGGTGCGATGGATGAGGGACGGCAAGCTGTTGCGGTGGACGATGTAGTCGAGGAAGAGTCTCCGGCTGGGCGGCGGTCAGGAGGCCGACGGAGGAGCGTGGGGTTTCGCGGGTTTTGGCGGCCTTAGTGTACGAATGGGGGGCGAAGGGGGAGGGGGGAGCCAAGCTTAGGGATGCGCTTGTCCGGAATGTAGGGTAAGTTACCAACGTACCCCCACCAGTTTTCACACCGCGATGTGGAGCTTCATTTCCGGCTGATGGGTAGAAGGGGGATTTCGCGTGTCTGGGCTGCGGGAGCGATTTCGGATGAGGAGGGAGTTCTCGCGCGCATCCAAATTTCGGGATAACAAGGCGCGGCGCGCGTTGAAGAAGCGGGAGTTTCAAAGCAGGTGAGACAAAAGATACTCGAGCTTGAAAATTTCGGGATAACAAGGTGCGGATTCCTTGTTCGGCAGAACAAACTTAATGTGTAAAAAAAAATTCTTACAAGACACAAGAGAGTCATGTCCCCTTTTACTATATTGCTATAGATGCCATTAAAAAAACTACAAGAAAAATGTAAAAAAAAATCGGGAGAACAAGATTACCCTGCACAGTACCAAATCGATTCGCACTTCCCTCAACAACAACAAAAACCAAATCAATTCCCACCAAAGAAAGAGTAATGTCCCTTTTTATATGATTACAGATGCCATGACCTCGAATTTCAATTTTTGAATCCATGTTATGTTGAATTCGAATATATCGTTAGGTGACCTTGCGGTTTATAATTGATGTAGTCGTACATTTTGATCTTCCATCATATATGAACATTTTACTCCACCATGTGAACATATATATTGTCGTCTACCATATGGACTAAATTTGAATCAATTTTCCTTATTTGAATACGATTGTTGTCAAGTTATACAATAATTTAAATATTATCTTGATAACAAAAAACATACATATAGCAGTAATCATATTGCACTATGAACTACATGTACCATACGCTCTCCAATTCAAATATTTGTATCCATTTTATGTTGAATTCAAATCATAGTACATTATTGGTCTAGGTAGCGAGATGTTTGGGATAATCTAAACCCTGTTTTCATACGTATAATTTATGGCTGAATTGGGACAAGTTTTGGTATAAGCCTCTTGCAAAACCGGAGATTCTCTCAACAAGCCTCGTGGTTCCGAGAGGGAACGTGTCACCTTTGTGTGCGAAACGATATACGCTGCCTCCCCCCTGATTTTATTTACAGAGGCAACATAGAACTATATGAGTGCCCTGTTAAATTTTGGAATTATTTCGGGTTCATTTGGCCTTTTTATACATTAATTGAGTTTCTGGACTTTTAATGTGCATAATCTAAATATGAATTGCATGCACATGCTCCGGTGCACCAAAGTGGGTTGAAAAATCACATATGTGTCCTTGGTTGAATTTCTAGGTCCCATGGAAGAAATGAGAATGAAATTCAAACATCTGGGCGTCATGACTCGGCCGAGAACATCGAGAAACTTTGATTTAAATTCATGTAAATCCAAAACTCGCGTGGAAATCATGAAACTTGGCATGGTGTCATGTCATGGCACTAACATGTTGTGGTAAAAAATTGGGCCGATTTGGAAGCTCGTGGTTCTAAGGGGGAATGTGCCACCTTTGAGTGTGAAACGATATACGCTGCCCCCCTTGAGTTTCTTAACAAAGGCAACATAGAACTACATTAGTGCCCTGTTAAATTTTGGAATTATTCCGGGTTCGTTTGTCGTTTTTTATACAATAATTGATTTTCTGGTCATTTAATGTGCATAAGTAAAATTTGAACTACAAGCACATGCTCTCGTGCACCAAAGTTGGTTGAAAGATCACATTTGTGTCCTCGGGTGAATTTCTAGGTCCCATGCAAGAAATGAGAATAAAATTAAAACATCTGGGCATCGTGGCTCGGTCGAGAACATTGAGAAACTTGGTTTTAAAATTCTTGTAAATCCAAAACACGTCTAAAAATCATGAAACTTGGCATGGATGTCATGTCATGGTACTACCATGTTGGGGTAAAAAAACTGGCCGAATAGGAGCAGATTTTGGTATAAGCTTCTTGCAAACCGAAGCTTCTCTCAAGAAGGCTCGTGGTTCTGAGAGGGAACGTGCCACCTTTGAGTGCGAAACGATATACGTTGTCCCCCTTGAGTTTATTTACAAAGGCAACATAGAACTACATGAGTGCCCTGTTAAATTTTGGAATTATTCTGGCTTCGTTTGGCCTTATTTACACATTAATTGAGTTTATGGTCATTTAATGTGCATAATTCAAATTTGATCTACAAGCACATGCTCCCGTGCACCAAAGTTTGTTGAAAAATCAAATTTGTGTCCCCGGGTGAATTTCTACTCCCTCCTTCCATCTATATAGGTCCTAATGTGTTTTTTGAGGCTAACTTTGACCAAATGTTAGAGCAATAATATATGACATGCAACTTACACAAAGCATACCTTCAAATTTGTATGTCAAAGGAGCTTCCAATAATATAATTTTCATAGTATACATCTCATGTGCTATTAATCTTGTCAATAGTCAAAGGCTGTCTTGAAAAACCACATTAGGCCCTATATAGATGGAAGGAGGGAGTAGGTCCCATGCAAAAAATGAGAATAAAATTCAAACATCTGGGCATCGTGGCTCGGTCGAGAACATTGAGAAACTTGGTTTTAAAATCATGAAACTTGGCATGGTGTCATGACATGGCACCAACATGCTGTGGTAAATTTGCAGTCCGATTTGCGAAGGCGCACACATTAACAATCAACAAAGTCATTTTGGAACAAGTGTTGTCACGTTACAATCGGAAACACAAGTATTATTGAAACCGTGGGCGTTCTACTTACTAGTACCATTTACGTGCTGCCACGCGTCCCCATTTTTTATTAGCTAGGAGGCGCTATGCAGGGTAGCTATTTGAGTACGAGAGGCGTGCGATCAGACCCCTGCGCGTGCTTATCGTGAGGAGAGCCCTTTGACCTCCATCTGCCGTCCACCTCTCTCCCAAGGTCTCCATTAATGGCGCCCGAGCCTCTGTTTAATGGCGTGGCTATGTCTCACTCGACTGAGATTTAAGAGAGAAAAAAGAATATCTAAAAGCACGGATCTTGATGTAAGATCTGACAGACCTATATAGCATCTAATGCGACTTATAGCAAGACTGATGAATATATAAGGACGATTAATTTTTTTATCAAAGAAGGGCTTGCCCCTTCCGATTTTCATTACTGAAAACCACCACAATTCACAAGAAGTTCAGCACAACTCCAGCCTAACATGAAGGACTAAACGCTACCAGATTGAAATCGCAACATCCTTCGTGCGAGCTTGTGGTAAGTGACGTAGAGCCCACAGCCTTCGTGCGGGCACTCCACCCTCACTAACGAAAGGACGGAGTCCACTGCCGTGTTCCGCACGTCGAAGCCACCACCGCGCTCGCACTTCTAGCACTGCCGCTCATTCTCGGGGCGCTCGATGCGGTAGTCCGCGCAGGCGAGGTGCCCTCCCTTGCACTGCAGAAATCAATCGAACAGCACATCAATCAAGAAACCTGCACCTTGCTCAATCAGCCGAATGGACGAGGTGTATTCGAACCTCATACACTACAGGCATCAAGGGGCGGAGGCACAAGGGGTAGTGGAGCACGGTGAGGTCCATCGAGACCTTAGAGAGCTCCATCATCGGGTCCTGTTCGATCTGCATGATCTCGCCCTCCTCGTGCACAACCATCTCTCGACTAGGGCCGGGGTATTACAAAGCTTTACCGTCACATATTTTATACTACTTCAAGGTGCATTAAATCAACACATGCAAGTACTCCCTCCGGTCCTTTTTACTCCGCACATTAGCTTTGTCTGAAATCAAAGTTTGCTAAGTTTGACCAAATTTATATTAAAAAATATTAACATCTAATAAATATAATATGAAAATATATTTCGAGATGGATCTAATAATAAATATGTTGTTATGTGAATGTTAATAATTTTTTGTATAAATTTGGTCAAAGTTGGATGAGATTGACTTCAGATAAACCTAATATGCAGAGTAAAAAGGACCGGAGGGAGTATCAAAAGGAGAGTCATGGCATGCATGCATGCGTTGTAATTAATGCATCGGTAAACGCAAATTATTGAAATATATCGAGTGCAGTGCTTTGATGTGTCGTGTCAATTCGTACATCAATGAGAAGTTTGATTATCCTCTCCCTCGCGGACTTAACTGCACCTGCCTTTGGCTGTATGACAGGTTGGCCACACACCTGTCGGGCCCACCTGTCATACACGCAAAGGCAGGAGCGTCCCTCCCTCGCCCATGAGCGTGGTGGCTGGCAAGACTAGGAGAAG
The DNA here is from genome assembly GCF_003073215.2 of Triticum urartu. Lineage (NCBI taxonomy): Eukaryota > Viridiplantae > Streptophyta > Magnoliopsida > Poales > Poaceae > Triticum > Triticum urartu. The sequence continues at coordinate 435,580,651 of NC_053025.1, read as the reverse complement.
CTTTCGCTACATGCTCTCCCTCCCGCATGCGGTGGACATGCAGCAGTTCAATCGGTGTCAGATGGCCAGAAGCGTACTGTAGTACTCCTCCAGTGCAGTAGTACTCCATCATTGTTCGACTTCCCGAAGAGGTGAAGAGCCAAGCGCAGCCCGGATGCTCGTGTGCAGTTTCATGTGTAGAGTATTCTAGGATAGCGTGTACCGTGCCTGTAAGCTTAAAAGAGTTGGGGTCGGCTCCATGCCATGTGGCCGTCTCGAAGTTTTTTAATTTGTGGTGGGTAAATGTTAGAGGTTGCAGCAAATATATTGTACACTGCGGATCTTTCAGCCAAGTTTAGAGGCAAGCATGTGGGGCCAGTGCTATGATGTGTCGCGTCAACTCGTACAATGAGGAGAAGCTTGATTTTACTACACGCCTTCTCCCTCATCCATGCACGCGGTTTCTCGCAAACGAGGACATGCTTTTGCTTAGTAGTACTTCTACAACAAGCTATCCGTCCCGCTCGGGGTGGACGGACATGCAGTAGTGGATTCGACACTGTAGAAGCAGTAGTAGTAACATCATTGTTCGTCTTCTCGAAGAGGCGAAGAGCCAAGCGCAAACCGAACGTTGCAATTGCGAACATTGGAGCACGCATATAGCCAGGCTCTTGCATGAGACAAAATTGCTATGTGAGCCCACTATTGTACTAGTACGTACAACTACTTGCTAGTATAGCCCCACCACTCCAATCCATCTACTCCCAATTCTCTGCGCAACACTGCTCACTCCAATCCAAGACCAAGTGACCAGAATCCACAAGCACCTATGGAGGCGATGGACGCGAGCGGCAGTCGGCTGTGCCAAATCATCCAAGGCGCCGGCCTGCGGCCCCGCACCGTGCAGTGTTTCCAGACGGTGCTGGCAACCGCAGGCATCATTCACGCGGTCATCGCCGCTGAGGGAGGAAACCCACAGCTGCCGGAGGGGCCCGATCCTCTACCCGTGCCTTTCTCTCTGACACAGCGCCGGCTCGGGAGGTCCTCCGACCCTTCTTACTCCCTGCCGTATTGTCCGCAGATCTGACCTCGCGCCGCCGACATCCCGGCGACCCTCAGGTATAAGTTCTTCGAAAGAGGCCTTGCTCTACTTTCCCAGCTCCCCACGTGTCTGCATGTGCATCTTTTTCTACTCCCATAAGCTCATCCAAAGCCACCTGAATTTTTAGTATTACTAGAGGTAAAGCTACTTCATGCATTCGAATCTAGGGCTTTGTTCAAACAACGAAGAAAGGGGTGAAAGTTGTAGCATGAATCTAGGACTTGATTCAAAGAGGAAATAATATGGTGAAAGTAGTAGAGACCGAATACCCAACCGATCTCTTGGTTGAAAAGGGAAATAATGGGAAAACGCAGTACAAACTGGATAAGGAACAGATCTATTATTGGTTGAAAAAAGGATAGAAAGTGGTGGCTGGTGGACAAGTCAAGAGAGTATGTCCAGGATTAGATTTGCTGCCATCACATAGTAAAAGGTCTCCAGGATTAGATTTGCTGCCCTCACATAGTAAAAGGTCTCAGGATTAGATTTGCTTCCCTCACATAGTAAAAGGTCTCAGGATTAGATTTGCTGCCCTCACATAGTAAAATGTCTCCAGGATTAGATTTGCTGCCCTCACATAGTAAAAGGTCTCCAGGATTAGATTTGCTGCCCTCACATAGTAAAAGGTCTCCAGGATTAGATTTGCTGCCCTCACATAGTACAAGGTCTCCAGGATTAGGTTTGCTGCCCTCACATAGCATGAACAAACTCGGCATCACCACTTTATGCCTCCTTGTAGGTACATTGTGCTGATGCGTCCACTGTCGCATGTCCTTATACCAACCTTTTGTTGTTGTTAATGTAAGGGCACATGTAAAATGAAGCGAGCACACTGTTACCTTAGGGACATGTCTAACCAATGTTATTGTTAATCTAATGCTTCCAGTGATAAGATGCAATTAAACTCTGTTACAAATGGCACTCCTGCTGTTTTCCCCAGTATGATAAGTAAGTTGCTCCTTTACGCTGCTGAGTGTCCTGGTGTCCCCATGGTCCCATGCCCTTAAACCAACTCTTTAGCTGCTGTTGATTTACTGTGTCTGGTAAACAAGCAATGCCGCCATTAAAGTAATCCCATATTTGAGTAATCTCATTGTTGATCGTAATGCTTCTGGTAACATAACGCATTGCTGACGTTTTAAAGTTTCTACTGTCCTTGCGTGATTGCCATGAACATAATTAAGATGCTTCTTTTCATTTTGTATATGTTTCATATATTCTTATTGACCAACAAATGTTTACTTTCTATCTTTTTGTGCAGATAGGGATATCCTTTTCACCTTGTTGCTATTGTGACCTTTTTGTGAACTGCACAAAACACTTTTTTGGAATGAGTGTCTTGTGCAGTTCAACTAAAATGTCACGTGGGCAACATCTCTCAATTTTGGTGGAACTGCAGAAAATGGTGATTGGAGTTTCCAAAATCTCCATCAAGTTCTTCTTGTAATCTCGTGCAACATTTTATTAGCCTTTGCAAGATGGAGCCGTCACTGTCACCACAATGGCACTTTATTTTAGTGGAACTACACAAAATGATAAGAAAATTATAGTTGCACCTTACATGAGCCGGACAGCCAACCTTAATGTTCCTCAATTTTAGTGCAACTACTAAAGAAGAACCTGCCAGCTCACAAGAGTAAGTACTTCTTGCTAGCTGAATGATGCAATCTTTGCTTCATTTCAGGTGAACTACAGAAAAAGGCGCATGAATTGAATCATGGAACTCCAAGCAAGCCTCATCCAAGTAGAGCTGGAGGTTGAGTTCAAGGAGGCCGCTATTAAAGAGAAATCATGCTCTCCCGTCTCCTTGTTTATGGTGTGCAAACATGCTGTGCAAATAGGAATACTCAACTACAAATGTTGTGACGGTCAAGAGCATTCGCTAAGTTCTTCGATTGTATGACATGGCTAGCCAAGATGGATTTAATCCCGATATTCACTTTATCAAAAGGCTCTAATGGGTTGGTTCTGAATCTTGCAAGCTAGGAGTCAGTGAGATGTGTAGGCATCTTTGTTGTACTTATTATTTGAATCTTATTTGTTGGTTCTGAATCTTGCAAGCTGGGAAGCAATGAGATGTGTAGGCATCTTTGTTGTACTTATTATTTGGATCTTATTTGTTGGTTCTGAATCTTGCAAGGCCGGAATCAATGAGATGTGTAGGCATCTTTGTTGTACTTATTATTTGGATCTTATTTGTTGGTTCTGAATCTTGCAAGCTGGGAAACACAGCATGATGATGCAGAGGACAACAACCATAACAAACAGTTCAAACTTGGTAGTATTATCTTTGTGAAAGTGCGACAAATGTGCTGATCGTGTGGGTCCTGAGAATAATAATTCTAATTGTTGTGCATGTTGATCCTGTGGCACTGATAGAACGAGCGAATGCATTGCTTGTTTTAAGTATAAATTTCTATTAAAGCTAATTAAATTTAAGTAAAGTGACCACTAACTCTTGTTATTACAGTACCAATACATACCCGCTTGTGAACCGACGTGTGGCCGAGGGTGCATCTTCTGCCGGGCGTGCAGCGGACGAGGGAGGGGTAGTAACTGTTGTTGCCTGTACACACTCAGCTCATTGTTCAATCCAGTTCCCCAAGAGCTGAAAAACGAACTGCTGCTGCCGCCTACACACTCGTTCACTCGAAGAGACTCCAATGGCAATCCAATGGGTGAGCCTGCTGGATATGGACTTCAACAAGGAGTTCCCCTTTGAGTTCGCTGTTCAGTCCTATGGCTGCACCAAGTTGAATGTGATGTACACCAACGATACAGACTCGGTGAAGCTCTACCTCGCCTCAGTCCTATGGCTGCACCAGGTTCTGGAGCATTCGCCCGTTTCATCGGCAGCGCCGACTGCACCTTCTCTACGGTGGAGAGAAGGAAGAACGCGACGATTCGGCCATCTGGTGCAACAAGCTTGTCGACATCCAGAAGCAATACAAGATCATCATCAATGGGCAGGAGAAGGACTCCGTGATTGACCTTGCCGAGACCATCAGCGACCCCTGATATGCCAACATGAAAGAAGACGACCTGAACACGTGGGAGGTACCTCTGAATCTAGCCTACATAACCTACGTGGCCAAGGACACATACGCATGCTACGACATGTACAGGCAGATCTTGGACATGAGGGCGTGTCTGCTTCCCGTAACCGACGAGTACACGGACAGCCGCAACGTCAAGATCAAGCGTGCCAGGAAGGTCTATATGTTGTACTTTATCTGTTTATAAGCACCTTTATCATCTGAGTGTGTCATGCATTAGCCTATGTATCGTAATTATCTGTTTTGTCCGAAATATTTCTTTTAAGAACCCATTAACCTGATTGCTTTATTAGTGGCTATTAGCTTATGTATGTAAACTAGTTCACTTGTCCGTAAAAAAAACTAGTTCACTCGGTTGTCGTGCTTTGAATCTCCTTCCTCCCAACATATTCCCCTCCTCAGGTGGACCCAGCAGGTCTCTGAATTTTCTCCCACTTTCTTTTTTAATGTAAACTGAGTTTTCTCCCAGTACTTTCCCCTAGAACCAACTCAATTGTCCCACGTCTAACCTAAAAAATAATAATACCCCACGTACTATTAACTCATCAAATTAAAATGATATTTTATTTCATAAGTTGAAAGTTCTTACAAAATAATAATAATAATTGTTTATATATAACTTGGCAAGTTAACTCCTAGTGATTGCGTACATAAGCTAGCAAAGATTTTACTGACATGCAATCTTGTGTTTATGTTTTTATAACATTTCTCCGTCTAGCCCAACAATATATTTTCACCCAGCCCAGCAAGTCCGCGGATTTCGACAAAAATGCAAATGGGATTTAAATGGGCTGCATAGATGCTACATCATTGTTTCACCCAGCCCACCAAATGGACTAAAAAACAAATGGACTGGCTGACATGTGGGCCAGTAGGTCGAAGCCTAGGAAGGCGTTGGATTTACATCCAACGCCGGCATTCTTCTTCAATCTCTCGTCTTCTTGCTCCAGCCGCCCAAAGCAGCGTCGGTCGTGCTGCGTGCTCCTGCCTCTCGTGGCTGGCTGTGATGCCGCGGAGGCCTCACCGCCCCCTACTACTCCCACCGCTGGCCCAGGGTATCCCTCTACTCACCCACACCCCCTGTTATTCTGCGGCAACGGCAGCCTCACGCCGTAGCCGAACCAGTGAACCCTCGTACTCCTCTCCGCATAGGCATCCACTGCCGTGTCTTCCCCGGCTCTGCGTCGTCCCCTTCCTAGGCCTCGCCGTCGTCCACCGCCTTGGTGCTCTCGGCGCGGCGTGGTCAATGTGGTCAACGACCGACTTCCATCGGAAGAGTACTGTACGTGGAGAGGCTGGCAGCTGGGTCCACGGCCACAGCCCAGTTTTTTTGTGATTTCCCAAGTAAGCCGCTTTGACAGGCCTGTTGGGCTGCAAATCTTTCAAGACGAGGAGAGCTTCATTCGGCTGGCCGAGAAAATGGCCTATCAGTAATGAGAAATGGGCTGTACATTTTTAAAACACATCAAACCGGCAATTAGTTTCAAATATCTTTTTTTCATTTCGAGATTTTAAATTACATTAATTTTTATGCGTGGAGAATTTGTTGGATTTTATATTGATATACATTTATTTTTAAAATCAGTTTGAATGTGAGTCGAAATTTCGGGATTAAAAACAGTTTAGACCGCACCGAAATATGCAAAATTTCGTATAATTTTTTAACCGTGGCCACAATATGGGCTGTAATGCTAACAAAAATAATATGGGCTCCAAAAAAACCTTAAGAATTAGCAAATGGGCTGTAAATTGTTAGAAATAATGGCAGATGGGCTGTATGCTGTTTTCCACAGATTTGAGGCTTTCCTAAAAAAAGGTTGACGCACAAGCAATGAGTATTGGATGTCCATCGAACGGCCGTCGTGCTTCTTCAATCTCTGCTCTTCCTGCTCCAGCCGCTCAAACAAGCGCCGGCGGGACTGCCTGCTCCCTCCTCCCTGTGGCCGGCTGTGCTGCCGCGCAGGCCTCACTGCTCCACCGTACTCCCATCGCTGGCCTAGCCATCCCACTACTCACCCACACCTGTTGTTATTCTCCGGCGACAGCAGACGAACCAGTAAACCAGTAAACCCTTGTACAGTAATACTCCCCTCCGAGTGGGAAACAACTATCGAGTCTTCCCTACCTCCGTGTCGTTCCCTTCCTAGGCATCGCCATCGTCCACCGCCCTAGTGCTCTCGGCGTGGCCTGGTCAACGTGGTCAACGACCGACATGCATCTGAAGTGGACTATACGTGGAGAGGCCGACAGCTGGGTCCACAGGCGCACACAAGGAAATGCCTCCTTATTACACGCAAAATATTGATTCCTCCACCTGACATCAGGGACCCACCGAAAGGGCCCCTATATTTCGCAAAAAAACGTTACCGCCACTGACAGCTCGGACGCACCAGCTATATCTTCGCACGCAAGGAAGTGCCTCCTTATTACAGACAAAAAAATGAATACTCCCCCTTGTCGGATTTCGGGTTCCGGCAGACCCTTGAGGTTCGGACACTGGGGTGCGTGTGGAGATCTCTCCCCTATCGATCTACGTCCAATCTCCTCGCGTGATTTGAGCTGGAAACAACGAACAACACAAGGGACACAAGGTTTATACTGGTTCGGGCCACCGTAGTGGTGTAATACCCTACTCCAGTGTGTGGTGTGGTGGATTGCCTCAGGGGCTGATGATGATTAGTACAAGGGAAGAATAGCCTCGCGAGAGGTGTTCTTGAGCTGGTGCGATGAACTGCTTGGGTGAGTTCAATCGCCTCTCTCTCTCTCTCTCTCTCTCTTTTGGTCCCTGTCGGCGTTCTGGGAACGGGGGTCCCCAGACTTGCCTGCATGCGGCCTGCGGCTTGGCTCAAAGGGGGGCCCAGCACGGCCTATCTTCATCAACACAGACCCAAGACCCTCGCGAGGGGCCAAGCCTCACGGGGCAGACAACGCGGAGCTTCCTCAGGCACGGCCTCATCAGGCTGGCTCGCGAGGAGGCGGAGAGATCAAGGCGGGGTACCTCACGAGGTGCCCGTGACGCAAGCCATGACGACCAAGGGCGCCAGGCGGGTGCCAACCCGTGCTGTGTCCTCCTTTCCTCTTTTGTGCAAAGGGGGCAAGCGCAGCCGCGGAGTACCGAGGCGTCAGGCAAAGGTTGCCATTTCGGTGCAACAAGACCAGGACCAGGAGGACTGCAAGACGGAGGTCATTGTGGAGCGCAAGACGGCGTCACCACCAGAGCTTTGTGCAGGCGAAGACTACTTTTGTCAGGATAGCTGGTACTAGCTGTCCCCCTTCAAATTAGCCCGCCATTGTTGGCTCCCTTCCCGCTCGATATTTGGGAAGAGGACCAAGGCCTCTATAAATAGGACTAGCCACCCCCAGGGGAGGGGGCATCAACAATCGGAGAGAGAGAGAGAAGGGTGACTGAACTCCTCCCAGCAGTTCATCGCCCCAGCCAAGAACAGACACTCCCGAGGCTGTCCTTCCTTGTATTGTTCATCATCATCAGCCCAAGAGGCAATCCACCACGCCACACACTGGAGTAGGGTATTACACCACAACGGTGGCCCGAACCAGTATAAACCCTGTGTCTCACATGTTGTTCTTTCCATAGCTTAGATCTTAGCGAGGCAGAGGGGTGCAGGTAGGTAGGAGGCGAAATCTCTGCGCGCACCCCAGTGTTCGAACCTCAAGGGTCTGCCAGAACCCGAAATCCGACATTTGGCGCGCCAGGTAGGGGTGCACCGGAGTTTTCTCTTCCGCCACCGCCACGGCCTGCCTCGCGATGAGTAGCACGTCGCCCGCTCCGGCCGCCGGCGCCAGCACGGGGGCCAGGGGGCTCCGAGCCCTGGCCCCAGCCCTGCAACGGGTACGGTGGCCGGACAAGTTCAAGCCAATGATGCCGCCGCGCTACGGCGGCGCGACAGATCCGTTGGCCTTCTTGCTGGCGAGCGAGGAGGCCCTCCTCGAAGCTGGAGGTGACGATAGGGTCATGGCCAACTGGCTCCCCATGGCCCTCACCGGCGCTCCGGGCACATGGCTGCTCCACCTGCCGGCAGCCTCCATGGCCTCTTGGGAAGAGCCTCGCAGCCTCTTCCCCGCCCATCGCGCTATACCAACACCCCCGGTCGTCGCGGCCCTCCTAGGCGGCTTGCAGGCGCCGCCTACAAGTCACCACGTCAAGCCGTTCATCCGACGGGTCAGCGCCGCTTCCACGCGGCAGGGGGCTCTCCCGGATCAGGCGGCGCCCAAGGCCGGCCTGACCTTCTGCTCGGAGGACCACCCCTCCAACTCGGCCTGCTCGGGTGCGCTCCCCATGCTATGCACCCCCACCATCTACCAGGTGGCCGTCACCAGAACTCTCATCGATGGCGGTGCGGGCCTCAGCGTGCTCTCAGTCGAGGCCTTCAACCTCCTCTGCATACCCCTGGAACGGCTGCAACCCAGCCGGCCCTTCTCAGGCGTTGGGGGCGGATCATCTAGCTCCTTGGGACAGATCCGGCTTCCAGTAACCTTCGGCACCTACAACAACTTCCGCACGGAGCTGGTCGACTTCGACATCGCCCCCATCGGCCTCCCCTGCAACGCCATCCTCGGCTACCCAGCGCTGGCCCAGTTCATGGCCGCGACGCACCCGGCGTACAACCTCATGAAGATGCCCGGGAGCAGCGGTGTCCTCACCGTGCACGGGGACACCGGAGACGCGCTGCGGGTGCTCAAGCTCACCTTCAAGATGGCGACGTCGGCACAGCCCGCCGACTTGGAGACCCCCGAGCCCAAGGGGGCTGCACCCGCCAAGAAGAAACAGTTGTTCACCCAAGACAAGGTAGAAACCAAGCAGATACCCGTCGATGAGGACGGGTCCACCAACGCCACTTTCACCATAGGCGCCAACCTCGAACCCAAGCAGGAGGAGGCCCTGGTCGGGTTCCTGCGCGCAAACAAGAAGGTATTCGCTTGGGAGCCTGACCAGTTCGCAGGGATCCCTAGGAGAGTAATCGAGCATCACCTCAACGTGTGCCCCAACGTGCGCCCTGTGAAGCAGAAGGCCAACCGGCAGTCCACAGAATAGCAGGCCTTCATCGTCCAAGAGACCCACAAATTAGAAGCCGCTGGGGTCATTCGCGAGGTCCGATACCCGGATTGGTTGGCCAACCCTGTTGTTGTGCCAAAGAAGGGAGGGAAGGAGCGCATGTGTGTCGACTTCACCAACCTCAGCAAAGCATGCCCGCAAGATCCGTTCCCGCTCCCACGCATCGACCAGATCGTCAATTCCACTGCGGAATGCCTGTGAAGAAGGCTTCCAGAGCCTGTGAAGAAGGCGAATGCCTGTGAAGCTGTCGCGTTTTGGAAAAGGCCCAGAGCCTGTGAAGAAGGCGAATGCCTGTGAAGCTGTCGCGTTTTAGAAAAGGCCCAGAGCCTGTGAAGAAGGCCAATGCCTGTGAAGCTCGCCGCTCGTGACACTCTCACATAATAATGAGTTGGGGCTGTACACGCCTCGGAGTCTCAAGAGCGCCGGCCTCAGGCCCGGGGGCTCCCTCCCGCGCCTAGTGGCAGCACTTAGCTCCGCGCTGGTGAGAAGACGTCGAAGACTAGATTAGGTGCCGGACGCGGCTTTTCATTTGCTTTCCGCAGTTGGCTTGTTCCTTCTCATTCGAAGTTTTATTGAAGTGGTTGCCGTCTTTGGCTTGTGGTTCTTCGACTTTTCACTCTCCTGCCTCGATTTCTCTTATGCAAGGCCTCGCGAGGGGGGGGGGACAGCCGAGCGCCCTCGCGAGTGTTCCTGTCCTAGTCGTTCAAAGGGTTCGCGACCTGGGTCCGTTACAGGAGCACCCCTCCAGTCCATGCCCCACGGGCATCGCGACACGAACACAGGGCCTGGGTCGGTTGCCCCCCACGGCTGGGGCCGGGAAATATCCAAAAGTGGGCACGTAGCCGGAAGGCATGATAATGGAAGCAAAACGATGATTAACAGCAATAACCCAAACACGCCCCCGCGGGGCTCCGCACTAGTTTCTTTTTTACGCAGGAAAAAGGAAAAGAAAGAACAGATCAGGCGTAGCTCGCCTCACCCCGGCCTGCAGGGAAGACTCGAGCTGCCTCCGGGGCTCAGGCAGACTCCCTCTCGCGCTTCACTGGGGCGCGACGGCGGGCGGACACGCTACCACCTCCCAAGCAGATGCGACGGCGTGGAGGCTGACCGCGGCCACCGCTGGAAGAGTCGCCGCCTGAAGAAGAACCGAAGAAGCTTGGGGAACCCCAAGCGCTGCCAGTCACGCGAGCACTGTCTTCTCCATCATCGCCGGAGCTGGGTTCCCGGCCGCGGTCGTCGTCCTCGGGGCAGCACCCTGCGCGGCGACCATCTTCCCCAAACACCCTCACGTAGAGGGTGGCATCGCCGTCAAACTTGAAGTGCAGGGTGCAACGACGGCTCAGGCCATGCGTGTGGGCAAACGTCTGCCAACTGCGGGCCGGGGCCAGGTTCCCGGCTGCAGAGACCTCCAGTGAAGCCCATGAGGCCCGGCTGCAGCAGCCGTCGGCCTGAAGCCAGAGGCCGCCCGGGGCGCCGGCCGAGAGCTCGCCGAGGAGGAAGCGAGGAAGCGGAAGCCGGGTGCTAGTCGGCTCCGCCGACCACACGACGAACTCCGGCAGCACCTCTGCAGCGCGAAAGCGCGGCCTAGGGGGATGCGCGACCAGGGCGCGCCCCCCGGCCGCAGCAATCCGCCCGTCGCCGTGCTGAAAATCACCTCCACGGCCGCGGGGAGCTGCCGTGGTGGCCACAGGATGTTTGCGAGGGTGCCCTCGGCCGCGCTTGGGCGGGGGACTGGCAGGCTCAACCTGGCGAGCCTTCCCCTTCTCTGCGGCCGAGAACCTCCTCGACGGGGCCATGAAGAAGAGGGAGAAGCAAGGGGGGATGAACTGGAAGGGCGCACGCTGATCCGTACTTATAGCTGGCGAGGGCCAACCGACGGCCCCCATGATTGCAGGTAATTATGACCCGCTTTGCATGCAGGGACTTGACCAATCCGTGTAGTTGCCGAGGCGCCATGGGGAAGTGGAGACGCCCACGTCCAATCAACCGCCACACGGCGCCCAAGGCCGCAGGCTGTTAGGGCCCGCGGCGCTTCGCTCTTGCCCTTTCGCCTCCCTGCACGGCCAAGCCCGGGCGCGCCTTGGGCCCGGGGGCTACTGTCGGCGTTCTGGGAACGGGGGTCCCCAGACTTGCCTGCCTGCGGCCTGCGGCGTGGCTCAAAGGGGGGCCCATCACGGCCCATCTTCATCAACACAGACCCAAGACCCTCGCGAGGGGCCAAGCCTCGCGAGGCGGATGACGTGGAGCTTCCTCAGGCACGGCCTCATCAGGCTGGCTCGCGAGGAGGCGGAGAGATCAAGGCGGGGTACCTCACGAGGTGCCCGTGACGCAAGCCATGACGACCAAGGGCGCCAGGCGGGTGCCAGCCCGCGTAGTGTCCTCCTTTCCTCTTTTGTGCAAAGGGGGCAAGCGCAGCCGCGGAGTACCGAGGCGTTAGGCAAAGGTTGCCATTTCGGTGCAACAAGACCAGGACCAGGAGGACTGCAAGACGGAGGTCATTGTGGAGCCCAAGACGGCGGCACCACCAGAGCTTTGTGCAGGCGAAGACTACTTTTGTCAGGATAGCTGGTACTAGATGTCCCCCTTCAAATTAGCCCACCATTGTTGGCTCCCTTCCCGCTCGATATTTGGGAAGAGGACCAGGGCCTCTATAAATAGGACTAGCCACCCCCAGGGGAGGAGGGCATCAACAATCGGAGAGAGAGAGAGAGAGAGAAGGGTGACTGAACTCCTCCCAGCAGTTTCATCGCCCCAGCCAAAGACAAGACCCTTGCCGGAAGCCTGTCCTTCCTTGCTATTGTTCATCAATCATCAGCCGAAGAGGCAATCCACCACGCACACACTGAGTAGGTATTACAACCACAACGTGGCCCGAACCAATATAACCCTGTGTCTCACGTGTTGTTCTTTCATAAGCTTAGATCTTAGCGAGCGGAGGGGTGCAAGGTAGGTAGGAGGCGAAAATCTCCGCGCGCAACTCCAGTGGTTCGAACCTCAAGGGTCTGCCGGAACCCGAAATCCGACAGTCCCTTCTTCTCTTTTTTCCACTTTGTGGGGGCTAGCCTATTTATAGAGGCCCTGGTCCTCTTCCCAAAATGAGCGGGAAGGGCGCCAACAATTGGCCATTTTGAAGGGGAACATCTAGTACAAGTTATCCTGACCAAAGGTGGTCTTCGGCTGCCAAAAGCACTGTGATGACGCCGTCTTGGGCTCCACGGTGACCTCCGTCCTGCCGCTCTGTTGGTCTTGGTCTCGTTGCACCGGAATGGTAACCTTTGCCCGATGCCTTGGCCTGTGCTTGCCCCCTTTGCACCAAAGGGGAAACAAGGACACTGCGCAGGCCGGCGCCCGCCTGGTCTCGATCGTCATGGCTTGCGTCACGGGCTCCTCGCGAGGTACCCCTGCCTTGATCTCTCCGCCTCCTCGCGAGCCTGCCTGATGAGGCTGCCTCTGAGGAAGCTTTCTGTCATCCGCCCCGCGAGGCTTGGCCCCTCGCGAGGGTCTTGAGCTTGAGCTGATGAAGATGGGCCGCGCTGGGCCCCCACTTGAGCCACGCCGCAGGCCGCAGGCAGGCAAGTCTGGGGACCCCCGTTCCCAGAACGCCGACAGTAGCCCCCAGGGCCCAGGCGCCCGGGCTTGGCCTAGCAGGGAAGCGAAGGGGCAAGCGCGAAGCGCCGCGGGCCCTAACAGCCTGCGGCCTTGGGCGCCGCGTGGCGATTGATTGGACGTGGGCATCTGCGCTTCCCACGCGCTCGGCAACTGTCCATCTGACAAAAGAGGTGCCCGGGCCAGACTTACTTGCTTTGTTCTCGTTCGCCTCGCCCCAGATCCCCTTTCTCGCTCTCCTCCTTCTTGCCTTCCGAAATCCTCCAGATCTGTCTCAATCCTTCTCGCCCGGCACGCCATGGCGCCTCGCAAGTCCCGACCGAGGCCTGGTACTGCCGGCCCTGGATTCCCCGACTGCCGGAGAAGAACCTCGCCCTCACGCGCCTGATGACGGTGGCGCAGGGCAGCAAGGGGGCGACTGTGCTCAAGGCCGGCTCGACCAGCCTGAAAGCAGGGGGAGCACCTTCTATCCGCTTTTTGTGAGCGCCATCGTCGCCGGTCTGGTGCCTCCTTTCTCTGAGTTCTTCTTTGCTGTTCTCCGCCAGTACAACTTGCAGGCTCTGCATCTCCAACCCCAACTCTGTTCTTCTCCTGGCGATTTTTGCTTACTACTGTGAGGCTCATGTCGGGGTAAAGCCCTCGGTGGCCTTGTTGCGCCACTATTTTCCCTCCGGGTTTCTGGTGGCCATGTCTCCGCATGTGCGAGCTTCATCGCATACTCCAATTCCAATGCTATCTCGAAGCCTGGGAGAGAATCGAAGGCTTCCGGAGCAAGTGGGTCATGGTGGACAGTCGGGCGCCTCCACCCCCGTCTGGTGTTGCCTACGGGGCAGCCCAAGGCTGTCGACGCGTGGTCCCGTGCGGAGCTCGTCGACCCCCGTGCGAGGGGGTGCTGAAGAGGATGAACGCGGACCTGAGGCCGAGCAACTTGGGGACGGCGAAGCTGACTGGAGCCACGCTCCTGAGGGAGTTCTTGGAGCACCGGGTGGCTCCACTCCAGGAGCACTCGCTCCCATTGTGGAGGCTTGGGGAAGCGGACGCCGCCTTGCGCCTAAGCTCTGAGGCCCTGACCGATGAGAATCTGGTCGCGGCCCTCCATTCCTTGGTTGGGGGAGACGTGGCGAAGCCGGTGGGCGCCCCCGTCCCCCTGTTCCTTCGTGACGACTGGGAGCAGGTGGTGAACGCCATGCCCACCTTTAATGCGATGGGCTGGTGCCCGCGGAAGCTCCCGAGGGTCTTGCGGCTGGCGATGGTGAACGTGTCCTCCGACAGCTCCAGCGAGAGCGAGGGGGAAGAAGAGGCGGAGGAAGAAGAATCTGACTCTGAGGCGACTGGCGAGGAGTCGAGGGAGTCTTTCCCTCGGCGCAGGTCCCAGGTCCTCCGCTCCATGCCGGACGACGACGAGGCCGGCGCCAGGCGAGGAGGGGAGGACTCTCCCTTGGTCGCGAGGAAGGGCAGGTCGGGGCTGGTTCCCCCAGGGTCTGCTCTGGTCCCTGAGCGTCGAGGCCAGCTCCAGCCCTCCTGACGTGCCTTCTGCTTCCGGGCCTCCCGAGGCTGACCCAGCTGCAGGCTCTCGGGCTTCAAGTTCGGCCGGAGGTTGCTTGGGTCCGCGAGCGACGACCAGTAAGTGCTCGATTCGTGCTTTGCTTGGTTTCTGCCGCCGAGGCTTGACGTCCATATTCTTTTGTCAGGCTGGCGCCTGCGGCGAAGAGGTTGAAAGGGGCTTCTGCGGCCCCGCTTGGGGCAAGTCCACCTGCCGGGATGGCGCCTTCGTCCACTGAAGGGAAAGATGGCGTGGCTCGCGCCTCCCCTGCTCGGTCGTCCTCGCGAGGCCGACTGGGACGCCTCAGCGAGGAGTCATCCCCCGTGGCACCGCTGACCCTGGAGTCGACTACGCTTGATGCTGCAGCCGGGGCAGCCAAGGCCCAGGGGGTTCCTTCCTGCGAGGCTGTGATCACGCTGCCATCTTCTTCGCCTGCTCCGTCGGTTCCCGCTTCTTCTGTTCCCTCTGCTACTGTCCTGTACCAGGTCACCAGCGAACTGAGCCAGCTGTGGGAGGATCTTCTGAGCACGGACCCTCGCCTCGCGGTCGGGCGCCTGGAGTTAGCTTCTGGTTGGGCCGCAGCCAGACCGTGGCGGCCTCCGAGGGGGAGAAGAAGGCCGCCAACCAAGCCAAGGCCGCTCGCGAAGCTGCCCTGGGGGACGCTGAGGCTGCCAAGGCTCGCTGCGAGGCGCTGGAGACCGAGCTGCAAGGCCTGCGCGACGAGCTCGCCAAGGAGGTCCAGCCGCCAGGAGAAAGAGAAGGAGATGAAGGCTCGGGAGGCTGCCGTCAAGGACCGGGATGTCAAGCTTGATGACCGCCACGACCGGTTGGAGACGCTGGAGCGTCGCTGAAGGCGGAGAGGACCGAGCTAGACGCCAAGGCGAAGGTCCTGGCGGAGGATCGGGTGGCCTTCGCGAAGATGGAGAAGAGGGCTCGTGCCGCGCTGAAGACGCTTTACGAGAGCGGCTTGGAGGAGCCGCTGGCCGGTGCGGAGGACGGCCCCGCCAAGCTGCTTCCCTTCCTGGTCCGTGCGCTTGAAGATGTCGTAGACGGCCTTGGCCCCACGGCCGAGGCCGAGGCGCGTGCCCTGTCTTCTGCGGCGCTGACGCATGTCCTCAGCCACGTCTACCTGCGCGACCCCAACGTCGACTTTGATAGCCTGCTGGAACCCGTGAGCGGCGACCTTGCCGCCGCTGCCGCTGAGGCCGTGAAAGGCCGAGCCGAAGCTTTGCTGGGGAGGTTCCGCGCCTTCAGTCTTGCCCGGGCGCGGTGCCGCCAGCTCCGCGGCCCAGGAGGCGGGTCGCCCCAGCGCGACTCCACCACAGGCGGCGGCCACTGGAGAGTGATCCCTTCGCGGCTTCTGTCCTGCTTTTATTCCTGCAACATGCACCATGCCTCGCGGAGGCGTTTAAACTTGTGTTTGACATCGTGAAACAATCTATGGCTTGTAATATTTGCTTTGAATTTCCTGGAAATTGCATTTTTCTCCCCTACTTTCTCGCGCTCTACGTCGGCAGGGCCCGACCCCGCGCGTACCTCACCCTGCGTTAGCCCTGACCGGAAACCAGGACGGGACTAAGGAGTGAGGGGCTACTGGGCAAGTTAGGCTCCTGAGTCGCGATGCTCTGGAGTCCCCCTTGACGCACAAGCAACAAGTAGGAAAGGGGGGAACGAGGAGTGGATTGATCCTTCTGCGTCGGCAGGGCCCGGCCTCGCGCATACCTCACCCAGCGTTAGCCCCGACCGGAAACCACGACGGGACTAAGGAGTGAGGGGCTACTGGGCAAGTTAGGCTCCTGAGTCGCAATGCAAAGGAGTCCCCCTTGACGTTCAAACGGGTTTCCATACCTTGGTTCCGCTTGGGGAGGGGCATGTGACGACCAGGTCCGAGGGACCTGGCTGGGTGGCGTGCGCTCGGGCAAGACCCGGGCGTGGCCCCCGTGTCCAGCCCCCTTGCACGGGGCTCCCGAGGGGAGGCATTGCGATGGTGCCGTACACTGAGCTCTGGGCTCCCTGAGGTTGGTACGGCCGTAGGCCGCCCTCAGTTGTTTATCACCAGCGCGGAGCATAGCGCTTCCATATGTGTACGGGCATAGCCACTCCTCGGCAGTGTCGTCAGCCAGCGCGGAGCATGGTGCTTCCACTGGTACGTGGGAGGGGGCTCCCCTCCGGGAGGAGCCCCAGGGGCGTGTACAGCCCTGCCCTGACACGTGGCCGGCACGATAGGGCTAGGAGAGGTGTATCTAGGCACTCGTGAGCCAGCGCGGGACTCACGAGGCCCTACCTCGAGGCAGGTTGCGCCTGGCTCAGGGCCTTTATCAATGGTGTGTTCCTGCAGGGTGGTTAGAATGCAAATGCTCTACGTCCTCAGGTCCCGGCCCTCGAGCTATCTCAGCCAGCGCTGGTATGACAGGTCGCGATGCCGTGGGTCAAGGCCAGGGGTGAGGGCTGGAGAGCCAGTAGGAGCCCATGAGTCGCGATGTTCAGGTACCCCCCTTTTAATGTGCAAGCACTTTGCATGAAGGCGGAGAAGTCCACGATAAGTAGCAGGTGACAATTAAGCGCGAAAGAACAAATTCATTTTAAGTAAACGCGGGAAAGGCAAACGCCGCTGGGCCAGGCCTGAGCAGCTCGGGGATGATGCAGCCCGAGGGGCGCCCCCAACAAGGTAAGTAAACAGCATAAGCAAAACGGATACATGCCGTAGGGACGGACCCACGTGGCCTGGGAATGATGCGGCCTTGTGGGCGCTCCCAGCTAAGAATGGAACTTAGAAAGGTGTCACCTGGTGCCGTTGAAGATGGAGTGATGTTGAAGAAGCGGGCGATGTGCGATGAAGACGTCGATCCTCACGAGCCCCCAGGCCCAGGAGCCTCGGGAGGCTCCGGGGGCACTGGTGGGTCTCCGAGAGCCATCTCCATCTCCGCCAGGACCGCACGATGCTGGACCTCCTGAGCCTCCAAAATGCTCCTCAGCAGGCGCTGATGAGCAGCGACCATGTTCGGTAGGCCGAAAGGCATGCGAACATAGCTGTGAGGTGGACCCTCGCAATGCCCCACGCGTGAAGGCTAGAGGCGCTCCTGAGACGCTGCTCGGTTGAGCCCTGGCACGTCGATGCAGACGCGCAGCCCACCATCCTCGCTTGGATGTGGGGCTGCGGCGGGCGAGTGGCGGCTACCGCGCATGACTCTCAACTCCTATAGCTCCTGGGTGTTCCTTGCGATGAACTCCTGAGGGTTTGGTCTTCCTTGCCTTGTATCTTCCTAAGGGAAACGTAGCTGGAAGCACCCCTCCAAGTGGTGCCCGAGCACCTCCCTCGCGAACTTGGCAAAGTCGGTGGCTCTCCAAGAAAGAGCCCCCGAGCCCTGCCCGAGGAGGGTGCCAGGCGCGCCTTCCTATGCGAGAGAGGGTGGCGCTCCCTGATTGGGCGCAGATCCTAACGCAACACCTTCAGAGGCGCGTGCCTCCTTATGGCTTGGGTCATGTGAAACCTTCTTCTTCTTAAGGGTTGCCTCGGGAAGCCTTCCGTTTCTGTAGTCCGGGTCTTCAATGGCCGCGGCTTGGAATGCGCGCTCAAGTGAACACACTGCGTCCCTTTCTTCACAGGGTACGGTGATGACTCCACCGCTTCCTGGCATCTTGATGACATTGTACCCATGGTGAGTCACTGCCATGAACTTGGCCAGGGCCGGGTACCCGAGGATGGCGTTGTATGGCAGACGGATGTGGGCGATGTCGAAGTTGATGAGCTCGGTGCGGTAGTTGTTGCGCTGTCCGAAGGTTACTGGAAGGCGAACCTGCCCTATGGGAACAGTGGAACCATCAGTGACTCCTAAGAAGGGCTTGGTCGGCTGGAGCTGATCGTACGGCACTTGGAGATTGTTGAACGTCTCGACGGACAGGACGTTGAGTCCTCCTCCGCCGTCAATGAGGGTCCTGGTGACCTGCACGTTGCTGATGACTGGGGAGCAAAGCATCGGGAGGACTCCGACCGTTGCCGCGCACTTGAGCTGATCCGCTGAGCTAAATGTGATAGCGCACGCAGACCACCTGAGAGGGCGCGTGGCCTCAAGCTTGGGGAGGACTGCATTGACCTCGCGAGCAAACTGCTTGAAAATGCGTTGTGAGGCTAGGGCCTGCGCACCACCCAAGATGCAAGCGATTGCGCGCGGCTCCTGGAAGCCCCCAGCCCCCTCGTCTTGATGTTGGTCTTCGTTCCTCCTTGGCGGTGGCGGCAGAGGAGGAAGGCCTGCGTTGCCGTACAGGCGATCCTCACGAGGCTGATCTCTCCAGACTCCCTCGCGAGGCTGGTCCTACCAGCGATCCTCGCGAGGTCGGTCACGCCACCCTTGCCGAGGGCCACGGTCTTCCCATCGTCCACCACCTCTTCCTCCTCCTCGGCCATAGCCCCTGTCGTTGTGCTCGGGGCGTCGGCGGACACGTCCATCTCTCACAGCCCTGAGCTCTTGACATTCGTTGGTGTTGTGGGTATGGGGTTCGTGGTACACGCAGTACCGGCTACCCTTGGATGAGTCAGACTGATCCCTGCCTCGCTTGGTGTCTGGCTCCGCTGCAAGCACGGCAGCCCCCTTGTGATTCACGTCCTTAGCCTTGGGCTTCTTCTCTTCTGGGTCGGCAGCCGGGAGTTCGAGGAGGGAAAGGTGCCCTTCCTCAGCCCTGGCGCACTTGGTCGCCAAGTTGAACAGCTCCCGGGATTTGCACAGGTCTTCATGGATTGCTAGCTCGTCCTTCATCTTGATGTCGCGTACGCCATCAGAGAAGGTCGAGATGATGGCTTCTTCAGTCACCTTGGGGATCTTGAGGCGAGCGTTGTTAAAGCGTTGTATGTATTTCTGCAGGGTTTCCCCTTGTTGCTGCTTGATGCGGCGCAGATCGCTCAAGGCCGGGGGCCGGTCGCGAGCGCCCTGGAAGTTGGCGATGAAGCGAGTGCGCATCTCGTCCCAGGAGGAGATTGTGCTAGGACCCAGGTTCAGGAGCCAAGTGCGGGCCCCATCCTTGAGCGCCATTGGAAACCAGTTTGCCATGACCCTTTCGTCTCCGTCGGTGGCTTCGATGCGTAGCTCGTAGAGCTGTAGGAACTCCGCGGTGTCCGTCGTGCCATCGTAGCGAGGGGGCAGGTCAGGCTTGAATTTGCTTGGCCATGCGACGCCGCGTAGCTCGGGGGTGAGGGCGCGGCAGCCTGCCGTGGCCACCGGTGCCTTTTGCTGGTGCTGGGCTTGTTCCTGGGGATTACCGTGCGCCGCCGCTTGGAGCATCACGGGGTCTTGGCATGGAGGTGCAGGGACGCGATCTTGGCGCGCCGGTGCTGGGAGCGCGCGAGCACCTTCTTGGTGACGAGGGATCTCTTGGCAGCTCCTTTCTTGCTGCGCAGGCGCTGGATGCGGAGGGTCTCGCTCTGGGGCTGCGCGCCTTGGAGCCAGGGCGCCTTCTTGGGGAGGAGGTGGTGGAGGTGCCTCCTGATCCCCGCCTCCTGCGCGGAATGGAGGGCGAGGCAGCGAGAGGGACGGCAAGGGGGAGCCCCCTGGGCGCTGACGAGCTCGGTGATGCGGGGGAGCTAGTCCTCCTAGAGGTTGTCGACGGGGCGGTAGTGCAAGATCCTCTCTTGCCAGGAGCAGCGCGGCGTGCGCGGCCGTGGGGGCGCGACGGGCGTGGGACGACGAAGCGGCTGGAGTCAGCGACGGTGTGGCGGTGCGGCCCTCCCGCCGCACCGAAGGATGCTGGGAGGAGGCCTGCTGCTCGTTCCCCGCCGGGCCGGTGGCGGCGTTGGCGGCAGGCGACGGGGAACGACGAGGACGTCCGCCGACGGGCGCCGTCTGGGCGACGCGGGTGGCGAGAGCAGCCCGGCGCTCGGCGCGAGCTCGACGAGCGTCAGCCATGGACACGAGGGAAGATCGTACGTGAACAGCGGAAGAAAGATTCCGGCGCACCCCTACCTGGCGCACCAAATGTTGGATTTCGGGTTCTAGCAGACCCTTGAGGTTCAAACACTAGGGTGCGCATGGAGATCTCTCCCCTACCGATCTACATCCAATCTCCTCGCATGATTTGAGCTGGAAACAACGAACAACACAACGGTCACAAGGTTTATACTGGTTCGGGCCACCGTTGTGGTGTAATACCCTACTCCAATGTGTGGTGTGGTGGATTGCCTCAAGGGCTGATGATGATTAGTACAAGGGAAGAACAGCCTCGCAAGAGGTGTTCTTGAGCTGGTGCGATGAACTGCTTGGGTTATTTCAATCGCCTCTCTCTCTCTCTTTTGGTCCCTTCTTCTCCTTTTTCCACTCTGTGGGGGCTAGCTCTTTTTATAGAGGCCCTGGGCCTCTCCCTGAATAATGAGCGAGAAGGGCGCCAACAATTGGCCATTTTGAAGGGGAACATCTAGTACAAGTTATCCTGACCAAAGGTGGTCTTCGGCTGCCAAAAGCACTGGTGATGACGCCGTCTTGGGCTCCACGGTGACCTCCGTCCTGCCGCTGGTCTTGGTCTCGTTGCACCGGAATGGTAACCTTTGCCCGATGCCTTGGCCTGTGCTTGCCCCCTTTGCACCAAAGGGGAAACAAGGACACTGCACATGCCGGCGCCCGCCTGGCGCCCGCCTGGTCTCGATCGTCATGGCTTGCGTCACGGGCTCCTCGTGAGGTACCCCTGCCTTGATCTCTCTGCGTCCTCGCGAGCTTGCCTGATGAGGCTGCCTCTGAGGAAGCTTCCGGTCATCCGCCCCACGAGGCTTGGCCCCTCGCGAGGGTCTTAACCTTGAGCTGATGAAGATGGGCCGCGCTGGGCCCCCCACTTGGGCCATGCCGCAGGCCGCAGGCAGGCAAGTCTGGGGACCCCCGTTCCTAGAACGCCGACACCCCTGTTAGCTAGGACCCAGTATAGTGGCAGGCTGACTTATGGGCCTACTAAGTTGACGGGGACGGAGGGCTTTGTCAACTTAGTTAATATGCACGATTCTAGCTCCAGTGACCGTACGATGTCCATCCAACGGTCGTAGTGCTTCTTCAACCTCTGGTCTTCTTGCTCCAGCCGCCCAAACCAACGCCGGTCGTGCCTCGTGCTCCTGCCTCCCGTGGCCGGCAGCGATGCGGCGGAGGCCTCACCGCCGCCTACTATCCCACCGCTGGCCAGGCCATCCCTCTACTCACCCACACCCCCTATTATTCTGCGGCGATGGCAGCCTCACACTGCAGCGAACCAGTGAACCCTCGTACTCCTCTACGCGTGGGCATCCACTGCCGCGTCTTCCCCAGCTCCGTGTCATCCCCTTCCTAGGCCTCGCCGTCGTCTACCGCCCTGGTGCTCTCGGCGCGGTATGGTCAACATGGTCAACGAACAGCTTCCATCGGACGTGGACTGTACGTGGAGAGGCTGATAGCTGGGTCCACGGCCGCAGCAAGGAAGTGCCTCCTTATTACGTGCGAAGTAATTATTCCTCCACCTGACAGTGGGGACCCACCGGACGGGCCACCATATTTCGCGAAAAAAACGTTTGCCCCTGACTGCTGGGACCCACCAGCTACATCGTCGCACGCAATGAAGTTCGTCCTGGCAAAAAAACTATTCGCCCCCCTGACTGCTGGGACCCACCAGCTACATCTTCGCAGGCAAGGAAGTGCCTGATAGTCGGGACCCACCTGGTTGAACTGTACGTAGCGTTGTCATTCTGGTCGCGAACGTGTACATACATATATACTGGTGGATGTAGAGGCGCGCACGTGTCGTAGTAGAGGCGCGGACGTGTTGTAGTAGAGGCGCGCACGTAGCATGTATACATACGTACAACGGCCAGGGTGCAAGAAAGAAAATACGGCCACGTATGTGTACATATGGGCGGGGTCTCGAACGCCTACTCACGCATACGTACGGCCAGGGCTCGTGTACATGGCTGGGTCGGAACGGAGAAACTGCGTCGTCGTCGTGTTCATGGGGAGGCAACGGAATGCGTCGTGTTCATCGGGAGGCAACGGAATGCGTCGTGTTCATCGGGAGGCAACACAACGCGTGGGAGCCAACCGGCTAGGTCAGAACGGAATGCGTGGTCGTGTTCATTGGGAGGGCTTGGACGGAACATGCGATGGAAACGAGGCCTGACGTACCGCACAACAGAGGAAACAGACCTCCTACGTTCGGAACGGGGTCCTGTTGATCGGGAGGGGTCTGGCGTACTGCAAAACAGAGGAAACGGACCTCCTACGGTCGAAACGGGGGTCCTGTTGATCGGGAGGGGTGTGGCATACCGCAAAACGGACGAAACGGGCCTCCAACGGTCGAAACGGGGGTCCTGTTGATCGGGAGGGGTGTGGCACACCGCAAAACGGACGAAACAGACTTGTGTTGGAGCGCTATGGTCGAAACGGGGGTCCTGTTCATCGGGAGGGGTGTGGCGTACCACAAAACGGGACTCCACGGGATACTGTTCATCTCCACCGTCGACCTCCTCCAGCCTCCATGGGCTACCGTCGACCTCCTCCAGCCTGCACGGGCTCCTGTTCATCCAGCCTCCACTGCGCGCTACTCCACCGGCTACTATTTAACCACCCCTCCACGGGCACCCCTCCACCGTCTACTGTTCATCCAGCCCTCTACACCATGGGGTCCTGTTCAACCACCCCTCCACGGGCACCCCTCCACCATCTACTGTTCATCCAGCCCTCCACCACACCACGGGGTCCTGTTCATCCAGAGGCAACACCACCTCTCACTGTTCATCCAACCCCCCCTCCCTCCCACGCAACGCTCACTGTTCATCCCAGAGGCAGCATCGACCGGCTTCAGTTAGCAGCAGTAGCGAAGGAATCGCTCGATCGGGTTCAGTTAACAGCCATCGATTGATCGTTCGGGTTCAGTAACGTGTAGCCTGCAGTGCAATTGCTCGGGTTCAGTTAGAGCCCAACGCCTCGCTCAGGTTCAGTTAGAGCCAACGCCTCTCACACACGCGCATACGTGTATGAGAGAAACGCGCATCACTCGGCCCCCGACCTCCCACCGTAACCGAGAAGTCCTCGAAATTTTCCTCCCCCTTGCTTCTACCATGGTTTTTCTGGCATGGAAGACCCAAAGAATGTCATGCAGCTGCGTCTCCGGCCCGCCCAGGACGAAAAAGCCCATTTCCTGTCATGATTTTTTGTCATAGGAGTAGGAGCCCACCACATCTATGATGATACTGGGTTTTCTCACAATTATCGTCATAGAAGTGTCATATGTATGACAGAAAAAAAAATTGTTCAGCCCAAAATGTCACGGAAGTATCTTTTTTTGTAGTGCTTATTCCATCTATTAAAAGGATCAATGCCTTACTGGGGAATGGCTTAACCGGAGTTGACTTGATCCACTGCTGGATCTCATGGCGGGTCATTCCTCTAAGTCACCGATCCAAATTGATGTATGAATATGGCGGAGGCCCATATGACTGTCGGCGTTACAACTCTATACAACTAACTGAAGAAGATATTGTTTCAATGTCAACCATCCTTGTGAACAGCAAGTATGAGGACTGCAGTAAGGTTGGGTTAAACCCCTTCTGTAAACTTAACCCGGCACCAGAGGTGAGAAACCCCTGACCTCCTCTTTTTGTGTTTTCCTCAGTAGTTCTAAATACTTGCATGACCTTTTATCCTGTTTATTTGTTTACATGTCAAATCCGACTTCTCGAAAGCCAAGTATGACCATGAAGCTGCCAAGAAGGCTAGAGCCGCTGCCATAGCTGCCAGGAAGACGACCCGGAGGTCCAAGAAGAAAAGGAGCACTGCTACGGACCTGTTAAAGCTTGATGATGATACTTAGTCGGAGGTAGCCCTTGACTCCCTTGGCCAGTTTTTTAATAACATTATTGACACTGACTATTGCCAAGACGACACGGGGGCCAGCCAAGCCGTAGAAGAAGAGGTAACTATTTCCTCCGACTCAGCCCATTTGCCAAGACAGAAACTTCGACTCGTAACCCGGAAAGTAAGGTTTTCGCACCCTTTGGCTTATTTGGACCCTCATTTTGTTTTGAAAAAGCAGCAACATGAGAGCCGCCGTCAAGCCCGGAATAATGATGACGATGAACCGCCTTCCGTTTTACAACAAACTCCTCGGAAGCGCCAGAATGAGGTTTCTTTCATCTTCATTTGTTGCTTTCGTTAATGAATCTATTCCCTTGCCTCACTGACTTTATTTTACCTTTTACAGGAGGTTTCTCGCTCTTCTGGCACTACAAAAAAATACACTTCCGTGATGATACGTGTTTGTAACAGTAGGTCATGTTTTCTGTCATGCATGTATATCCATCACGATTTCATGACAGAATCAAGATAGTCATACATGTGCTGTCGTAGAAGTGTTCCATGACATTCCAAAAATTATCATCACGGAAGTGTCCACTTCCATGATGATAAATCACGCGTCACAGAAGTGCTTTCGTCAAGGGTGACTGACACGTGGCATCCACCGTAACGGAACACCGTTAAGCTATTGGGTCGGGTTTTGGATCCGATAATCCGTTAACAGCCCCGACCAATGGGGATTTTCCACATGTAAAATCATCATTGGCTGGAGGAAACACGTGTCAGCTCATCGTTGGGACACATGTCAACCACTCATTGGACGAAGGCGCCTATGATTCGTCGACACGTGGCATGACCCAACAGAGGCCCAATCCTGTGAAAAGGTCGGCCCGTTTGACTTGGTAAAAAGCTAGCGGGCCGGCCCATGGAAAGCCTGTTAACGGCCTGGTCGAATATAGCCCATTTACAGCCCGCTAACCAAGGCCCGTTACCCCCTATCCGAATTAGGCCCAGTAGCGTCGTCTGGGCCATCCAATTTGATTCCAGCCCGTTTTCACTTCTGGCCCATGTATGGCCCATGACGTCTTTCGGCCCATATGAGGCCCTATGTATCTCTTGGCCTACTAACGGCCCGTGGTGAAACTGGCCCGTAATGAACAGTGTATCACTTTACACCCATTAATGGCCCGTGGTGAAACTGGCCCATAATGAACAGTGTATCACTTTATACCCATTAACGACCCGTTATTCCGTTGCGCCGTTTCCAGCCCATGTTATCTTTCGGCCTTCTCAGAGCCCATTTATTCTTGGGCTCATTTCCAGCATTCGATTACTTATGGCCCGTTATTGTCATTTTCTGCTTGTGGGCCAAATTCAGCCCGTGGTTACAGTCGACCCGTTTGTGGTCCGTTAATACGTTGGGCCGATTTCATAGTGTCATCAAATACGGCCTATTAACGATGGCCCGTTATGGTCGGCCCATGAACGGACGATTCCAACTCTAGCCCAATTACGGCCATAATGCGGTCTATTTGGCCCATGTTTAGCCAATCGATTATACGGCCCGTATAAGGCCCATTGATAATACGGCCCGCAGAAGGCCCATTGTTTCTACGACCCATAGAAGGCCCATTGTTTCTACGGCCCGTAGAAGGCCCACTGTTTCTACGGCCAGTAGGAGGCCTAGTGTCACTACAGTAAATATTAGCCCATGGTTATTGTGGCCTAGTTTTAAAAAATAGGTTATTGCAGCCACTAGCTATCCGCGGAAAAAGAACTGCAATGACTACAAGCAAACAAATAAACTAGACAACAAGGAAATAAATAAGCAAGCAACTAACGCTAGGCTATCACGGCTATTACACATATTACATCCACTGGGCATCAAAGTTCGCCACCAGTGCAAATATAGGGAACAAGGCAACATATCATATACACTGGTTGTCAAAGTTGGCGACCAGCGCAAATAAACGCCGCATCAAAACAAATCGATAATTGAAACGACTTCAGAAGATCTCAAGAAACAATATCCTGGGTACCCATAATGCCGGCAAGATGCTTAGCAAGCTTATTAACTTTCTCTTGTTTGGCGCTTAAATCCTCCAGCGCTTGCTGTTGTACCAGAAAATATGCATCTGAATTCTGCAGGGACTTCCTCAGTCCTTCAGCTTCCTGTCGCAGCACATCTGATCGATGTCTTTCAACTTGAAGTTGAGACTCAAGAAGACGAACTGATTCAGGCAGCGAGTTCGAAGAGCTTGTGCCAGCAGTAGTGGCCAGTAACTCGAACACTACATCAAGATAGGACTTCTGGGTTCCCTCATTGTCGTCAAGATAGTTTTTATCAGCTTTCTTGGAGACCAACAGGGATGTCTCACTATCTTGAACCTTATCTGCATTACTTCCTTTACCATTGGATAACGTGGTACTATTCTCCAATATTTTGTCCGCATTCTAAAAGAGAAACAAGCAGACACATCACATGTTTACCATGTTGTATATGAAACTCATTTTGGTAAATGAGTTCAGTAGTAAAGTGGACAGGATAACAGCATGAAGCAAACATATATCTATGTACCATGGTCAGTTTATGGTCTATATCATTCTAGTTTTTGTTGCCAAATCAAGATAGAGACACAGTTCAAATAATATTTGTTCAAGACAAAGCAGAATAGACAGAATATAAGTGTGGGTAACTATAGAGCAATAACAACGCTTCTAATGTGCATGACATGAGAACATAACTGTTTATTCAATTGAAACTGAAATCAACATAGAGCAGGTTACAACAGCAAACCAGTTAAAGAAACAGGTTTAAAACATACCTGTTGCGCCATTGGAGTTTCAATTCCATCCTTCAAATTTGAAAATAGTTGGTATGAGTAAATACAATCATGCAAAAGCAAAGGAGTATGAACCATAGCTACAGAACCTGGCCTGAGAACAAATCTTCTTCTCCTTTAAGCGTTGAGTTGGGATTCAAAGTGGTGGTCCTCGTGCTTTGGGCACTGGAGTTCCCTTACTAACTACTCGTGTTTGGGTGCTCTGTGGTGGAGACGGTGTTGTGTCAACTGGAACTGGGTTACTATCTGCCGGGGTTGGGGTTAGAAGGGGTGTAGCTAGTTCTCTGTCCAACTGGGTAGGGGTACAATCTGCAAGAGTCTGGGTTATGTGTGGTGGATCTGGTCCTTGGGCAAGTACAACCGTGGTTCTATCTGCATCAACTGGTAGCACTATCTTTTCTGAATACCGTGTTGTTACTCCCTTAGATACTGCCATCACGCTCTCCAATTCAATTGGCTGATAAACAAGAAAAGTAATTGAAAGTATAGACATTGTATGATAGACAGGTGCAATGGATAGTGGGGAATAAAAGAGGGCATGAAATAATTCATATTTATGTTGTCTAACCAAACAGGATAGCATGACACAATTTCACATATATGATGGCTAACTAAACAGGATAGCATGACACAATTTCACATTATGATGGCTAACTAAAAAAGATGGAAAGACATAGTTCAAAATATGAGACTATGTAAACAGGATGACATGACATAACTATATAATGTGTTTATTTAATAGGTTGGCATGCCATAATTCACATACATTCACGGATAGAATGCCATAATTCAAAATATGATGACTGTAAACACTAAACAGGATGAGATGATATAACTATATGATGTCTTTATTAAATGGTTGCCATGCCATAATTCAGATAGATGATGTGTATGTACTATGTAAACATGATGGCATGATATAATTCAAATATATGATTTATATAGTAAGCAAGTAAGCAGATGGCAATCCATATATGATGTAAAAACTAAGCAATGCAAGACAACATGCATGACATGGGTAATATAACCCTGCCAAGTTTGAGCATAGACCTCAGGGGGGAAATAGGACTGGCCATCAGTTTCTGAATCCTCCTCAGGGGGGTAATATAACTAGCAAGATGTCTGCTTCAGCAGGTAGCATTGTCTGCTCTGAATACCTTGTTTCCACTCCAGATACTTCCATCACCGCTTCAAATGGCTGATGCACAGGAAGAGTAGTTGAATATACAAACGTTGTCGACAAATGGAACACGTAATACAAAAAAATGATAGCATGATATAATTCACATACATGATGATTGGCTAAACAGCATGGCATTGCATAATTCACATATATAATGCCTTTGCAACAAGATAGCATTGTATAATTCACATATATAATGTCTTGCAACAAGATGGCAATGCATAATTCACATATATGGTAATTAGACACTGAACAGGTGGCAATCACACAAAGCATGTCTAAACTAATCAAATGACATAGCAATGCGAGACACCATACACACAATATGAGCAACATAACCCTGCCAAGTTAGAGCATACACCTCGAGGGGGGGGAATAGGACTGGTCATCTGTCTCTGAATCCTCCTCTAAGGAGCTATCCGTAACAAGCGAGATATGCGCTTCATCAGATAGCATAGTCTGCTCTGAAGACCTTGTTTTCACTCTAGAATTTACCATCACCGTGTCAAATGGCTGATGCACACGAAGAGCAGTTGAATGTAATAACATTGTTGACAAATGTAATATGTAACGAAAAAAAGGATGGCCTGATATAATTTACATATAAGATGACTGGCTAAGCAGGATGGCATTGCAAAATTCACATATATGATGCCTGGCTAAACAAGATGGCATTGCATAATTCACATAAACGATGAATAAACTAAATAGATGGCATTCGCACAAAGGATGTCAAAACTAAGCAGATGAAATATTTGATGTATAAAGTAAGCAATGCAAGACACCATATGCATGATATAACCAACATCAGCATGGCAAGTTAGAGCGAAGACCTCAGGGGGTAAATAGGAGTTGTCTTCTCCTTCTGAATCCCCCTCAGAACAGATATCTTCCTCTCGATTACACTCTGAAATGTGTGGAGGGGGGCTGCCTTTGCGCCTACCATGGAGCGACATCTGCATTAAATTTTATTGCCACGCAAGGCTCGTCTCTTTTGCTCTACATGTTCAGTTCCATTGTTTACAATAACTGTCATGCATAGGAATAAAACATAGTGAGATTATGTAAGGAGTGCATGCAGAAATCCATAGTGATGGTAGCAACCTGTGGATAGACCCAAAACCAATAATAGCAGGCAGATAATGGCTTCAGTTAAAAAATACAGATAATGGCTTCTTTACTGCTTGTTTCCCACCCGACATGAAACTCATAGTAGACACCGGAGATTAACCAGATAGTAGATATATACTATTGATAGCGGCCCCGATATGTACCCCACAACCATTTAAAAACTAAAGTTTGACCATTAGTTTGGAGCTGACTCAGAGTCGAATCGGTGAACATTATGATAAAGTAGCATGTAATATTAAGCGATGCATAACGTAAGCAGACACGAAAGAGTGCGACCTCTCTTGCGGACCCCTGTAGTCCTCGAGGTCATCTGCTCGGTTGATGATGGTAGTGCAGTTTTATTGGCTGCCAGCGGGGGGAAGAAGATCTGAGGCGGCAAAAGACAGTCTGGAGGCCGGATCCCTGCTGTGTTGGACCCTTCTGTCGTTGGAGCAGCTGAGCTGGGGTGGACGACGGTGCAGCAGGAGCGGGACAAACCACGCAAGGTTTTCTTTGACAACTATCTGTAAGAGAAGTAATTCTATAAGGGCTCGTTTGAATTGGAGGATTCCAACAATGCATGGATAGGAAATAGATAGGAATAGGATAGGAATGCACGTGCAAAACAGAGAATTTAAAAACATAGGATTTCTGCCAATCTGGGTGTTTGATTCACAACAATTGGAAGATCACATGATGCAAAGAAGCATGGTGAGATTAAGTCAAACCACAAGAAAATGTACGGTTATAATGCTATTATGCTACTATCTCTTAGTCTTGTGCTTCAGGAATAGGAATTTCAAAAGGAGGACAAGTGAAAATTAAAATTCCTACATTTTTTCTTTCAAGGAGACACAAAAGGAACAAATCTGTGTGCTCAGTGGACAATATATATAACATGTAGAGTAAAAAGGAGATGCAACAAGTGTACAACCTCTTTGGCGAAGCCATGTCGATCTCAACATGATTGGGTTGGCCGGTGAGGATGCTCCGGCTGACTTGGCTGTCGGAGGAGGGGAAGAAGATCTTAGGCGTCTGGAGATGGAGCCCGAGGTACTGCTCCGCTGTGATGGAGGGTTTCGTTGTTGGAGCAGCTCTGGTGAGTTGTACGACGCCGAGGCTGAAGCAGGACAAGAGAGACAATGAACAACGTTAACCTGAGTGGGATTCTAATAGCATCTCCAATACATGACGTAAAATACATAAACACAAAGTGCTAGATGTAAAATACATCCGCCGCTCATCTCTGAACTTAACTGTCAAAACTGAATTTAACTGTCAAAATTGAACTTAACTGTCGAAACTGAACTTAACTATCGAAACTGAATTTTGCTGTCGAAACTGAATTTTGCTGTCGAAACTGAATGCACTAGCAAGGTGAGGCTACACGTCGGTCGACTGACTTTTTCATCTCTAGTCAGTCGATTTTGCAGCCGTTGGATACAAAATGAAGGGCCTGCGGTTCGTCTTCAACCTCCACCCCCCTGAGCCGGCCAAACAGCAGCCCCCCGCCGCCCGCAGCCGGTGGTGCGCCGCCCCGCCCGCCTCGAAAACACTACCTCGTAGAGGTGTTGTTGTGGACGATGTCGTCGGGGAAGAGGCTCCGGCTGGGTGGCGGACGGAGCAGGGTGTGGGGTTTCGTCGCGGGTTTTCGCGGCCTCGGTGTATGAATGGGTGGGCGGATGGGATGGCAGTGGGGAACCATGGCTTAGAGACGTGCTTGTCCGAAATGTGGGGTAAGTTACAAAAGTACCCCCACCGATTTGAGGCGGTTCTTTCGGTTCAGGGGTACCACAGGCATTTCGCGTGTCGGGATGTCACAGGAGGTGGGAGTTTTCACGCGCGTTGTAATTTCGAAATAACAAGGCGCGGGTTGAGATGGAGGGAGTTGTCGGAGCACAACGAGACAAAGATATATCTTAAATATTTCGGGCTAACAAGGCGCGGGTTGAAATTTCCGGATAAGCCTAGCGTGTACTGTACCAAATCAATGCGCCCTACCAATGTCATTCAAAACTTTGAATTCATGTTATGTTCAATTAAAATATTTTGCTACATGTATAGTGCATGCAACCTACTACTCAAATGAACGTTTTAGTGCATTCCAAACGTATATACTACCGCTTCAATATGAACAAATTTAAATTCGTGTCTCTATTTGAATAAGATCTACAGTAATGATTATTGTGAAGTCAAAGCATTTAAATCCGTTTCTCTGTTTTAATAAGATCTACAATCATCATTGTTGTCAAGTTAAACCATCGTTTGTGTATTATCTTCATAGCACACCACATGATTAGTCTCGAGTTACATATGAACTATGTGTACTATATGAACTCGAACTAGATTTTTTGAATCCACTTTATTTTGATTTCAAATCACATTACATTTCTAGCTCTAGCTAGATCTTCATAATCTAAACCATGTCTCATATGTATAATGTGTTTATCACATTATGTATGGTGCCCCGCCCCCTACGCCTACAAGTATTTAGATGTGAGTTGCAAACACCACACATTACCACAAATTCAAATAAAATGTGAGAATGTTCGATATATAGTATTGTGTAGATTGTTCGATATTTAGTTGTAAGCTGCAAACGCCACACATTATCACAAGTTCAAATAAAATGTGAGATTGTTTGATGTATAGTATGGTTTAGATTGTTCGGCATTTAGTTGTGAGTTGCAAATGTCATGCATTATCACATTATGGTATAACATGTGCACAACACATGTATCACCACTATATTCATGCTTGCAATGTATAAAACACTATGATCTCCTATTCAAATATATGAATCCGCTTTCATATCAAATTATGATCTTTGTTAGTCTCTTACACCCACACAATCCTCTAACCTTTGTAGCTACCACTAACTTTCTCTCGTGCATGCACACGCCCTCCTCGCCCTCCCCCTCCCTCGGCATTCTATCCACTGGGCACATTCAGTTTTTTCTTTAGGTTGTTCTCCCAGAGTCTCCACAACTCCTTTCTGACACACACCGATCGATAAACCTCTCCAGCGATGCATGCCTACAACATACAAACACACCTTCAATCTCCTCCTTTATGTGTCCTTGCCTCGTGTCTCTCATACGGTCAGACACACATGTAAACTCTCGCCCCTCTTTTCATCGCTCTCACAACCACACACTCCTCCCCCTATCTAGCTAGTATTTGGGCCTCTCGCACCACCTCCTAGCTCCATTCTCTCTGTCTATCCGTCTCGCTGGGCCTTATTTGCCTCTAACAAATGGACGTACACCGACCGATCTCTCGCTATACATATAGCTATCTAGGTCCTTATAACTCGTTTTTACCCACACGTCAATCGGTCTACCTCATTAGTTGTGTCTCTCCCTTCCTCCGACAAACAACAATTGATCTACCGATCTAGTTAGGTTTGCTTACCAAACACATGGTTCCCCTTCATCATCCATGGATGCGTCCCAACAGATCTATCACGCACATGCACACACAGAAACACATCCCCACTCTTATTGATAACATTGCAGTTCCACCCTCAGTTTGTCTAGTAGGCCTCTCCCACCATCTTCGAGAAGCAACTCCATCACCCATCTAGCACTCCACCCCTCTCCCTCCCTCTCCCCTTCTCTCTCTCCTCTCTCTCTCCCATCATATTTCCCATCCTTCAGTTATGTATGGATGTCGACCGATCTCCCTCAAGACATATCTGGGTCTCTCCTTCTCAACACATATACGAGTCGTTCTACCTCTATAGTTAGGCCTCTGCCTACCCCTCCCACCACCCCCTCCCCCCACACACACTGATACATCGAGCGCTCTAGTCATGTCTCCCTGCCACACACAAACTTGACGTGTGCCCTCTAACGTTCCGGTAGGCCAGTCGCCCTATATCTTTGACTTGTACACACACACAATTTCGATGGCTCTCTTCATCGATCTCGCATCCACCCACTAGATCCTCTCTTCGACTCTATCGATAGCTATGACCCCTCCCTCTCTTCTCGTGGATTGCCCGACCCTCGATGTATGATATGGATAGGCCTCCATTTTCACACACATTGCATGCAAAATTTTGTTTGAGATGTCATCGACACATATTCCCACAAATAATTCACGAAATCAACCCCCACCCCACCCCCACCCCAAAACAAAAAACACTCACGAACGTGGTTTGTATCTCTCACACACACCCACGTAGGTGGGGGACGTGCACGAAGAGAAGAGGTGCATGCACGGCGCACGTACTCCCATCTCTTTCCCAACCACACCCGCGCGGGTACACGGTGTAGCTCATTTCTGTACGAAAAAGGCAGCCCACGTGGTAATTTGGCACGTGTATTGGTTGTCCACTTGGTGGAGGGAGGATCGTCTACCACGGGTGAACAAACAAATTACGACTTGACATGTTATGTTAAAAAAAGAGGAAAACCATGTGGGGCCTACCTTAGAGGCAATGCTCTATACACTGGAGTACTTTTGATGTGTCCTGTCAACTTGCAGAACGAGGAGAAGCTTGCTTAGTACGCCGTCTCCCCCGCCCACGGGCGCGGTGGCTCGGAGGATGAGGTGAAGCTTGCTTACTACGCCTTACGCCCGCTCCCTCGCACATGCGCGCGATGGCTCGTAGGACGAGGAGAAAAATTTACTACACCCTCCATTTACTCCTCGTCCCTACTACCTTGGTTATAGAGATTATATCATATTGTTTGGAATATATATGTCCTTTAGTAGATTTCAATATGAACTACTAGTACATTCTCCAAACACTGATGTATATAGACGTACTTTAGAGTGTAGATTCACTCATTTTGCTCCGTATGTAGCACTCTCCCTCGCCCCTCGACCCTCGCCCACGTGGTGGACATGCAGCAATTCCTTCGGTCTCATATAGCCAGAACGATATATACTGCACTACCATTATTGCTCGACTTCTCGAAGAGGCGAAGAGCCAATCGCAAGGTTAATATTTTGGAGATGCCAAGTGGAAGGTTATAGATGAACGAGTAGTAGGTGCCGCGTAATTTATAAATAAAGTTTTTTTTTCTTCAGTGGCATGTACGCAATATGATAGGTTCATATGGAGAGAAAAGGAAACCGCTCCACTATATACATAGTCAGGACGAGCCAGCCTACATGGTTGCTTGCTGGGGTTGCTCTCTTCACACTCTCTCACACAAAACGACTGTGGCCACATCTCTAACATCCCAGCGGATCACGTCCGCTTGGGGAAGGGGTGGATGCTTAGTATAGATGCGGTGGCCATCGCCGACGGCGAAAACCCACTGTCGGCACGTCCCGATCAGGGGTCCCTGCTGTTCTCTCTCACAAAGCCGGTGAGGTTGCCTTCGCCCCTTGCTCAGTGCCGCGACGTGGGCAGTTGCCGCCTCCTGCTGCCCTCCTCAAGGTTGAGCTACGTCCCTCAGGTACAACTCCCTTTACAGCCGGCTTGCACCACTGCTCCAGCTGCCCACATCACTCCCTGTGGATATTTGTCTACTTATTTGCCCCGCACATACCTCTACTGGCTTCTACGTACTGTATATGTGATGAGTTTATGTCTCATCAACTAGTCCCAGTAATCTTATTCTAATCACGCTTGTTCAATTTCTTTGCCACAGGGATGCTCATCTCGATTTTGGTGAAACTCCACAAAATGATCCGATGGTCAAAAGGTTGCAAACTTCATTTATTAGGAAGCTCGAATGTTGCCAGCAAATTGAAGCCTGGCCAGGGTTCACGGTTCAAGGGCTAGGGACTGCATGGATCGTTTTTTTCTTTAGCTGCCTCTGTTCCATAATAAGTGTCAACTTTAGTAGTAGTACAACTTTGTACTAAAGTTTGCACAAAGTTGAGAAACTTATTTTGGAATGGAGGGAGTACATATTTGCTATGATCTGTCAATCATTGAGATGCAATAGCATGCATGTTAGTCTCCTTTGTATTTGATGAAATGTTGCAACGGGCAACCTTGGGCGCAAGATACATGTAACAGAAGCTAGAAGCTTCATAGCATTGTACAAATTTATCTCGCTGATAAATTGCAGTACATACTATACTAGTACTTCCTCCGTTCCTAAATATAAGTCTTTCTAGAGATTTCACCATGAACCACATGCGCATGTATATAGATGCATTTTAAGTGTAGATTCATTCATTTTGTTCCGTATGTAGTGGAATCTCTACAAAGACTTATATCTACTAGTAATAGCTAGCCCCCACTACTAAGAATTCTCTATCCTCTCCTTGAGCCACGTCATCAAAATTGATGTAGCCGTTAGATGAAGTAAATCAGTCCATAATAGCCGTCTGATATTGACATTGAGAGGCTCCGCACTAAGTCACATGCAAGCATGCAGAAATACTGTGCCACATGCATGTGAGTGGGTTTTAAATCACATCAACATGTCTGCATGCAAGCATGCACCGGTAGCATGCATGTAAGTGAGCTTTTAAGTCCCATTAACATGTCAAAAAGAAAAATATAATCCCATTATGCAGTAGGAGTTGGCTGATCTTTTTTCCTTACGTGGGATGATCTAAATGATGATGGGAGTTTATTTAGTTTGGCTACCACATTTATCATGCGGTTATAGAGTTCTTTTTGTTCTATGAAATCGATAATTTTGCGCAGAGAGATATACCGCTGTTCCACGCCAAAGCGCGAGGACTCATCTAGTAATATTTAGGAACGGACGGAGTACTATGTAAAGAGTTAGGTGTTGCACGGTGATAGTGTGAGGTGGGCCATGTAATCACTGAGCCTGCGTGTTTTCACTGCTCTTGCACACCTCCGCTGTAAGAATGGAGAAAATTGTAATCTAGTACTAGTAGTATACCTCCTTTCGCCGAAAGCGTGGGACATCCAGTAGTCCTACCACCTTAGTAATAAAGACCAATGAGCCGTCAAATCACATAGACCCAGCAGTAAGTTGGACGGATGAAGCAACCATCACTCTTGCGCCAGTGAGAGGTCGCGTCCACTCTGCATGGGCATGAATGCGGCACCGATTCTTTGGA
The DNA here is from genome assembly GCF_003073215.2 of Triticum urartu. Taxonomy (NCBI): domain Eukaryota; kingdom Viridiplantae; phylum Streptophyta; class Magnoliopsida; order Poales; family Poaceae; genus Triticum; species Triticum urartu. The sequence goes on along the minus strand of NC_053025.1, from coordinate 435,544,356 downwards.
GCGGCGCTGACCATTTCGGGTGGGAAGCGCGAGCGGGCGATGGAGGGGCTTTGGGTGGGGCAGGCTGGTCAGGAGCGGGCGTGGCAGCTGTCCGCATGTCCCTACCGTACACGCCCAGAAACGAGAGGATGCACCGACTCTCGCGGCTAAAATCGTACACTACACAACATCTCTCTGTAGGAGTAGGTCGATCTGTCGCTCTCTCTAACACACACATGGTGTTAAACACACACACACACACACGCGCACCTTGGTCCCGTTGCACCTTCTAACGTGACTTATTACACCTAGACGGAGGGATTAGTAAGTATACGAGATACGGTGGCACACTGACTTACGTCGAATACAAGTGCCCAAAATTTGTGTGCATGTTATAATAAGGATTCACTTAAAATAGTACGTGAGCGAACTAAGGGATCAATTGGACAGTGTTCCCGAGCAGTAGCGAGATGTGTGAGGTAAGATACACCGCTGGCGCTTTTAATTTTTCTTATTAATTTGTTTGTTTCACCCTCTAACTGGTGGGACCCAACGTACTACGTGGAGAGAGGTAAGGTGACAAAGGCTGCATTATTTCTGCACCACTGTGGATAGTCTTACCACCAAAGCCACATGACACGATTATGATTGAAATCCCAATGACTCCCACACACACACAAAACACGGCATGCTTGTCGCACGAATGCAGGAATATATAAAAGGTTATTTCCCTCTCGTTGAACATAACGGGAGGGTTGTGTAGCTGGTTAGCCTGTTCGCTCATCAAACTTGAGGTCTCGGGTTCGATAACTACACTTGAGCATAATTTGTGCCAGGAGGATTCTTTGACTAGTCAAAATGTTTTCTAGGGTTTGCACGCTTCACACTCTCTCTCTAGTATATATATACACGCTGGAGCCTCAGGGCTTGTAGTTGCTCTCTTCACACACTCTCGCCCTCTCTCGCTGGAGCCTCAGCGCTAGTAATTGCTCTCTTCACACACTCTCGCCCTCTCCAGATCTAAACAAGACTTCATTGGCCTCTCTCTCCCCTCACTGCTGCTCAAAGAGCCGGCAGGATCCGTCCGCCAGGAAGGGAAGGAGGCTTAATGATGTCGCCGTCAGCGAGGGACTACCGGCGCAACTGTTCACTTTCCACCCAGCGACAGCGCGGGAGGGCCTCCGACCCCTTCTTCTTCGCCGCCGTCCCGTCGCCCACCGAACCACGCCCCAAGAACCTTAAGGTATAATTTACTTAGTCCACATGCATTTCTCTAGCTGCATGTATACCATGAATCTAGGACGTGGTTCAAAGAGGAAAGGAGTGGGGGAAAGTAGTGGGAAAAGTTGTATATAGCATGAATCTAGGACGTGGTTCAAAGAGGAAATGAAGGGGGAAAGTTGTATAGCATTAATCTAGGACATGGTTCAAAGAGGAAAGGAATGGGGGAAAGTTGTGGGGAAAGTTGTATCGCATAAACCTAGGACGTGGTTCAAAGAGGAAAGGAAGGGGCAAAAGTACTAGTTCAAAAAGGAAATGAAGGGACAAGGTTGTAGAGTTTGAGCAGGACTAGATTTGCTGCGCTCACATAGGGAAAGGCGTCTAAAGGTAACAAAACTGGGACCAGTAGATGCACATGGTGCTGGTGCGTCCACTGTCCCGTGCAACTCATTAGATGTTGTTAATCTAAGGCCCTCTTTAGTTAAAAACTCCCTAGTCTCTACTTGCTGGGTTCCAAGGACTAAACATGGACTAGAGGTTATTAAATGACATGCTAAAAGACCATGTTACCCCTAGTAATGAACTAATAGAGACAAGGTGCGATGCGTGGCAGGGGCTATTGTTGGAAAAAGTCCGAAAAAGACTCCCTCGGGGTCTTCTTTATTTAGTCCCAAATGCCCACTTTTAGTCCCTAAAAGTCCCTCCTCTTTAGTTTAGATGGGACTGACACGGAGTTTTTTTAGTCCCTACACCAAAATGTCCCTGTAAACAAACACCCTCTAATAATGCCGCTGGAAAATTGATGCAATGCCATAGTTAAAAGCAAATTACATGTTTCACGAATTTTATTGTTAATATAATCTCTATGTTAATATTAACCAATGCCACCGTTTGAGAAATGCTACTGTCTTGCTTTCTTTCCCATTTAGATAAGGTAGATGCTTCTTTTTGTTGGCTTCTGTGTCATCCACCGTTATTGACCACTAATTGTTTCCTTTGCACCTCTGTGTAAACATGGTTATCTGCTTCACCTCATTGCCATTGTGACCTTTTGTTGCACTGCACAAAACACTTTTGTTTTAAGAGTGTTTTGTGCAGTTCAACCAAAATGTCACACCGACAACGTTGCTTGATTGCTTGATCTTAGTGGAACTACACAAGAGGAGATCTTACTTCCTATCCGTTAAGGTGAATTTGGTTCAGATCTTCTTCTTATGAGTTGTTTGAATTCCGCATCATGAGAGGTCTGTACTAGCCTTCTTTCACATGATTCTGCAGTGTGCATTCATATGTTGTGCTACTTGTATGATAATGTTGCTTGATTTTAGTGAACTGCACAAATGGAGACAAGACTTCCAATCTGTATGTGCACCGTAATATCCCATTGAGGTAAGATAAGGATATTTCACAACTACTGGCCTGTATTTTTCCACTTTCATCAGCAAATTAAGTTTAGTACTATACTTGTGCTCCCTAATTGACATGCCAAATCTTACATTGAAGGTGAAGCTTGTTTATTATTGAACCAAGTGATGAAGGGGAAGAACAAGGGGAAGAAAAACAAAAATCAACTCCCGATGCTGTAATGAAGCACTGGAACTGTGATGACACAAGTAATGATATAGTTTTGCATCTTAATTTATTGCTATGGCTGGAACGAGCAATTGTTTTGCCACTGATTTGATGCCACTCTTAATGTAATATGTAATTATCTCTACTTGTGCAAACAGGGATCTTCTTTGAAGATACCATATATTTTAGTGGAACTGCACAAGAAGATGTTGGAAACATTAAACTAATCGAGGAGTATATAGTAAGCGTGGCCACCACCATAGATAGCAACAGATGGTTCCGGAGAATTGCTTCATCTGTATGCTCTACACAATAAGCCTCCTGACAAAGGTTGGTACTCGCCCACTGATTTCATCCATATGATTGAGCTTTGTCATCTATATTGGTGTTGTGCTACTGTTTAGATACTGTCATGAAAAAGTGGTATTGTCCTTGAGAAGTGCTTCATCTGTGTTGTTTTAAATATTTCCTTTCTTTTTTTTCGAGCAAACAGTGATGCTAGCATTTAGTAGTCCTCTTGTCTTTGCACAACAGGATCATCTTCCTCTGAAGAAGAATATGGAGTACGTGAAGTGACTAGTTCCTATTATGCCAGGATGAAGAAGCCTTGTCTATCTTATCATTAGAAGGAGCAGTTGAAGGATGGTTACATTACTCCCCACAAGACCAAACTTACTTCAGCTCAGAAGGACTGACAAAATCTCCATTTTTTGCTGTGATGCGCGAGTACAATGTTGTTCTAGGATTCTTTCTGGTGAGTTCCATTTTTTTAAAAGTGTGCTCTACATGGACCATGTATGTGCCTGTTGAAACTGTCAATTCATAGTACAGTTTGCTCTATACTAATCACTTTTTTGTATTTGTGCAAATAGGGGTGCTCAGCTTGATTTCAATGGGAACTGCACAAAATGTTCATGAATACATTGAATCATTCATTTCCACCACAAGAAAGGAGGTGCCGACAAGTTCAAGGCGTTGCAACATATAAGGGCAAAATCATACAAGCTACGCGCGAATTTGGTTGATTTTGGTGGAACTGCACAAAAAGAACAGCTGGTTTATTTAGCACGAGGTTCCATGTCAATGTCCGAACTGATGGCAAACCCTGCCCATTCCACAATCGTAGGCATTTGATATTTTGGAATGGGACAACCTTGTCAAATTTTTCTCATTGATTTTAGCAAGACATGCGTTTGATATTTTCGAATGGGACGCCCTTGGCTGTAAGCAGCGTCGATCAATTTTTTCTTTATTCTTTAGTTGTGAAGTAAATATTGCCTCTGACATGTGAGTCGCTGAGATGCATAATCATCGATTGTTTTGAGTGTTCTCTATGAATTGTCAGGCCTGTGTGTTTGATTGCAATGTACAGAAACGCTAAAAAGCTGCTCAAACTCTTTTTACTCCTTATGTTCCTTTTTACTTCGCACGTTGTGAAAGTGCATACTTTTTTGTATAAGATTGGTCAAAGTAAAGATACTTTGACTGCAGACAAAACTTGTATGCAGACTAGAAAGGACCGAAGGGAGTACATGTGAAACTGCTGCAAACGAGGTGATCACCCTGGGAATAATGCTAGTACGTATTGTTTTGCATGTTCATCCTATGCCAGTGATACAGGAATTCAAACTAATCGAAATAAATTCATTCATACACGGTCGGAATTCATATAAACATGCCAGATTTCATTACATTTCATACATTCTTCAACTAAAAAGGGGTGCGCTGGAGGTATAATTAATTAACCGAAGCTACCCACCTGTGTCCCACTGAGCTGAACAGAAGCTTCAGTGACTTAACTGCAGGTGCAATTGCGTAACTGACATGTGTCCTGTTGGGCCCGCGTGTCAGTCAGCCAACTGCACCAGCAGTTAAGTAGAAGCAGCGTTATTCTCCAGCAGAACTCCCCGACTCCACGTCACCGCCAAGAAGCTAACCGGCCGTCAATGGTCAACCCGCCTAGCTTGGCTTCAACAGGAGGGTAGCAGCGGTGGCTTTACTTGGACCCGAGCGTCGACGACCTACCGTGTTCTACTCTTCCTCGTTTTCTGTGTAGCGCGGCCTCGTTGGTAGCGGGGCGGGGCCTCGGCGGAGCCGGTGATGTCCTCTGTCTCGTTGCCGATGGGCGGCGCCTCAGCGGAGCGGTGGAAATCCTCCCCCGCGTTGCTGGCAGGGTGGGGCCTCGGCTGAGCCAGCGATGTCCTCTGCCTCGTTGTTGGCGGGACGGGGCCTCAGTGGAGCCAGCGGTGTCGTCTACCTCGTTGTTGGTGTCGCGGGGCCTCGGCAGAGCAGGGCCTCATCGACGCCAGTGGAGCGGGGACTCGTCGGAGCCGGCATTGTCCTCTGTCTCGTCCTCGGTCTCGCCAAACAGCGCCTCGCCCGCTTCATCACCCTCTTTGCTAGCCTCTTTGTAGGCGGCAGCAGCCTCCGCCACCTGCATGCGGTACCGCCAGCGCTCGAGGCGGCCCTTGCGGGCGGAGCGGTATGAGTCGAGCAGCGCCTCCTGCTCGGCCCGCTCCGCGGCGATTTGCTCCTCCGCTAGCAGGTGCTCCTGGAGGAGATGGTGGTTGTAGGCGGCGTCGGCCTGCGCCTCCCAGAACCGCTCCTGATGCATCTGCCTCACACTGTTCTTATATTGGGCAGGGGCCTCGCCGATGGTCATGGTGCAATGCACCAGTGAGGATGGCGCGGAGGAGGGGGTTGGCGCCGGATCGTCGACTACCAGGTTCTCCATTGGGACGTCGTCGTCCTCCGGCTGCCTGCCGGCCAGCCGGTCGGCAGCAATGGCTGTCATCTCCTTGTGGTCCGTCGTCCGCCCGTCCCGAAGAGCGCTGGAGCACGAGGAAGCCATGGTAGGTAGTAGTGGTGTGGACAGGAGAAAGGGAACGGGTGCGGATGACTGCGGCTATGGCCGGCGCAGCAGTTTATATAGCAATGGTGGGTGGGCGGAGGGACGGACGTGTGGCGCCAGAGTAGCCGCCTCGGCAACCGCGTATCATTAATGTGGGCGGCAGATGGACGGACGGACGACACTTGTGTCGTTTGAAGGCGGAGCAATCGCCTGCACGAGGAAGCGGGGCGGGCGGCGCTGACTGTTTCGGGCGGAAAGGGCGCGCGGGCGAGGAGATGACTTTACTTGGAGAGGATGACAATGGGGACCCACCAGGTCCATAGCCTCACGTACGCAAGTGCCTCCTTATTATATATATATGTGTGTGTGTGTGTGTGTGTGTGTGTATAAAACTATACTCCCTCCGTCTAGGTGAATAAGTCATATTAGAAGGTGCATCACGACCTAGGTGCAAGCAGATTGGTGGAAAAGAAGAATATTTCTCTCTTCTAAACACAACAGGTAATCACAGTAGTTAAGAGGATGCCTTATTAGCTACCCATGCAGGCCATCGTAATTCATAGCATGCAAAGCGCTTTTATTACTTGCCTAATAACCACATGGACGTGCTGCATGCATTGGTCCTTTCCCGAGCAAAAAAAAGGGAGGAAAGGGGTTTCCACGGGAGAGAACGAGGCAGAGGTGGAAGCGCTCGCTGGAGTAATTTATTTTGCTTCCCCCTGGTTTCCTGACATCACGGTCCCACACCATTGTCAACCTATGTAGTAGTCAATAAACGAGAAAATTGCACAAGAAGCGGCCGACAACTGGGACCAAGCAGCTCGAGCAGTATTTGTGTTTTTGAGGTGTGAGCACTGCAGAGTTTTGCGATGTTTAGCCCAGATATTAATTTTTCTCCTCTGAACAACAACGAAAACATCGTTGCAGGTATTAACTTGGAGGGCCGTGGCCCGTCTAGCCCAGGTCAGATATCCAGCCCAGATATTAACTTTTTTTCAAGCTGAAAATGGATAGCCCAGCTATACTTTTTTTAGGAATAGCCAGGCAAGGTCAAGTTGTTATTCTCCGCCCCGCTAGGCTGCAAATCTTTCCTAGGAGGGATGCATTAGGCTTAACAAGAAAATGGGCTTTAAGAAATAATAAATGGGATGTAATTATAAAAACTGGGCAGTAACTATAAAAAAATGCACCAACACGTGATTACTTTATAAAATATTATTTTTGGATATTGAAAATTTTAATTTCATTAATTGTTGTGAGCGCAATGTTTCATTGGATTTTTACGTAATATAAATTTATATTGAAATTGTATTTAATCTGACTAGAAATTTCAGGATAAAAATATTTCGGATCCCATCAAAATGTGGGAAATTTAATTGAATTCTGTTTTGAATGGTTGGTTGAAATGGGTTGTACTTTTAACAAACTGTAAATGGGCTATAGTAAATTCCATTAGAATTCAAAAATGGGCTACACATTCTTACAAATCTCAAATGGGCTATAAGTTCTCTTCCACACACTTCTGGCCTTACTAAGTTGACGCGTCCCCTAAAAAAACAGAGTTGACGCGTATGCAAGGCTTTGTCAACTTATAGTCAACACACGGTTCTAGCAGCAGTGGCCGTTGGATGACCATCCAACGGATGCCGTGCTTCTTCTTCAATCTCGGATATTCTAGCTTCACTCGCCCAAAAAATGATTCCTCCCCCTGACATCTGGGGCGCACTGTTTTGGAAGCTGACCTGTGGGCCTACTAAGTTGACATACCAAGGGCTTTGTCAACTTAGTCAATATAAACTATTCTAGCTGCAGTGACCATACGATGTCCATCCAGCGGCCATAGTGCTTCTTCAACCTCTGGTCTTCTTGCTCCAGCCGCCCAAAGCAGCGCCGGTCGTGCCAACTGCTCCTGCCTCTCGTGGCCGGCTGTGCTGCTGCGGAGGCCTCACCGCCCCCTACTATTCCCACCGCTGGCCAGGCCCTGCGGCGACGGCAGCCTCACACCACAGCCGAACGAGTGAACCCTCATACTCCTCTCTGCATGGGCATCCACTGTCGCGTCTTCACCGGCTCCGCGTCGTCCCCTTCCTAGGCCTCGCCGTCGTCCACCGCCCTGGTGCCCTCGGCGCGGCGTGGTCAACGTGGTCAAGGAACGACTTCCATCGGACGCGGACTGTACGTGGAGAGTGTCAGGACCCCGATTCGAAGTCACACTAATCTAGCCTGTAACACCTCATATCACTTTGCGGCCTCACGCACGGTATTCCCACGGGTGTCGCCTTACCATGGCCCGGGACCGTGTGCGCCTTTTGGCTCACGTATATGATAGTGTCGCTATCATCCATATGACAGAGAACCCGGGCCGACATGACTAGTCTTGAACCCAAAATGGCACTAACATACGGGGACATGTATACATGAATCAACATTGAGCATGTCGGTCAGCAGCGTGCGAATCCGGGCTGTAGCACCGGGCTAACAGGACTCCGGGAACCCGGGCTGTAGTAGGCTAGGCAGGACCCCGGATGTCACCGCGTGACATTTCCCTGAAGGGACAGACACAGGAATGAAATGAATCACATGCTGGCCAGTCAAGTGTTCCAGAGCAGTAGTGCTGGGCTAGCAGGACTCTGGTGAACCGGGCTGTAGCAGACTACTATGGCTCATGGAAGCACAAGACTACATTTCCCCATAAGAGAGGCTACCAAGGATAAACAACTAGGTTGTTCGATCCCACACATACCAAGCATTTCAATCATACACACAATATGCTCGATATGTGTAAATACAACATGGCATCACAACATAACTCTACGACTCAAGTATTTATTCATTAGGCTCCGAGGAGCCAAGTATTACAAACATGGGTCTCATGACGCAACATACAAAGCATACAAGCAACAAGCACAAGCGGAAGCTTAACTTGTATGAGTACAGACATCTACAAAAGAAGAAGGCTGAGAAGCCTGACTATCTACAAGACCCTGCCGAGGGCACAAGATCGTAGCTAAGGTATCAAGCTAAACATCGAAGTCCACACGGAACTACTAGCGTGACTGATGTCTCTCTGCAAAACATAAATTAAGCAAACGTGAGTACAAATGTACCCCGCAAGACTTACATCAGAACGGACTACATATGCATCGGTATCAACAAGGGGGTGGTGGAGTTTAACTGCAGCAAGCCAGCTTTGACTCGGTGGCTATCTTAAACTACGACTGCAATTAACTCTTTTGAGGTGGCGCACACGAGTCCACATATTCACCATATCGATACACCACTATGGACCCGCTCCCATCTCCCTACGAGAAGGCCATCCATAGCACTCACGCTTATCTTGCGAGTTTTAGAGTATCCACTTTCACTTGTCTATGAACTGTTATAGGCAACCCAGAAGTCCTTTACCACGGACACGGCTATTCGAATAGATGATGTTAACCCTGCAGGGGTGTACTTCTTCACACACGCTCTTGCCACTTACCACCATGTACACGTCATGTATCTCGACAACCTTCAAGTGGAAGCCTGGCGAGGGAGTCGTCCACGACCTGGCTAACCACACAAGTCTCTAGTCCAGGTTTATCGCCTATTTGGGTTCCATCCGTGAGGTGATCCGGCCGGAGTTTCCCTCATAGCCCCAAACGATGTGTGCAGGGTTCCCGAGACACCAAACGGGCGCCCGGTACACCGTACCATGGTGTATCTACCGCATCATAGCCCACCCCTAGGGTCAGCGCTACGCACGGCCGCCAACACATATCCTATAAACACCAGAAACTAGTTGCAACTCCTAGACAGAGGACTAGGGCAGTTAATAAGTTGAGAGGGTCAATTAAGGATCCCAATGAGTGGTAGTAGTTGTTCATGGATCACAAACATAGAACTCAGTTCCTGAGGACGGTTTCGGTGAGACAACCCACCATGTACTCCTACATGGCCTCTCACCGCTACCTTTACCAAATCGTGTTCACACACACTTAGCTTACACACAGTAGGACATGCTCATCGCCATTCCAATTCATCCCCGATGAATCAGACCTGACTCAACTCTAAGCAGTAGCAGGCATGACAAACAAGCCTGAATGAGTAGGCACATTAGGACTCAAACAACTCCTACTCATGCTAGTGGGTTTCATCTATTTACTGTGGCAATGACAGGTCATGCAGAGGAAAGGGGTTCAAGTACCGCAGCATGTAACAGTGGAATCGTTGTTGTCCAAATGCAATAAAAGAGAGCAGGAGCGAGAGAGTGGGATTGTATCGGAATGAACAAGGGGGTTTTGCTTACCTGGCACTTCTGAAGATAGTATAGTTCTTCATCGGTGTCATCGATCACGTCGTCGGAACACGTCTATCGAGAGGGAACAAATACCGGCAACAGAGAAAGAACACAATCAATGCAATGCACAATATGATGCATGATCATGACATGTCAATATGTTGTGATTTGAGCTAATGCAGCTAAGAACAGAAGAGTTTGAATTGATTTGAACCAAAGGTTCAAATTCAAATTCAAACTAATAACTTATAAGGTGCATTATCATGTTTTGATCTAACCAGCAAGGTTAAGTTGTTTCAACATGCATGAAACTAGTACAGATGGATAGATTGGATTTTTCTGATCATTTTTCATATATAAATCTTTTCATTCTGAGCTATGGTTCAATTTCTATGATTTTTAGAAGTTTTGTTTATTTTTTGAAATAAATAAGTCATTTCTAATTTATTTAAAATCCAGAAAATATTTATTGCATCAGCATTACATCATGCTGACCTCAGCAGGTCAACAGGGGCTGGTCCGGGTCAAACCTGACCTGTGGGTCCCACTGGCTAGTCTCATAGAGCAGGCTAGGGTCACAGACATGTGGGTCCGGTCAACAGCAACGTCAGCACGGTCAACTCTAGTGCGTGGGTCCCACTGGGTTATAAACTAATTAAGCATAAATAGAAAAGGGTTAATTAGGGCTTGGGTCCCACTAGTCAGTGGCTCTATGGGTGATTAGTGGTCTGATTAGTGGCTAATTAAGACGGACACGTCACCATCGCCGGCGTCGTAACGCCGGCAACCAAATCCGGGGCGGGTGTGCACCGGAGTGGCTCGGGTTTCACCTACAGGAGGCTGCTTGGGCCGCGGGCGGTCCCGTTGGAAAGCTGGCACTCGGCCGCATCCAACGGAGGTGGAGGGAGGCCCTGGGGTTGCCGGAGTTGGGCACGACGATGAGGTCAAGCGGCGGCGCGGCTCGGGTTCCATGGGCGTAGGGCTGCAGCTCGAGGGTGAGCAAATGGAGGTGCTAGGCAGCACCTACAGGTCATCAGAAGCATGCCGGAGCATCTAGTAGGAGCGGAGGGGCTCGGGGCATGGAGCTCGCTGGCCATGGCGGACTGCAGCTTCGGGTGCTCGCGGGGCAACGGCTACGATGCAAGATAGAGCACGAGGGAGGAGGGGAAACGGCTTAGAGCTCATAGTGTGTTGAATGGAGAGCTTAGCGGGCTCGGGGACGCTTCAAAGACGGCAAATCATCGGCGGCGATCCACGGGCCGAAGGTTGAAGATGACAGCCTAGGCGAGGCTGTGTTGCGTCTGGCGTCACGTGGCTTGGTCGAGAGGAAGAGGGCATCGCGGAGGAGCCTCTGGGCTGTACTGGGAGGGGTAGGGTGGCTGGTGGACATGCGGACGGCAGACGACGGTGACGAGCTCCGCTCGGGCATGTGTGGGAAGAGAGCAGAGGATGGGGAGGGAGAGCAGCGAGTGAGGAGGAGGGGGAGAGGTCTTTGGGCATCCCCGTGGCGCGTTCAGAAGAGCCGGTCGTCGCGGTAGAAGCAGGAGCTGGCGCGCGCACAGCGACCACGCGCCCCTGCTCGTATTGGCAGGAGGTAGACGACGCGGTGAGGAGGTGGGTTGGGCTCTCTACAGTGCTGGGCCGCAGCTGGGCCGCTAGGTGGGCTGCGTTAGGTAAGTTTGGTGGGTCTCTCTCTCCTTTATTTTCTGTTTTTTGTTTTCTATTTCTTTCTGTAACTTTAGGGCTTTAATTAAAATACCACCACTATCTCAAAAATCATGAAACTGCTCAATGCCACTGTTTGGATTATTTCCAACAGTAAACATTTTAGTTCATGAGTATTTGGACATTTAAATTATTATATAGCATTTAAATCCCCAAATGAAAATAAAGTATGATTTAATTCAGTGACCCAATGTTGTCCTAGAAAAATGTGAACCATTTTTGTCAGAGGTTCTAGACCAAGGCAAAGATGATGAACATTTTTATGGGCATTTCAGGTTCATTCAAAATATTTTTATTTTGATCCTAGTTGCATTTCATTTGGTGCTAGGGTTTGAATGTCCAGTACATACCCATTTCAAGTTTAACTAAAATTTAAACATGATGCAACACCAGATACTAGCACTAGGCATTACTAGAGCTAGGGATGTGACAACTCACCCCCACTAAACAAGAATCTTGTCTCGAGATTCAAGCGTAGGGTAAGATGAAGGGGGAACACAAACTTACATAATCCTCATGATCCAGGTTGCACTTCATAAAGGCGTTGATTCAATCACCATCTTTGTCTCGTCGTCTTGCTCTGAGAACTCCAGCCAACATGGTAGCGAGAGGAAAAGGAAACTCTGGAAGGATCGATCTTCTCGAAGATCGAACAACTCAGGATCAACTCACGGAATGAGACATAGCAACATCTCTCGAGCTGAGACAAGAAGCACACATCTAGAGGGATGGAGTGGAACAGATGATGAGGGTTCACTAGGTAGACAACAATTCCACACCTAAGAGGGTGGTGAACGATGGTCAATGTAGCGAGGATTTGAGTTGCCATGATACCATAACGAGACACCCTAGAGAAGGATGACTCGTAGAATTATCCCGTAAGTGGAAAAAAGAATTACTTTTGATTCAGAGATCAATAAAATCCTCTATACCAGCCTAGGTCAAATCTCGAGCAATCGTTTGAAGGAGTTCAAAAGAATGCCATACCCTGACTAGAATGGATGATGTGGACTACCTTGTTGAAGGCAACATAATGGATGATCTCTACTTATCATCGGAAATGGATGGAACCCGTGGTAGGATGGCACAACGGCGGTGCAAGATGGGAATAGAAGGCAAATGCTGGGAATGATTCTACTAACTGGGGAGAAACCCAACAGTAGAGAGTGAGCCCACTGTTTGGAAAGGTTATAACATAACCGAGGAAACCGAGAGCACAAGGATCCCTAAGGAGCAACTTCTAGAATAAGTCGCACAAAATCCTCATGGAGAAGATAGTAAAATAGTTCAATCAAGATACTACAATGATAGATCTTCCGGCTAGGTGTGTCGGCTAGAACATCAACCTTGTCGGGGCCTACATCATAGGTCTTGGAAAAGTTCCAACCATCATATCTGCCTGAGATCCAGATGTGGTTGGTAATAGGATATTTTAGACAACATGTCTGGAAAAGAAAGTTTGCAACACAAACCGATGAGATGACGTTGCGAGATTCTCGGGAAATGAACTACGGTAGCATGCTCCAAAACATGAGCTAGTTCTGCTAAACACATGTGAACATGTTTTCCCAGACAAGCATGACCACATAGTAGTCTTACAATGAAACACTGTCGAGTCCTAGTCGGGAACCATCATCAAGGATATCGAAGTCCTCGCATAAGTCATATGATTAGCTCTTATGAAGAAACTTCTTTTCCCTGAACAAATCAGCCAGTGGCTTGGTGTGATGGGGAATACAAATGGAATGGAGGTAGAGAGCCTGTCAAACCATAGCATACTTCGCACATGCATGACTGACTTGGGATGGTACCAGAGGAAACAAAAACAACCTTTCTCGAACTCACGGCGGCAACTTGCATCGTTTGCACGTGAACTTAGAGGAGGTCACTACTTTCATCCAAACATATTCTACATGAATGGGGCATGAAGAAAATGCTTACACAAGTTTTCAACACTAGCTGGATGTTCAACACAAATCATGGAGGAGACAAAATGTTGCTGATGGGCTTAACAGCAACTCATCGAAATTTCCATATCACTGGACTTCCACCATTATGTGAACAATGTGATAGTATTGGTCAGACCAAAAGATGTAATGGTGTATGCTCGAGGAGTCAACCACGAGTAAGACAACATTACGAATATCGTTGGTTTTGATTTGATTTGAGGATAGCCCATACTCGAATCAAAGATTGGATAAGATGATAGGTCCATTAACTGATCACGAGGGTCAATCCATGAAAATACCATCTTTCTTCATCACACATACAAGATATCCCTTAAAATGAACTAAGTCGAACAAGCTTTTATCTTCCAACTCTCCAAGTTGTTGTTTAGCTTAACCAACTAGCTCAGGGGTATCCAACATAGATTCTTGGAGAGAGGGGTGGTTTATAAGAAACCAACTTGATCACGAACTCAACATAGCGGTTAGGTGACAACCTGGTTATACTTCCAAGAAGATATACTGAAAATCACGAACCACCGATATGTCACTAAGCTCGAGAACAATCTTGCTTTTCAGGGCAAGATGATATGATCAAATAAGCAAGGATTGACACTATCCTAAATCATTTATCGAAAAGTGCATCGGAAATAAGGACTAGGTAGCACGATCAATCTCAGAATGATGGTTCAGTAACCAAACGCTAAGGATGAGAATATTGTCCTTTAGCTACCAAGCAACGAAGTTGCTAGGAGTATTTATTTCACACATCACGATTCACTTGTCGGCATTCCGGTTACGATAACACAGGAACCGAGGAATGAACAACGATGGCGAGGAGTATCACTATATCAAGAATTTATGAGAGGTTGTGCAATTCTCATGACATTCTTGACATAAGACGGTAATACTTTAGGGTAGAACAGAATCAAAAGCTGGATTGACATTTTGATCTGCGGAGCACAACTATTTTGACCCAATCCTGGATATGGATGAGGTACTGGAGTTTGTTTCTCCTAGTCATTCCGAGATAGAATGGCTTGACGGACCACAAGAATAATAAGCATCGATAGCACGAATGCATAATTACTCCTGACTATCAATTGATAGACGAAGGTCGGAATACAACTGAAAAGGGACAACTCAAAGGAACATATCACTTTCTAAGTTGTTGATGCATAGATTAGTATGTTGAATCGAGTTCAACATATTTCTTCCGGATAACCCATGCAGAAAGGTAGAACTAGCAGAGTCACAATTACGAATGCAGAACTCCTCAAGAGTACTCTGATTGTGATCTTTCGGTTCAACGAGGAACTTCTGCCATAAGTAGTTCATTATATTTGGAAGAAAGATATACCATGAACCTCGAGGACTATCGCAAAGATTACTAATATCCTAAAGGTACGAGCAACACTATCAACACGAGGTAAGTAGAGTGGATCTTGGGTCAAGAACCCATGAGTAGAATACCTACTAACTAATAACATCACGAGATGCTTTCGAGAAAGGTGGCCAGAATCATCACACTGGGAACACAAAACATTGCTAGATTACCGAGTGGTTCTGAAAGACACCTAGGGTCATAATACTAACTCCAACATATATGTCAAGGCAACGGAGTACCTCAACAGACCGATTAGTGTGCTTAATCTGGCCCAAAGGAACATCGAAATCGGGAAGAAGGAATTTACAAATGCATCAGATTATTTAGAAACCTGGGATGACTCGGACAACATAACGGCTGTAAGTGCTCAAAAAGATTTGAGACATCCTGCAAAAATTGTGGAATAACCACTTAACATCACAATATCAAGGTTCCTAGATCAACTGTCAACACACAGAAATAGAAGGAACTGAACTGAGGTTTGAATCCATCAATCCTATAAGTCTCTGGATTAGTAACATGTCATCCTGATAGATAGATGAGAAGCCCTAGTTTATTAACCCCGTAGAAAAGAAGAGGTTGACTCAGATCAGAAGGGCATAAGGTAAAGGAGTAAAAAGAGCCTTACGTTCCCTTCCACAATCAATTCCCTTATATAACTAAAGCATTTCTAGACTCAACTTCAACCAGTATGGCTTGGTAATCCTATAGGCAGTCAGGCTCTGATACCAAAGCTGTCAGGACCCCGATTCTAAGTCACACCGATCTAGCCTGTAACACCTCATATCACTTTGCGGCCTCACGCACGATATTCCCACGGGTGTCGCCTTACCATAGCCCGGGACCGTTTGTGCCTTTTGGCTCACGTATATGATAGTGTCGCTAGCATCCATATGACAGAGAACCTGTGCCGACATGACTAGTCATGAACCCAAAGTGGCACTAACTTACGGGGACAGGCATACATGAATCAACATCGAGTATTACGGTCAGCAGCGTGGGAATCCGAGCTGTAGCACTGGGCTAACAGGACTCTGGGAACCCGGGCTGTAGCAGGCTAGGAAGGACCCCAGATGTCACCGCGTGACATTTCCCTGAAGGGACAGACACAGGAACAAAGTGAATCACATGCCGGCCAGTCAAGTGTTCCGGAGCAGTAGTGCTAGGCTAGCAGGACTCCGGTGACCCGGGCTGTAGCGGACTACTATGGCTCATGGAAGCACAAGACTACATTTCCCCATAAGAGAGGCTACCAAGGATAAACAACTAGGTTGTCGGATCCCACACATACCAGGCATTTCAATCATACACACAATATGCTCAATATGTGCAATACAACATGGCATCACAGCAAGACTCTACGACTCAGAGTATTTATTCATTAGGCTCCGAAGAGCCAGATAATACAAACATGGGTCTCATGACCCAACATTCAGAGCATACAAGTCAAAGCACGTGCGGAAGCTTAACATGTCTGAGTACAGACATCTACTAATGAAGAAGGCTGGGAAGCCTGACTATCTACAAGACCCTGCCGAGGGCACAAGATCGTAGCTGAGGTATCAAGATAAACGTCGAAGTCCACACAGAACTACTAGTGAGACTGACGCCTCTCTGCAAAACATAAATTAAGAAAACGTGAGTAGAAATGTACCCAGCAAGACTTACATTAGAACGAACTACAAATGCCTCGGTATCAACAAGGGGGGTGGTGGAGTTTAAGTGCAGCAAGCCAGCTTTGACTCGGTGGCTATCTTAAACTACGACTGCAATTAACTCTTTTGAGGTGGCGCACACGAGTCCACATATTCACCATATCAATACACCACTATGGATCCGCTCCCGACTCCCTACGAGAAGGCCATCCATAGCACTCACGCTTATCTTGCGAGTTTTAGAGTATCCACTTTCACTTGTCTATGAACTGTTATAGGCAACCCAGAAGTCCTTTACCGTGGACACGACTATTTGAATAGATGATGTTAACCCTGCAGGGGTGTACTTCTTCACACACGCTCTTGCCACTTACCACCATGTACACGTCGTGTATCTCGGCAACCTTCAAGCAGAAGCCTGGCGAGGGAGTCGGCCACGACCTGACTAACCACACAAGTCTCTTGACAAGGTTTATCGCCTATTCGGGTTCCATCCACGAGGAGATCCGGCCGGAGTTTCGCTCACAGCCCCAAATGATGTGTGCAGGGTTCCCGATACACCAACAGGCTCCCGGTACACCGTGCCATGGTGTATCTACCGCATCATAGCCCACCCCTAGGGTCAGCGCTACGCATGGTCGCCAACACATATCCTATAAACACCAGAAACTAGTTGCAACTCCTGGACAGAGGACTAGGGCAGTTAATAAGTCGAGAGGGTCAATTAAGGATCCCAATGAGTGGTAGTAGCTATTCATGGATCACAAACACAGAACTCGGTTCCTGAGGATGGTTTCAATGAGACAATCCACCATGTACTCCTACATGGCCTCTCACCGCTACCTTTACCAAATCGTGTTCACACACACTTAGCTTACACACAGTAGGACATGTTCATCGCCATTCCAATTCATCCCTGATGAATCAGACCTGACTCAACTCTAAGCAGTAGCAGGCATGACAAACAAGCATGAATGAGTAGGCACATCAGGGCTCAAACAACTCCTACTCATGCTAGTGGGTTTCATCTATTTACTGTGGCAATGACAGGTCATGCAGAGGGAAGGGGTTCAACTACGGAAGCATGTAATAGTTGAATCGTTGTTGTCCTAATGCAGTAAAGGAGAGCAGGAGCGAGAGAGTGGGATTGTATCGGAATGAACAAGGGGTTTTTGCTTGCCTGGCACTTCTGAAGATAGTATAGTTCTTCATCGGTGTCATCGATCATGTCATCGGAACACGTCTATCGAGAGGGAACAAATACCGGCAACAGAGAAACAACACAATCAATGCAATGCACAATATGATGCATGATCATGACATGTCAATATGCTGTGATTTGAGCTAATGCAGCTAAGAACATAAGAGTTTGAGTTGATTTGAACCAAAGGTTCAAATTCAAATTCAAACTAAGAACTTATAAGGTGCATTATCATGTTTTGAACTAAACAACAAGGTTAAGTTGTTTCAACATGCATGAAACTAGTACAGATGGATAGATTGGATTTTTCTGATCATTTTTCGTATATAAATCTTTTCATTCTGAGCTATGGTTGAATTTCTATGATTTTTAGAAGTTTTGGATATTTTCTGAAATAAATAAATCATTTCTGATTTACTTAAAATCTAGAAAATATTTACTGTATCAGCATTACATCATGCTGACCTCAGCAGGTCAACAGGGGCTGGTCCGGGTCAAACCTGACCTGTGGGTCCCACTGGCCAGTCTCATAGAGCAGGCTAGGGTCACAGACATGTGGGTCCGGTCAAAGGCAACGTCAGCATAGTCAACTCTAGTGCCTGGGTCCCGCTGGGTTATAAACTAATTAAGCATAAATAGAACATGGTTAATTAGGGCTTGGGTCCCACTAGTCAGTGGCTCTATGGGTGATTATTGGTCTGATTAGTGGCTAATTAAGACGGACACGTCACCATCGCCGGCGTCATAACGCCGGCAACCAAATCCGCGGTGGGTGTGCACCAAAGTGGCTCGGGTTTCACCTATAGGAGGCTGCTTGGGCCGCGGGCGGTCCCGTTGGAAAGCTGGCACTCGGCCGCATCCAACGGAGGTGGAGGGAGGCCCTGGGGTTGCCGGAGTTGGGCACGGCGATGAGGTCAAGTGGCAGCGGGGCTCGGGTTCCAGGGGCACAGGGCTGCAGCTCGAGGGCGAGCAAATGGAGGTGCTAGGCAGCACCTAAAGGTCATCAGAAGCACGCCGGAGCATCTAGTAGGAGCGGAGGGGCTCGGGGCACCGAGCTCGCCGGCCATGGTGGACTGCGGCTTCGGGTGCTCGCGGGGCAGCGGCTACGATGCAGGATAGAGCACGAGGGAGGAGGGGAAACGGATTAGAGCTCACAGTGCGTCGAACGGAGAGCTTAGCGGGCTCGGGGACGCTTCATAGACGGCGAATCGTCGGCGGCGATCCACGGGCCGAAGGTTGAAGACGACGGCCTAGGCGAGGCTGCGTTGCGTCTGGCGTCACGTGGCTTGGTCGAGAGGAAGAGGGCATCGTGGAGGAGCCTCTGGGCTGTACTGGGAGGGGTAGGGTGGCCGGTGGACATGCGGACGGCGGACAGCGGCGACGAGCTCCACTCGGGCGTGTGTGGGAAGAGAGCAGAGGAGGGGAGGGAGAGCAGCGAGTGACGAGGAGGGGGAGTGGTCTCTGGGCGTCTCCGTGGCGCGTTCAGAAGAGCCGGGCGTCGCAGTAGAAGCAGGAGCTGGCGCACACGCAGCAACCACGCGCCCCTGCTCCTACTGGCAGGAGGTAGACGATGCGGTGAGGAGGTGGGTTGGGCCCTCTACAGTGTTGGGCCGCAGCTGGGCCGCTAGGTGGGCTGCATCAGGTAAGTTAGGTGGGTCTCTCTCTCTCCTTTATTTTCTGTTTTTTGTTTTCTATTTCTTTCTGTAACTTTAGGGCTTTAATTAAAATACCACCACTAACTCAAAAATCATGAAACTGCTCAATGCCACTATTTGGATTATTTCCAACAATAAACATTTTAGTTCATGAGTATTTGGACATTTAAATTATTATATAGCATTTAAATGCCCAAATGCAAATAAAGTATGATTTAATTCAGTGACCCAATGTTGTCCTAGAAAAATGTGAACCATTTTTGTCAAAGGTTCTAGACCAAGGCAAAGATGATGAACATTTTTAAGGGCATTTCAGGTTCATTGAAAAAAAATTATTTTGATCCTAGTTGCATTTCATTTGGTGCTAGGGTTTGAATGTCCAGTACATCCCCATTTCAAGTTTAACTGAAATTTAAACATGATGCAACACCAGATACTAGCACTAGGCATTACTAGAGCTAGGGATGTGACAGAGAGGCTGACAGCTGGGTCCACGGCGGCAGTAAGGAAGTGCCTCCTTATTACGCGGAAAATAATGATTCCTCCACCTGATAGCAGGGACCCACCGGACGGGCCACCAGTATTTGCGAAAAAAATCGTTTCCCCCTGACTGGTGGGACCCACCGGACGGGCCACCGTATTTCGCGAAAAAAATGTTCCCCCCGCTGTCAGCTCGGACCCACCGGAAGTGCCTCCTTATTACGCACAAAAAAATGAATACTCCCCCGGCTAGCTGGGACCCACCTTGCTGGGAGGCTGACTTGTGGGCCTACTAAGTTGACGGGGATGAAGGGCTTTGTCAACTTAGTCAATATGAACGATTCTAGCTCCAGTGACCGTACGCTGTCCATCCAATGGCCATAGTGCTTCTTCAACCTCTGGTCTTCTTGCTCCAGCCGCCCAAAGCAG
Source organism: Triticum urartu (assembly GCF_003073215.2). Lineage (NCBI taxonomy): Eukaryota > Viridiplantae > Streptophyta > Magnoliopsida > Poales > Poaceae > Triticum > Triticum urartu. The sequence goes on along the minus strand of NC_053025.1, from coordinate 435,523,976 downwards.
CGCCGGTCATGCCGCATGCTCCTGCCTCCCGTGGCCGGCTGTGCTGCCGCAGAGACCTCACCGCCCCCTACTATTCCCACAGCTGGCCAGGCCCTGCGGTGATGGCAGCCTCACACCACATCCGAACCAGTGAACCCTCATAGTCCTCTCCGCGCGGGCTTCCACTGATGCGTCGTCCCCTTCCTAGGCCTCACCGTCGTCCATCGCCGTGGTGCTCTCCGCGCGGCATGGTCAACGTGGTCAAGGAACGACTTCCATCGCAAGAGTACTGTACGTGGAGAGGCTGACAGCTGGGTCCACGGCCACAGCCCAGTTTTTTTGTGATTTGCCAAGTAAGTCGCTTTGTCAGGCCCGTTGGGCTGCAAATCTTTCAAGACGAGGAGAGCTTTCATTCAGCTGGACGAGAAAATGGCCCATCAGTAATGAGAAATTGGTTGTACATTTTTAAAACACATCAAACCGGCAATTAGTTTCAAATATCTTTGTTTTCATTTCAAGATTTTAAATTACATTAACTTTTATGCGTGGAGAATTTGTTGGATTTTATATTGATATACATTTATTTTTAAAATCAGTTTGAATGTGAGTCGAAATTTCTGGATTAAAAACAGTTCGGACCGCACCGAAATATGAAAAATTTCGTATAAGTTTTTAACCGTTGCCACAATATGGGCTATAATGCTAACAAAAAGAATATGGGCTCCAAAAAAACCTTAAGAATTAGCAAATGGGCTGTAAATTATTAGAAATAATGGCAGATGGGGTGTATGCTGTTTTCCACAGATTTGAGGCTTTCCTAAAGAAAGGTTGACGCACAAGCACTGATTGTTGGATGTCCATCCAACGGCCGTCGTGCTTCTTCAATCTCTGCTCTTCTTGCTCCAGCCGCTCAAACAAGCGCCGGCGGGACTGCCTGCTCCCTCCTCCTCGCGGCCGGCTGTGCTGCCGCGCAGGCCTCACCGCCCGACCGTACTCCCATCGCTGGCCTAGCCATCCCTCTACTCACCCACACCTGCTGTTATTCTCTGGCAATGGCAGACGAACCAGTAAACCCTCGTACAGTCATACTCCCCTCCGTGTGGGAAACAACTGCTGAGTCTTCCCTGCCTCCATGTCATCCCCTTCCTAGGCCTCACCGTCGTCCACCGCCCTGGTGCTCTCGGCGCAGCGTGGTCAACGTGGTCAAGGAACAACTTCCATCGGACGTGGACTGTACGTGGAGAGGCTGACAGTTGGGTCCACGGCCGTAGCAAGGAAGTGCCTCCTTATTACGCGGAAAATAATGATTCCTCCACCTGATAGCTGGGACCCACCAGACGGGCCAATGTATTTCACGAAAAAAAACGTTTCCCCCTAACTGCTGGGACCCACCAGCCAAATCTTCGCACGCAAGGAAGTGCGTCCGGGCAAAAAAAACGATTCGCCCCCTGACTGTTGGGACCCACCAGCTACATCTTCGCAGGCAAGGAAGTGCCTGACAGTCGGGACCCAACTGGTCGAAGCGTACATAGCGTTGTCATTCTAGTCGCGAACGTGTACGTACATACTGGTCAATGTAGAGGCGCGCATGTGTCGTAGTAGAGGCGCGCACGTAGCATGTACACGTATGTACAGTGGCCAGGGTGCAAGAAAGAAAATACGGCCACGTGTGTGTACATACGGGCGGGGTCTCGAACGCCTACTCGTGCATACGTACGGCCAGGGCTCGTGTACATCGCTGGGTCGAAACGGAGAAACAGCGCCGTCGTCGTGTTCATGGGGAGGCAACGGAATGCGTCGTGTTCATGGGGAGGCAACGGAATGCGTCATGTTCATGGGGAGGCAACGGAACACGTGGGAGCCAACCGGCTAGGTCAGAACGGAATGCGTGGTCGTGCTCATCGGGAGGGCTTGGACGGAACAGGCAATGGAAACGAGGCCTGGCGTACCGCACAACGGAGGAAACGGACCTCCTATGTTGGAACGGGGTCCTGTTGATCGGGAGGGGTCTGGCGTACCGCAAAACGGAGGAAACGGACCTCCTACGGTCGAAACGGGGGTCCTGTTGATCGGGAGGGGTGTGGCATACCGCAAAACGGACAAAACGGACTTGTGTTGGAGCGCTACGGTCGAAACGGGGGTCCTGTTCATCGGGAGGGGTGTGGCGTACCACAAAACGAGACTCCACGGGATACTGTTCATCTCCACCGTCGACCCCCTCCAGCCTCCACGAGCTACTGTTCATCCACCGTCGACCTCCTCCAGCCTCCACCTGCGACTGTTCATCCACGGGCTCCTGTTTATCCAGCCTCCACCGCGCGCTACTCCACCGGCTACTGTTCAACCAGCCCTCTCCACGGGCTCCTGTTCAACCACCCCTCCACGGGCTACTATTCATCCTACCCTCCACCGTCTACTGTTCATCCTGCCCTCCACGGGGTGGTCCTGTTCATCCAGCCCTCCACGGGGTCCTGTTCATCTAGCCCCAACCGGCTCGATCGATCGGGGTCCTATTCATCCAAAGGCAACACCACGGGGTCCTGTTCATCCACCCCCACCGGGAACTGTTCATCCAACCCCCCCTCCCCCCGCAACGCTCACTGTTCATCCAGAGGCAGCATCGATCGGCTTCAGTTAGCAGCAGTAATGAAGGAATCGCTCGATCAGGTTCAGTTAACAGCCATCGATCGATCGCTCGGGTTCAATAACGCGTAGCCTGCAGTGCAATCGCTCAAGTTCAGTTAGAGCCCAACGCCTCGCTCGGGTTCAATTAGAGCCAACGCCTCGCACACACGCGCGTATGTGTACGAGAGAAACGCTCATCACTCGGCCCCCGACCTCCCACCATAACCGGGAACTCCCTGAAATTTTCCTCGCCCTCGCTTCTACCACAGTTTTTTCCGTCATGGACGGCCCAAAGAATGTCATGCAGCTGCGTCTTCGGCCCGCCCAGGATGAAAAGCCCATTTTCTGTCATGATTTTTTGTCATAGAAGTAGGAGCCCACCACATCTATGATGATACCGGGTTTTGTCACAATTATCGCCATAGAAGTGTCATATGTATGACAGAAAAAAATTTCATTCGGCCCAAAATGTCACGGATGTGTCTTTTTTTTTGTAGCGATCATTTTACACCCATTAACGGCCCGTGGTGAAACTGGCCCGTAAAGAATAGTGTATCACTTTATACCCATTAATGACCCATTACTATGTTGGGCCGTTTCCAACCCATGTTATCTTTCAGCCTTTTCGGAGCCCATTTATTCTTAGGCTATTTTCCAGCATTCGTTTACTTACGGCCCGTTACTATCATTTTCTGCTTGTGGGCCAAATTCAGCCCGTGGTTACAGTCGGCCCGTTTGTGGTCCGTTAATATGTTGAGCCGTTTTCATAGCGTCATCAAATACGACCTATTAACAATGGCCCATTATGGTCGGCCCATGAACGGACGATTCCATCTCTAGCCCGTTTACGGCCAGAATGCGGTCTGTTCGTGCCATGTTTGGCCAATCAATCATATGGCCCGTTGATACGTCTCCGTTGTGTCTACTTTTCCAAACACTTTTGCCCTTGTTTTGGACTCTAACTTGTATGATTTGAATGGAACTAACCCGGACTGACGCTGTTTTCAGCAGAATTGCCATGATGTTGTTTTATGTGCAGAAAACAAAAGTTCTCGGAATGACCTGAAACTCCACGGAGTGTCTTACAATAAATAATAAAAAATCCTCGCCAAAGATGAAGACCAGGGGGCCCACACCCTTTCCATGAGGGTGGGGGGCGCCCCCCCCCCAAGGGCGTGCCCCCCACCTTGTGGGCCCCCTGGAGACCCCCCGACTCCAACTCCAACTCTATATATCTGCTTTTGGGGAGAAAAAAATAGGAGAGAAGAAATCATCGCGTTTTACGATACGGAGCCACCGCCAAGCCCTAAAACCTCTCAGGAGGACTGATCTGGAGTCCGTTCGGGGCTCCTGAGAGGGGGATTCGTCGCCGTCGTCATCATCAACCATCCTCCATCACCAATTTCATGATGCTCACCGCCGTGCGTGAGTAATTCCATCGTAGGCTTGCTGGACGGTGATGGGTTGGATGAGATTTATCATGTAATCGAGTTAGTTTTGTTAGGGTTTGATCCCTAGTATCCACTATATTCTGAGATTGATGTTGCTATGACTTTGCTATGCTTAATGCTTGTCACTAGGGCCCGAGTGCCATGATTTCAGATCTGAACCTATTATGTTTTCATCAATATATGAGAGTTCTTGATCCTATCTTGCAAGTCTATAGTCACCTATTATGTGTTATGATCCGTTAACCCCGAAGTGAAAATAATCGGGATACTTACCGGTGATGACCGTAGTTTGAGGAGTTCATGTATTCACTGTGTGCTAATGCTTTGTTCTGGTTCTCTATTAAAAGGAGGCCTTAATATCCCTTAGTTTCCATTAGGACCGCGCTGCCATGGGAGGGTAGGACAAAAGATGTCATGCAAGTTCTTTTCCATAAGCACGTATGACTATATTTGGAATACATGCCCAGATTATATCAATGAATTGGAGCTAGTTCTGTGTCACCCTATGTTATGACTGTTACATGATGAACCGCATCCGGCATAATTATCCATCACTGATCCAATGCCTACGAGCTTTCCATATACTGGTTTATGATTATTTACTTTCCCGTTGCTATTGTTACAATCACTACAAAATACCAAAAACATTACTTTGCTTTCGTTACTCTTTTGTTACCGTTACCATCACTGTCATATTACTTTGCTACTAAACACTTTGCTGCAGATACTAAGTTTCCAGGTGTGGTTGAATTGACAACTCAGCTGCTAATACTTGAGAATATTCTTTGGCTCCCCTTGTGTCGAATCAATAAATTTGGATTGAATACTCTACCCTCGAAAGCTGTTGCGATCCCCTATACTTGTGGGTTATCAAGACTAATTTCTGGCGCCGTTGCCGGGGAGCATAGCTCTATTTTTGAGTCACTTGGGATTTATATCTGCTGCACACTATGAAGAATTTGAAAGACGCTAAGACAACAATTTATCCCTCAACTACGAGGGGAGGTAAGGAACTGTCATCTAGCTCTGCACTTGATTCACCTTCTGTTATGAGTAAGCTTGCGACACCTAAACCTGCTTCTGCTATTCGTTCTGATATGTCGCATGTTATTGATGATGCTACTTCTGCTATACATGATACTTATGATGAAACTACCTCTATGCGTGATACTACTATGCCACTTAGTGATTTTCTCGAGGAACGACTTGCTAGGGCTAGAGAGATTGAAAATATTGAATCTGATTATGATGATGAAAGTGATGATGAAGAATCACTTGTTATTCCTGAGATTTATTTATTTGATCAAGAAGCTTCTTTAGCTATTTTAGCTTGCAAAGATAGATATAAACTCAAAAGGTTATTAGCTAAATGGAACAAGCAATCTCTAAATGCTAGGATGAAACCTGACCCTGCTTTTGCTACTTCACCTATCTGTGTTACTGATAAGGATTATGAATCCTCTGTTGATCCTGATATAATTACTTTAGTTGAATCTGATCCTTTTCATGGCTATGAATCTGAAACTGTTGTAGCACATCTTACTAAATTAAATGATATAGCTACCCTGTTCACTAATGATGAGAGATCTTGCTACTTTTATATCCTTAAAATATTTCCGTTCTCATTAATGGGTGATGTTAAGATATGGTTTAATTCTCTTGATCCTGGTTGTGTGCGTAGTCCCCAGGATATGATCTATTACTTCTCTGCTAAATATTTCCCTGCTCATAAGAAACAAGCTGCTTTAAAGGAAATATACAACTTTGTGCAAATTAAAGAGAGTCTCCCACAAGCTTGGGGGAGGCTTCTCAAGTTACTTAATGCTTTGCCTGATCATCCTCTTAAGAAAAATGAAATACTTGATATCTTTTATAATGGACTAACTGATGCTTCCAGAGATTACCTGGATAGTTGTGTTGGTTTTCTTTTCAAGGAAAGAACACCAGATGAAGCTGAAATCTTATTGAATAATATGTGTGTCGGAGTAAATGACCACGGGTAGGCTAGCCGGCTCACCCCTGGCCCTTCTGAAAAAATTACGAGCCGATCCGGCCCTCAAGAATCCAAGATGTGGGGCCGCCTTCCCCTTGCCGGCTGTCTCCCAGGCCGACTATCGGAAGGCGGCCCGACTTTAGCCCTCATGAAGAAAGCCGCGGGAGGGCCGGCTCCAAGAAGCCGGCCACGACAAGACCGACTCCAAGAGGCCGGCTCCCACCAAGTGGTCAAGATCGTACCCTCGAAGTCTGCATCCACATAACGGCGATGTGACGGGGCGTGGCTACAGTAAAGCCTGCCACCCCCGAATCCCGGAGCACGCCTGGCACAGTGCGCCGTACGGGGTGGCCATGACCCGTCCGGCGTGGCACTGTTGCCATGTTGACCCTGATGTCACCCACGATGGGCTGCCAGCGCGGCCCACGGGCGGTGGGCCCCTTCAGGCAGAGAGACACCCGAAGGCGGCCAGGCCTCCCCCAGTCGGCCCGAGACGGGGCCGGCTCCCCACAGCCGGCTTGCCCCCTCCCTCGAAGGAGGCGCCCCATTAAGGAGACAAGACGCGGTGAGGCTACAGCGATCACCCGTCGGGCGGCGGCGCTATAGCCACGCCCACCTCAGCGAAGCCCTCGTCACCAGGTCGAGGCAACAGTAACCAGCCACCGACAAGGCCCTGGACAGTGGGGCCTGCCTGTCGACCAAGGAGCCGGCAGCCGGCGGGACCCACCAGCCGGCGGGCCCCAGCAGCCGGCGAGCGTAGATACAGACGGCTGGGGCCCACGCCCAGCCGGATTACCATTGTACCCCCGGGGGGTGAGCCTATATAAACCCCCCGGGGCACCCATGCAAAGGGTTGATCTGAGCTAGTATTAGACACCACATAGAGAGGAGAAGAGAGCTAGCCGTGCCCTTCTTCTTCCTCTCGCCAAGCAGCTCAAGGAGCATCTTGTAGCCACTCGTTCATCTAGTGATCATGCGGAGACCCCGCAGAGCAACAGTAGGGGTGTTATCTCCTCGGAGAGCCCCAAAGCTGGGTAAGATTCGTCGGCGTGCATGTCTTCGCCTCATCCCGCTTCCAGGCACTGGCTACGTCTTACTGGCTCCCACAATGATAAGCCACCCGTTGGCATATGTCGCACCTACCACCCGACATTTGGCGCCCACCATGGGGCCAGGTGCACCGTCGTCCGGAGACCTGTTCTGGACGGGAACCCTCTTCCTCCCCAGCGAGCGTAGCTAGTCCGGCACGCCTGATGGCACTTGCCACGATGCGCTGCAAGGCGTCGCCAACGTCTGTGCAGCGAGCAGCCTCGCCGATCTCCTTGACAAGACCCTCATCTCGACGCTTACTGTGGACTTGGAGTCTGTTGGCTCGACCGATCCGATGCCTGTCGACTCCGACACGGCCTCGCTCGACGCTTTCCCCACCTACGTCGCGATCTACAAAAACCCTCTTCCCCGGGCCGATGGCTGCGACGGCGCCACCATCGAGGTGATGGTCATCGGCCACGGCGGCACTTCTGGCGAGAACGCCCTCGACGCCCCGCATGCAGCGGTCCACGATTTGTCCATCCCCCTCCCGGCCGATGCCGACGCCGAAGCACTGGAGGCTCACCGCCTTGCCCTCCTCGCTGAGGGCCGGAAGTTGGCCTCCATGAGATGCCTCACCGAGGCCCACCAGCGCGAAGCCGACCGCGCCGCCCCCAGGCGGGCCAAGCCGAGCCGGCCTTGTCAGACAGTGCGGCGCTACCCTCACTAACACGCTAGGAGTTGACCGCCCAGTCTACGCCACTCCACTCGAGAACCTGCGTGCCGCCCAGGAGGCCGTAGACGAGCTGGACGGACTGGGGGCCGAAGAACTCCCCCACATGACCAGACGCATCCAGCAACTAATCAATGCTGCCGCACAGTGGCACGAAGCCGACGCCCGCGCGGGAAGCCCTCCCCCGCGCCGAGAGCACGGCGCGACGTCCCGGACGCCGACTGCGGGTAAAACCCACGCGCGACACGAGAAGGAGCCGGCTGCCAGCTGAAGCCGAACCCGGACCTCCATCGAGCGAGACGCAGAAGGCCGTCCCAGGGCCGTGGAGCGGCGGGGCAACCCGCCTCCGCCTCCGCCTCACGGGGAGAGATATCCCACCCCACCGCCTGTCACACATCCGACTCTCAGCGGCCGACAGGTCTTCGTGAAGGAATCGGCGAGAACGACGCCCGCCATCGGATCGACCGCCTAGCACGATCACTGGCGCTAGAAGAAGAAGATGATGTCGGCCCGCCTTGCTTCGGCCCCCGCATCTGCGACGAGCCTTTCCCCAAAGGGTTCTCGCTCCCGAGAGACACGCCCAAGTACAACGGCTCCGTGAAGCCAGAAGATTGGTTGATCGACTAATCCACCGCGGTTCGCATAGCAAACGGCAACAGGCGTGTTGCCGTGAAGTACGTGCCCCTCATGCTGCAAGGCATGGCGCGGACCTGGCTCAATCGCCTCAGGCCCTACAGCATCAACAGCTGGCTAGACTTCACGGAAGCCTTCGTCCGCAACTTCACCAGCACCTACAAGCAGGCTCCCAAGCCCAGACAGCTCTCCTTGTGCGTACAAGGCCCTGCCGAGTCCACTCGCGACTACCTCACGCGTTGGGCCGAGCTCCGCAACTCTTGCGAAGGGGTGCACGAGGTGCAAGCCATAGAATACTTCACTGTCGGGTGCCGAGAAGGCACCCTCCTTAAGCACAAGCTCCTCTGCGACGAGCCGACTACCCTCGATGAGCTTCTGGTCATAGCGGACAAGTACGCCACCGCCGACTCCTCAATGAAGACTGAACTCCGGGTAGACGCGCCCGGGAAGGTAATCAACCCGGCGCCCAAGACGCCGGCTAGGGACTCCGGCCGACGCCCTTACCAGCGCGACCACAAGCGCAAGGGCCCCGTGCCGCTCTCCACCAGTCGGCAGGTGGCCACCGTCGAAGACGATCAGCCCGAAGGGCGTCCCGCGCCCAAGAAACCGAAGGGCGGCAGGCCGGCTTGGCAGCCGGCCTTCTCCTACGAGCAAACTCTCGACGCCCCATGCAAGTTCAACAGTGGCGCGAAGCCGTCCAACCACACAACCCGGAAGTGCCACTGGCTCACCCGAATCTCCAAAGGCGAAGGGCTCGCGCCGCCTCCGGCTCCGCAGCCGCCGACCGCTCGGCCAGCAGTCGGAGCTGTGCACGATGAGTTCCCCGACGAGCATGCCGTCTACGTCGTCTTTACAAGCCAGCCTGAAGGCCGGCGTAGTAGACGCCGAGAGCACCAGGAAGTCAATGTGGTCGCTGCCAACCCCGCCGAGCACATGCACTGGTCAGAAAAGCCTATCAGCTGGAGCCGGGCCGACCACCCAGAGGTGATGCCATCTCCCGGCTCTTATGCGTTGGTTTTGGATGCCACCCTTGCAATGGACAGACGTGCCGCCCGTTTCTCCCGCGTGCTGATAGACGGCGGGAGCAGCATCAACATCTTGTACCGTGACACCCTGGAGAAGCTAAACGTCAAGATGAAGCAACTCATGCCTACTCGGACTGTGTTCCATGGCATTGTACCTGGCCTGTCCTGCGCCCCCATTGGCAAGATCAAGACTGATGTACTCTTTGGGGACAAGGAGCATTTCCGCCGAGAAGCGATCTGGTTTGAAGTGGTGGACCTGGAGAGCCCCTACCATGCATTGCTTGGCCGTCCTGCCTTGGCCAGGTTCATGGTTGTTCCCCACTATGCTTACCTCAAGATGAAGATGCCGAGCGCCAAGGGCATCCTCACCATAGCCGGCGATTACAAGAAATCTTCCGAGTGCGCTGCAGCCAGCAGCCGGCTGGCCGAGTCCCTGGTGATTGCCGAAGAAAAGAAGATGTTGGACCGAGTCATGGCCATGGCCAGCAAACAGCCGGCCCTGTCCTCCGATCCCAAGGAGTGTGATGCCCAAGGATCTTTCTAGCCGGCCAAGGAGATGAAGAAGATACCTCTTGACCCCGAGCACCCAGAAAGGTTCGCCGTCATCGGGGCAAACCTAAACAACAAATAGGAAGGCGAGCTCGCCGACTTCCTCCGTGAGAATCGGGATATCTTCGCATGGTCCCCTAAGGACATGCCAGGTGTTCCGAAGGAATTCGCCGAGCACAAGCTACACGTCTGAGAAGGCGCAAAACCAGTCAAACAACCCCTCCGCCGACTGTCGGAGGAGAAAACAAGGATTGTGGGAGAGGAGATAGCCCGGCTTCTGGCAGCCGACTTCATTGTGGAGGTTTTCTTTCCAGAGTGGCTCGCCAACCCGGTCCTCGTGCTAAAGAAGAACAACAAGTGGCGCATGTGCATAGACTACATGAGCCTCAACAAGGCCTGCCCCAAAGATCCCTTTGCCATGCCAAGGATTGATCAAGTGATAGACTCCACGGCCGGATGCGAGCTATTGAGTTTCTTGGATGCTTACTCAGGATACCACCAGATAAAGCTAGATCCGGCTGACCGCCTGAAGACCACCTTCATCACGCCGTTCGGAGCTTTCTGCTACCTGACTATGACATTCGGCTTGAGAAATGCCGGTGCCACTTTTCAGCGTTGCATGCAGAAGTGCCTCCTCAAGCAGCTCGGCAGAAATGCCCACGTCTACGTAGACGACATTGTGGTGAAGACGGAGAAGCGCGACACCTTGCTGGAGGACCTCAAGGAAACATTTGAGAACCTGCGTCGGTTCCAGGTCAAGCTCAACCCCGAGAAATGCGTGTTTGGAGTGCCAGCCGGCCAGCTCCTAGGCTTCCTGGTCTCCGAACGCGGCATCGAATGCAACCCAATAAAGATCAAGGCCATTGGGAGAATGGCGATTCCCACCAAACTTCGAGACGTCCAGAAGTTCACCGGGTGCTTGGCCTCCCTGAACCGCTTCATCAGCCGGCTCGGAGAGAAAGCTCTCCCCCTCTACCGCCTCATGAAGAAGACCACTCACTTCGAGTGGAATGACCAGGCCAACCAAGCTTTTCACGAGCTGAAGAAGATGCTGGCCATGCCGCCTATCCTGGCGGCGCCGACTGAGAAAGAGCCCATGCTCCTCTACAATGCTGCAACTAGCCGGGTGGTCAGCACCGTCATCGTAGTCCAGCGCCCAGAAGAGGGCCGAGCCCAGCCGGTCCAGAGGCCGGTGTACTATTTGAGCGAGGTGCTGTCTACCTCGAAGCAGAACTACCTGCACTACCAGAAGATGTGCTATGGCGTGTACTTCGCCGCCAAGAAGCTGAAGCCCTACTTCCAAGAGCACCCCATCACGGTCGTATGCACCGCCCCGCTTGCCGAGATCATAGGCAGCCGGGATGCATCCGGCCGGGTGGCGAAATGGGCCATCGAGCTGGCCCCCTACACGATCTTCTACCAGCCTCGCACCGCCATCAAGTCCCAAGCATTGGCCGACTTCCTCGTCGACTGGGCCGAGACCCAGTACCTACCGCCAGCTCCCGACTCCACTCATTGGCGCATGCACTTCAACGGGTCCAAGATGCGCACCGGCTTGGGAGCCGGCGTCATCCTCACCTCTCCCAAAGGCGACAAGCTCAGATACACGTTGCAAATTCACTTTGCCGCCTCCAACAGTGTGGCCGAGTACGAGGCGCTCATACACGGGCTCCGGCTTGCCAAAGAGCTCGGCATACGCCGGATCCTATGTTACAGTGACTCGGACTTGGTAGTCCAGCAATCATCCGGCGACTGGGACGCCAAGGACGCAAATATGGCAAGCTACCGCTTCCTCGTTCAGTAGATCAGCGGGTACTTTGAAAGATGCGAGTACCTCCATGTACCACGAGCCGACAACGAGCCAGCTGATACCCTGGCTCGAATAGGCTCCACTCGGCAGGCAATACCAACTGGTGTCTCTCTGCAACGCCTCCTCAAGCCGTCTCCAGAGTCCGATTCCATCTTCGTGCCGCCTGACCTCGACGCGGCCGGGTCTGGCTCGAAGAACCAAGCAGGTGACCTGGGGACTTCGATAGTCGGCCCGGGGACGTCAGTAGGCGGCTCGGGGACTTTCGTAGTTACGCCCGACCCGGGGACTGCCACACCCGGCTCGGGGACTGCGGTAGTCGGCCCGGGGACTGCACCAACACAACAGGCGGCAGTCGACTCCAGCATTTCACCACCCAGCCCACCTGCCCTGGTCGCAGTAGCTGTGTTGGCAATAGAAGAAGTCGCAGCTCCATCATGGGCTCAGTCCATCCTCAACTTCCTAATAAACCAAGATCTGCCGGCTGACGAAACAGAGGCAAGACAAGTCCAAGGCCGAGCCGGAGCGTACACAATCGTCAACAGAGAGCTCGTCAGGCGCAGTGTCACTGGAGTCTTCCAACGGTGCGTCGAGCAAGAGAAGGGCATTGCAATCCTCAGAGACATCCACCAAGGAGAATGCGGCCACCATGCAGCCTCAAGATCGCTCGTCGCCAAAGCTTTCCGCCATGGGTTCTTTTGGCCGACTTCCTTGGATGATGCCAAGGAGTTAGTTAAACATTGCAAAGGGTGCCAAGTCTTCAGCTCCAAGCAACACATGCCGGCTTCGGCACTCAAGACCATTCCCCTCACTTGGCCCTTCGCCGTTTGGGGACTGGACATGGTGGGCCCATTCAAGACGGCGCGCGGCGGCATGACACATCTGCTTGTCGCCATGGACAAATTCACCAAATGGATTGAGGCCAAGCCGATCAAGAAGCTGAATGGGACGACTGCCGTGACATTCATCGCAGATATAACAACTCGCTACGGCGTGCCACACAGCATCATCACCGACAATAGCACGAATTTTGCCAAGGGAGCATTGGCACGTTTCTGCGCGACACAGGGCATCCGGTTGGACTTAGCGTTCGTTGCCCACGCACAGTCAAACGGCCAAGTCGAGCGAGCCAACGGCCTCATCCTTTCCGGCATCAAACCCCGACTGGTCGTACCACTGGAACGTTCGGCCGGCTGTTGGCTCGATGAGCTGCCGGCCGTCCTCTGGAGTCTGCGCACTACCCCAAACAAGTCAACCGGCTTCACTCCTTTCTTCCTCGTGTATGGTGCCGAGGCGGTCATCCCAACCGACATCGAGTTCGACTCGCCTCGGGTAACCATGTACACAGAGGCGGAGGCCAAGGAAGCACGAGAAGACGGCGTCGACCTGCTGGAAGAAGGCCGGCTGTTAGCCCTTAGCCGGTCCGCCATCTACCAGCAGGGCTTGCGCCGCTACCACAGCCGGAAGGTCAGACCAAGATCTTTCCAAGAAGGCGACCTCGTGCTCCGGCTGATCCAGCGAACAGCCGGCCAGCACAAGCTCTCGGCCCCTTGGGAAGGCCCCTTCGTCATCAGCAGAGCACTGGGAAATGACTCCTACTACCTGATCGACGCACAGAAGCCGAAGGCACGAAAAAGAGACGACTCTGGAAAAGAGTCGGAACGACCATGGAACGCCAACCTCCTCCGAAGATTTTACAGTTGAAATGCAGTATGTATCACGCTAACTTTTGTACTAAGTATGAGACAATAGGCCCCCTGAGGAGAGCTCGGGGACTGCCATCTTTTATCTATAAATGAAGAGTATCATTCTTATGATCATGTCATTACATTCACTTTTTTCGTCCGGCACCGGGTTCGACTAGTCGGCCCGGGGACTGGCCGCCTATTATAAGTCCTACCCGCGGTCAGACAAGTAGTGTGCCGGCACCCAAGCCTTCTCTTGCCAAAAGTCGCAGTTCGAAGAGCCGGCTGTCCGGCTAGCAAGAGTTAAAGGCAGGAAAGGACGCCCACACGAAAAACGGCTAGGGACTAACGGGCTAATATAACAAAAGCCGGTTTTTCTCCCACCACCGACCGACTACCAGAGTAGCTGGCCGGCCGGCTTCCATTCACCTCGCTTCAATCTAAGAAAGCTCGAGTACTTGCCTCCCCAATAAAAAAATGTAAATATAGCCAAGTCCTTCCTTAGCCGCAGGCTGCAGAGCAGTTGCCGGTTGGGAAGACAGCAGCCAGGGGAAGGCGGCAAAGGAAACAGCCTAAAGATAAAAATCATACGCGAATGGAAGCCAAACACACACACGATCATATTTACACAAAAGGCCTTCGAAAGGCCAGCATTCAACATAGTTTGAATACACCCCTAGTGGGTGGAACTGCGCAAGTTTAACAAAAATTGTTCAAAGAGTAACAAGCAGGAAAAGCAAGGACGGCAGATTAAGCCAAGGGAGCGACTGGCGAGTCGGGCAGGTCGGTAGAGACGGCAGTGCTGGCTGGAGGAGTGGCCGGCTGGCGAATCTTGGCATGATCACCACCTCCCGCAGAGGGCGCGCTTGCACGCGCCTCGTTGCTAGAGGCACGGTCAGGCTGGGGCTGGCTTGCCGCTTCACCGGCCGGCTCGACATCTTCGCCTTCCTCCCCTTCGTCGTCTTCACCTTCATCGCTGGAAGCGATCTCCTCTGCCGAGTCCTCACCCGCTGCCGGGTCCAGCCCGAACCATTCCTCCGGCTGGGCAACGCCGTCGTCATTTATTTCAGGAGCAAAGAGGCTGATGTCAGTGCACTCGGTGATCGTCGAGGCACGCTGAGCGATAGCCGGCCGCACCTCCTCCATCTCCTCGTCGGCCTCCAGCCGCCAGGTGCGCAGCTGGTCCAGGTTCAGCCCGGATACCAGGCTCGGACGAACTCCAGCGGCCGCCCAGCTCCAAGCCGGGCCGCCGATGCCTTCCAGGCCTCGAAGCGGCCAACCGCAACCTCCAGCCAGTCGGCCAGTCCGACTCGGGGTGCAGGGAATCGTTTCGGCCTGGCCAAGAGGCGGCCAACACTGCGCCCCGGCGCGCTGGAGGCGGCGGAGCATGCGGTGAGCCGGCTGCAGCCGAGCTTGGACCGCCAAGAGTTGCTCCTCAAGTGTCCGGCTCGCGTCCGACGCGATTTCAGCTCCCGCTTGCCGGCGCACCTCGCGGTGTGCCTCGATGGTCTGGGTGGCGAAGACAGAGTAGCCGGGGAAGTAGTCTGCACAAAGAACAAAAAGCAGCACAAGTCAGAACACAAATCAGGGGGCAAGGGGCAAGCAAGGAGTGAAAAGGCGGCTTACCATCGATCAGATCCTCAATCCGGCCAAAGCCCTCGCTCAGCGCTTGTTTTGCCTCAGCCCAGCCCGCCGCTTCGGTCTCGAACTCAGCTTTGAGGGCGTCCTCGCTATCCTGCGCCTTCTTTAGGGCCGCCTTGTGGCTCTCCTCCTGGTCGGCCAACTTCTTGGCCAGGCGGTCATGCTCCAGGACCAAGGCGTTGTACTCGGCTTCCTTGGCGCGAAGGGCGGCCTGGGCCCCGCTGAGCTGCCCCCTCAAGTCGGCATTGGCTCCTGCAAGCATGAAGACAAAGGAAAAATCAATAAGGAAGAAGTCGTCAGGGAAGATCCGACCAGACTGCTCCGTAGTCGGCCCGAATCTCGGGGATTACACCCAGTGGGTGCGCTGACGCGCCCCCACAGGAGATGAACGAAACAAAGCACGCACTCCGGCTGCTGGTCAGGTCCTCGGTTTTCCGGCCCAGCTCCTGAGCCTGGGAGTTGAAGGCAGCAGCGCGGAGGTTATGATACTCCTGGAAGATCAGACAGGATACGAGGATAAGATAGTTGTCAGGACTTAGTAAGTTCCAAGCCGCCTGCTCAACAGCCGACTCGGAACTCGGGGATTACACCCAGTGGGTGCGCTGACGCGCCCCCATGGAAGAAATCAAAAAAGCAAAAACAACCAAGGCCAGAGGGCTCACCTGGATGACGGCCCGCGTCGCGAGGAACTCTTGGGTGTATCGCTTCAGTGAAGCGGCCTGGGCTTGAAGCCGGTTCCGGACCTCCTGGGCCGCCGCGTTTAGCTCGCCCGTCCCCCCGCTGGGAGTCCACTTGGACGTGCTGGCGCTGGCCGCCTCCAGGGCCTCCGCCGTCTGGCTGGCGCCCGCAGCTCGGTGCGGCTCCGGTGCGGAGGTACCTCCCCCTACGCGCCGGCGCAATGCCGGCTGCACCTCGAGGCCGGCCCCTGCCTCCGGCTCGCCCCCGGCCGGCTGCTCTGGTGCCGCGGTTGGTTGGCCGCTTTGGCCCGCTCCAGTCGGCGCCGTCTGCGGCACCCCCTCCACGAAGACCACGTGGTCCTCCCTCCTCTCCATCACCGGCGGGTCTTGGTCGACCTCCTCCGACGGGGGCACGGGGATGTCGGGGGCCACGGCGCGGAGGGGAGCGACGAGCAGCGGAGGCTGGTTGTGCAAGGCCTCCGCCTCCGTCTCCGCGGCTGCCGCCTCCGCCCGGGCCTTGGCCGCCGCGTCGGCCTGCTCCTTCGCCGCCTGGGCGGTCCTTCGCTCCGCCGCCTCCTCCTCCTCCCGCGCCTCCCGTGCGTTCCGCTCCGTGGCTTCCCTTAGGTCGGCGCGGGGATCCACTCGGCGGGAGCCTGAGGACCCTCCAGTCGGCCCGACTACGAAGCCACCAGGACCTCGCTCAAGGGAAAGCGGTGCCCTACCCGGCGAGCAAAGAAAGGTTTAGAAGAGCTTCAGTCGAAGAGGACAACAAAAAAATATACAAGACGTTCGACGACTTACGCCGAGATCGCGTGCGGCTGTTTCACCGCCTTGCGGAAGCGGGCCACCTTCACGGCCGCCTCATCCCGCTTGGTCGCCGCCGTGGAACCCTTGGATTTCTTCAGCCGGCTGCCGAAGAAGGTCGACGCGGCCCGGCATTTCTGCGCGCCGCCACGGGCAGCCGGCGTGGCAGACGGGCCCGTGCCTTGATGATCAAGCGTCGGCTGGCGGTGCGGGGCGGCTTCGACCTCGTCGTTGTCCGCCCGGTCCTCGAGGCCGGCCCCGAGCCCCGCGCCTCCTGCCTCGTCGCCTTCCCCCATGATGGCATCTTCCATGGCGGCCGCTCCCAGGTCCGGATCATCGGCGCCGTCCACCGTGCAGTCGGGGAGGAGCTTGCGCTCTACCCCTGCGGCCCCGGCCGTCGGCGGAAGAACAGGGTTCTACCGAGGGCAAACCAATTGATCAGAAGTTGGGCATCATGAGGCCGGCTACAAAAAGGAAGAAAAGAAGAAAAACTTACGGCAGGCGGAGGGTTGGCGCGAGAATACGGCCCCTTGCCGTATCGCCAATCCTCGGCGAGCTTGCAGTTGGAGATGTAGTTCACCATGTAAGACACCTCTGCATGAGGCATCTCCCTGGTGCTCAGCCGGCACGGGTCGAAGCGGCCGCTCATCTAGCAAATCATGTGAGGCCGGCCTTGGAGCGAAAGTACTCGGCACTCCACGAAGGCGGCCAGCAGGTCGGCTCCGGTCAGGCCCTCCGACTAGATCATCACCCAGAGCCGGGAGACGGCTGCGTTCCCGGCCTGAGACAACGACCTGGCCCGGTAGCTCCACGAGGGTTGCCTCCCAGCCGGCGGGCCGGCTACGTAAGCCGGCAGGTTGACGTAGTCGCCTTGCTGGGTGACGTTCTTCACGTAAAAGTAGGACTTCTGCCAGAGCTTCATCGACTGGATCAGCGGGATGGGCGGGAACGGATTGTTCTCGCCCGTCCGCCTCATGGTAATGAAGGCTCTGCAGGGGGCGGGCATGCCCGCGACAACGATGCTGAGCTTGCTCTGGAAGAATTCTCCCCAGAGCTCGAGAGTGGGGAGAACCCCAAGAAAGCCCTCGCACAAGGTGACGAAAGCCGACAGCAGCATCACCGCGTTGGGCGTGAGGTGATGCGGCTGGAGGTGGTAGAATTCAAGAAAAGCGTGAAGGAATCTGCTCGCTGGGAGGCCGAAGCCGCGCAGCCAGTGCAAGCGGAAGATTACCCGCTCGCCCTCCTCCGGTGCCGGCGAAATCTCCCTCGCCGACGCCTGACGAACCCGCACGTAGTTCTCGCCCGGCAGGCGCCGCGTCCGGCAGAGGAACTCGACGTGGTCCTCGTGGACGTTGGAGCCATCCCACGAGCTTGACAACGCCATGGGAACGACGCGGCGAGGAGCAAGACGATGCGACGGCGGAGACGTGCACGACCCCGCTACGGCGGGACCAAAGGAACCGAGAGGTCCGACGGTGGAGCGGCATGGCAATGGGTTGCTGCGGCGGCGTAGGGAAGAAGAAGGAAGGTGAGAAGGGGCGGAGCGAGGGAGAGCGTGCGGGCCTCTGCCACTCCCCCTCCTCCCCCTACTTATACACCCGCGCGACGGAGCCGAGGAGGCGTGGTGTGGGGGAACGTGGGATCAACTGTGCCCACTCCCCCACGTCCCGCGATTATTGCGCCCTGTTGGCGTAATAAAACTGCCGCGGGAAGGCGAGCGGTCCGTGTGGGCCGTAGAAGATCCGCGCTCGGGCCGAGGCCTAGGAGTGGCGGGCCCGGG
Source organism: Triticum urartu (assembly GCF_003073215.2). Taxonomy (NCBI): domain Eukaryota; kingdom Viridiplantae; phylum Streptophyta; class Magnoliopsida; order Poales; family Poaceae; genus Triticum; species Triticum urartu. Next base: position 435,505,565 of record NC_053025.1, on the reverse strand, counting down.
CCTGCGGTGGCGTCCCATCGCGCGCGTGCGTTGGCAGGTTTTCCTTGCCACGTGGCCCGCGGGATGGCGCGCGGTCAGCACGCAGGCCGACCCACGTTCCCGCCTATGAGAAACGGAGCTTTCCGAAGACGGTGTGCATGAGAAAAGCCGGCTCCTCAGGATAGGAAGCTGACCAAGCTTCTCGTCCCTTTGTCAGCCTCGAAGCTCGATCAGCTTCGGGGACTACTGTCGGAGTAAATGACCACGGGTAGCCTAGCCGACTCCCCCCTGGCCCTTCTGAAAAAATTACGAGCCGATCCGGCCCTCAAGAAACCAAGACGTGGGGCCGCCTTCCCCTTGCCGGCTGTCTCCCAGGCCGACTATCGGAAGGCGGCCCGACTTTAGCCCTCATGAAGAAAGCTGTGGGAGGGCCGGCTCCAAGAAGCCGGCCATGAGAAGACCGGCTCCAAGAGACCGGCTCCCACCAAGCGGTCAAGATCGTACCCTCGAAGTCTGCATCCACATAACGGCGATGTGACAGGGCGTGGCTACAGTAAAGCCTGCCACCCCCGAATCCCGGAACACGCCTGGCACAGTGCGCCGTACGGGATGGCCATGACCCGTCCGGCGCGGCACTGTTGCCATGTTGACCCTGATGTCACCCACGACGGGCTGCCAGCGCGGCCCACGGGTGGTGGGCCCCTTCAGGCAGAGAGACACCTGAAGGCGGCCAGGCCTCCCCTAGTCAGCCCGAGACGGGGCCGGCTCCCCGCAGCCGGCTTGCCCCCTCCCTCGAAGGAGGCGCCCCATGAAGGAGAGAAGACGCGGTGAGGCTACAGCGATCGCCCGCCGGGCGGCGGCGCTGTAGCCACGCCCACCTCAGCGAAGCCCTCGTCACCAGGTCGAGGCAACAGTAACCAGCCACCGACAAGGCCCTGGACAGTGGGGCCTGCCCGTCGACCAAGGAGCCGGCAGTCGGCGGGACCCACCAGCCAGCGGGCCCCAGCAGCCGGCGCAGAAGCCGGCGAGCGTACACACCGACGGCCGGGGCCCATGCCCAGCCGGATTACCATTGTACCCCCGGGGGGTGAGCCTATATAAACCCCCCGGGGCACCCATGCAAAGGGTTGATCTGAGCTAGTATTAGACACCACATAGAGAGGAGAAGAGAGCTAGCCGTGCCCTTCTTCTTCCTCTCGCCAAGCAGCTCAAGGAGCATCTTGTAGCCACTCGTTCATCTAGTGATCATGTGGAGACCCCGCAGAGCAGCAGTAGGGGTGTTATCTCCTCGGAGAGCCCCGAAGCTGGGTAAGATTCGCCGGCGTGCATGTCTTCGCCTCATCCCGCTTCCAGGCACCGGCGATGTCTTACTGGCTCCCACAATGATAAGCCACCCGTTGGCATATGTCGCACCTACCACCCGACAATGTTGACAAATGAAAATAATTGGGCACCTCCTGAGCCACCTCCTCAGCCACCTCCTGCTCCAATTAATGATCCTATTCCTAAACCAACTCCGAAGAAGAGAGGTGTCCTATTTCTGAGTCCCGAAGATATGCAAGAGGCAAAGAAATCTATGAAAGAAAAAGGTATTAAAGCTGAAGATGTTAAGAATTTACCTCCTATTGAAGAAATACATGGTCTTAATTTACCGCCTGTCGAAGAAACATATGATCTTGATCCTTTACTTATTGAAGAACCTCCAGACCTTGATAACCCGACATGGGTAGTAAAGGTAAATTCTCTCTATAGATATGATAGAGCTGAAATCCCTCCTACTAAAATTGCTAGTCAATGCTTGGATGAGTTTGATAATTTTATGTTTAAGCAAGAAGACTTCAATGCTTATTTCGGTCGACAATTAAAACAAGATGTTGATATGATTAAATACTTGGGTGATCATATGGCTAATATTAGAGGTGAACTTAAACTTGTTAGCAAACATGCTTCTATGGTTACCACTCAAGTAGAACAAGTACTTAAAGCTCAAAAAGAATTGCTCAATGAGATGAATAGTAAGAAAAATGATTATGCTGTTAAAGTGGCTACTAGAACTGGTAGAATGACTCAGGAACCTTTGTATCCTGAAGGCCACCATAAGAGAATTGAGCAAGATTCTCAGAGCAATAATATTGATGCACCTATTTCTTCTAAAAGGAAGAAAAAGAAAAATGATAGAACTGTGCAAACTTCTAGTGAACCTATTGCTGAACCACCTGATAATCCAAATGATATCTCTATGACTGATGCTGAAACACAATCTGGCAATGAACATGAACCTAATGATAATGCTCAACCTAGTAATGATAATGATGTAGAAATTGAACCTGTTGTTGATCTTGATAACCCACAATCAAAGAATCAATGTTATGATAAGAAAGACTTAGTTGCTAGGAAACATGGTAAAGAAAGAGAACCTTGGGTTCAGAAACCCATGCCTTTTCCTCCCAAACCATCCAAGAAAAAGGATGATGAGGATTTTGAGCGCTTTGCTGAAATGATTAGACCTATGTTTTTGCTATGCGATTAACTGATATGCTCAAAACTAATCCTTATGCTAAGTACATGAAAGAAATTGTTACAAATAAAAGAAAGATACCGGAAGCTGAAATTTCCACCATGCTTGCTAATTATACTTTTAAGGGTGGAATACCAAAGAAACTTGGAGATCCAGGAGTACCTACTATACCATGCTCCATTAAAAGAAACTATGTTAAAACTGCTTTATGTGATCTTGGAGCTGGTGTTTGTGTTATGCCTCTCTCCTTATATCGTAGACTTGATTTGAATAAGTTGACACCTACTGAAATATCTTTGCAAATGGCTGATAAATCAACTGCTATACCTGTCAGTATTTGTGAGGATGTGCCTGTTGTGGTTGCAAATGTTAACAGACTTTGTTATTCTTGATATTCCCAAGGACGATAATATGTCTATTATTCTTGGAAGACTTTTTCTTAATACTGCAGGGGCTGTTATTCATTGCAACAAAGGCAATGTCACTTTTCATTTTAATGGTAATGAGCATACGGTACACTTTCCGAGGAAACAACCTCAAGTTCATAGTATCAATTCTATCGGAAAAATTCCATCGATTATATTTGGAGGTTTTGAATTTCCTCTTCCTACTGTCAAGAAGAAATATGATATACTTATTATTGGGGATGTGCATATCCCCGTTGAGGTAACCTAGTGTTATTCGAAATTTCTCCAGTTTCATGTTAATCGGAATGAGTTGTTAACCAGACTTGATCAACCTTGTTAGTGGATTCCTTTTGATGAGCATGAGATGGATGAAACTACAAGCACAACCTTTTGTACCCTCTCTATACTTTCTGTTATTTAGTTGAAATAAAATAAAAATAAATAATTTTTTATAGAATATCCAGGCAATATAAAAATACCTCGGAAATAAAAGTTCTCCAAATGCCCTAAAAATTAAATATGATTTTTTATAGAATATTTGAGGATTTATGGAACAAAGAACACACCAGGGGGGCCAACCACCTTGCCATGAGGGTGGAGGGCGCGCCCACCCCCCTAGGGCGCGCCCCCTGCCTCGTGTGCCCACGGTGGCCCTCCTGCACTTATTCCTTCACCCATCCTCTTCTTCTTACTCCCACAAACACGAAAAACCAACTCAAGCACGAGTTCCAGCCCTCTTTGCTGCCATTTTCGATCTCCTTGCTCAAAGCACCTCTCAGAAAACTGTATGGGGAGATTGTTCCTTGGTATGTGACTCCTCCATTGGTCCAATTAGTTTTTGTTCTAGTGCTTTATTCATTGCAAAATTTTGCTTCTTAGGTAACCCTGTTCTTGAGCTTGTATGTCAAATTTATATGGTCAAAAGTAGTTTTGATGCATGATATAGTCCCTAGGCACTTGTAGGAGTGGTTGCTATCAATATTATTGAGTTTGGTTTACTTCTATTTTGAAGTTACTAAAAAATTTCAGAATTTTTCAGAGGAAGAAATATGCTTAGGAAAATGTTCCAAGGTGGTTCTTCAAAGAAGCAAGGACCCAGGCTTGCAATGCGTGATGCTGACGAAGAGCCACCAAGAGACGCTGCAGTGCGTCCTTGTGAGTGGCCTTCTGAAAATTTTATGGATCGAGCGGGAATTAAAGAAGAATTTAACGCATATTTGTGTAATGCCGGTCTTGAGGACTTTGAGGCAGACAAATGCCCCAAGTATCATGATCTCGCAAGCTCTTTTGTGAGGAGGTTTGAGTATTCATCTTCGTGTAATTCTCCTTTAGTCATGTTTGATCTTTATGACAAATCTTATACCATGGACTTAGAGGATTTCACTTTTGCTTGCAAACTTCCACACTGGGTAGTGTTAGGGACCCCTCTAAATCTGGATTTAGAAACTTTCGTGCTAGTATAACTGTAGGGGAATCTAGGGATATAACGCAAGCTACCATAGGGAGCATTCACTTTTCCTGCTATACATTATTTTGCTCTCTTCATAGGTAGGTGCATAAATGCTAAGGATGAAGCATGTCACATGTGTGTCCCTAACCTTAGCATTCTCAGGAGTGCTGTGTCAGGAGACCAATATTATCATACGGGAGCCATTGTAGCTCGTAGGTTGCATCATAATAGATATAATGGAGATTTCTTTGGAGAAATTTATGCAACCCGCTTAGCTAAATTTCTCGATATATACGTTCGTGAAGGAGACATGGAGTTGCCTCCTGCTTACTTAGATTTTGATTCTATGGTTTCTCACCATTTTTTCGAGAGGAACGAATCACCTCTCCAGTACCAACTAATCTTTGACAAACGCCGTGTTGTCCGTATTACTCTCCCTGCTCCTGCTTTCTTTGATTATCAGGCAAGAGGGGGATATACTATTACCAGAGGAGGCAGATGAGTACGAGAGGAGAGCGGAGGCCGCTCGTCGCCACACTGCAGCTCAGGAGGCGATAGCCGCTGCATCACAGTACAACCCCAACAACTATTATTATGGATATCAGCGAGGCCAGCCGTGGCCATAGACCAACTTAGGCCAAAAGCCTAAGCTTGGGGGAGTACGTATTTCTCACCGACATTACATTTATGTTCACACACACTCATTGCTAGATGTCGGTGCTCATACTTTTTCATTGTATCATCCATGCTAGTTTATTTCCTTTTATGCTTTCTTCTTGTGTGTTTAATAAACCTTAAGAAAAAACCAAAAAAATTAGTTGTAGCTTTTAATTAATTTACTTTCCATGCTTCTAGTAGTAATTAAAAGAAAACCCAAAAATATTTCCCGTTCTTCTTTTGCTTGTTGGGAGCTTTCCCGTGTAAATAGTTTTATTTCTATTCTTTTCTCTGGGGGCAGTAGGGGAAGACCATGATTAAATTGTTGAAGTGGCTCTTATATGCTTTATTGTCGATTTAACCAAGAGCCCATATTGCTTTGTCTTCTCCTGTTTATTGGATGCTCGCAGATTCCAGCTTAGTCCAATGCACGTGCACTCTTATTATCATTCACATCGTTCGGTCGTGCAAGTGAAAGGCAATTATGATGATATATGATGGACTGACTGAGATGAGAAAAGCTGGTATGAACTCGACCTCTTTTGTTTTTGTAAATATGATGAGTTCATCGTTCTTGATTCAGCTTGTTATGAATAAACATGTTTGCAATGACAATTAGAGATCATAGTTGCTTGTTCCATGCTTGATTAGCTATGAGTTATAATGGTTTACCTTGCGTGCCAACATGCTATTGAGATGGTTATGATGTGGTATGATGGGGTGGTATCCTCCTTTGAATGATTTAAGTGACTTGACTTGGCACATGTTCACGCATGTAGTTGAAACAAATCAACATAGCCTTCATGATATTTATGTTCATGGTGGATTATATCCTACTCATGCTTGCATCCAATGTTTATTAATTTTAATGCATGTACATGGTTGTTGTCGCTCTCTAGTTGGTCGCTTCCCAGTCTTTTTCTAGCCTTCACCTGTACTAAGCGGGAATACTGCTTGTGCATCCAAACTCCTTAAACCCCAAAGTTATTCCACATGAGTCCACTATACCTTCCTATATGCGGTATCTACATGCCGTTCCAAGTAAATTCGTATGTGCCAAACTCTAAACCTTCAAATAATCATCCTGTTTCGTATGCTCGAATAGCTCATGTATCAACTACGACTGTCTGTATCTTCCATGTTAGGCGGGTTATTCTCAAGAGGAGTGGACTCCGCTCCTCACTCACGAGAAAACGGCTGGTCACAGGGATGCCCAGTCCCATGCTTTATGCAAACTAAATCAAAAATAATTTCAAAACAAAACTCCCCCTGGGACCTGATGTATGTTGGAGGCACTCTTTGTTTTGAGCAAGCCATGGATTGATGTTTGTTGGTGGAGGGGGAGTATAAACTTTACCATTCTGTTTGGGAACCGCCTATAATGTGTGTAGCACGGAAGATATCACCATCTCTTGGTTGTTATGTTGACAATGAAAGTATACCGCTCAAAATATTATTCACCTCTATTTCAAAACCGAGCTCTGGCACCTCTACAAATCCCTGCTTCCCTCTGCGAAGGGCCTATCTATTTACTTTTATGTTGAGTCATCACCCTCTTATTAAAAGCACTAGCTGGAGAGTGCAGCTGTCATTTGCATTCATCACTGTTAATTTATATCGGGTGTGACTATGATTGGATCTCTTTTACCATGAATTACAATGTCTAGTCAGTCCTTGGTCTTTACAGGTGCTCTAAATTTATGTTTTGTGGTCTCAGAAAGGGCTAGCGAGATACCACCTTGTTATATCATATTATGATTGTTTTGAGAAAGTGTTGTCATCCAAGTTTTATTATTATGGCTTGCTAGTTGATTATGCTATTGATATGAGTAAACTTGAGACCTATGCGTTATTACGAATGTGGTTAGTTAGAATCTTTGCTAAAAACTTGAATGCTAGGTTGACATATTTACAACAACAAGAGCAAACAGAGTTTGTAAAAGTTTTTCTTTATTTCTTTCAGTTTGTCAACTGAATTGCTTGAGGACAAGCAAGGGTTTAAGCTTGGGGGAGTTGATATGTCTCCGTCGTATCTACTTTTCCAAACACTTTTGCCCTTGTTTTGGACTCTAACTTGTATGATTTGAATGGAACTAACCCAGACTGACACTGTTTTCAGCAGAATTGTCATGATGTCGTTTTATGTGCAGAAAACAAAAGTTCTCGGAATGACCTGAAACTCCACGGAATGTCTTACAATAAATAATAAAAAATCCTCGCCAAAGATGAAGACCAGGGGGCCCACACCCTTTCCATGAGGGTGGGGGGCGCCCCCCCCCCAAGGGCGTGCCCCCCACCTTGTGGGCCCCCTGGAGACCCCCCGACTCCAACTCCAACTCTATATATCTGCTTTCAGGTAGAAAAAAATAGGAGAGAAGAAATCATCACGTTTTACGATACGGAGCCGCCGCCAAGCCCTAAAACCTCTCAGGAGGGCTGATCTGGAGTCCGTTCGGGGCTCCGGAGAGGGGGATTCATCGCCGTCGTCATCATCAACCATCCTCCATCGCCAATTTCATGATGCTCACCGCCGTGCGTGAGTAATTCCATCGTAGGCTTGCTGGACGGTGATGGGTTGGATGATATTTATCATGTAATTGAGTTAGTTTTGTTAGGGTTTGATCCCTAGTATCCACTATGTTCTGAGATTGATGTTGCTATGACTTTGCTATGCTTAATCCTTGTTACTAGGGCTCGAGTGCCATGATTTCAGATCTGAACCTATTAGGTTTTCATCAATATATGAGAGTTCTTGATCCTATCTTGCAAGTCTATAGTCACCTATTATGTGTTATTATCCATTAACCCCGAAGTGACAATAATCGGGATACTTACCGGTGATGACCGTAGTTTGAGGAGTTCATGTATTCACTATGTGCTAATGCTTTGTTCCGGTTCTCTATTAAAAGGAGGCCTTAATATCCCTTAGTTTCCATTAGGACCCCGCTGCCAAGGGAGGGTAGGACAAAAGATGTCATGCAAGTTCTTTTCCATAAGCACGTATGACTATATTCGGAATACATGCCTACATTATATCAATGAATTGGAGCTAGTTTTGTGTCACCCTATGTTATGACTGTTACATGATGAACCACATCCGGCATAATTATCCATCACTGATCCGATGCCTACGAGCTTTCCATATACTGGTTTATGCTTATTTACTTTCCCATTGCTATTGTTACAATCACTACAAAATACCAAAAACATTACTTTTCTTTCGTTACTCTTTTGTTACCGTTACCATCACTATCATATTACTTTGCTACTAACCACTTTGTTGCAGATACTAAGTTTCCAGGTGTGGTTGAATTGACAACTCAGCTGTTAATACTTGAGAATATTCTTTGGCTCCCCTTTGTCGAATCAATAAATTTGGGTTGAATACTCTACCCTCGAAAGCTGTTGTGATCCCCTATACTTGTGGGTTATCACCCGTATAAGGCCCATTGATGCCGTAGAAGGCCCATTGTTTCTACGGCCCGTAGAAGGCCCATTGTTTCTACGGCCTGTAGAAGGCCCACTGTTTCTACGGCCCGTAGAAGGCCTACTGTTTATACGGCCTGTAGAAGGCCTACTGTTTATACGGCCTGTAGAAGGCCCATTGTTTCTACGGCCCCTAGGAGGCCCAGTGTCACTACAGTAAATATTATCCCATGGTTATTGTGGCCTAGTTTTAAAAAATAGTTTATTGCAGCCACTAGCAAACCGCAAAAAAAGAACTGCACTGACTACAAGCAATCAAATAAACAAGACAACAAGGAAATAAATAAGCAAGCAACTTACACTAGGCTATCACGGCTATTACACATATTGTATCCACTGGGCATCAAAGTTCGCCACCAGTGCAAATGTAGGGAACACAGCGGCATATAAATGTCAAAGCAAAACAAGTCCAGAACTGAAACCACTTCAGAAGAGCTCAAGAAACAATATCCTGGGTACCCATAATGCTGGCAAGATGCTTAGCAAGCTTATTAACTTTCTCTTGTTTGGCGCTTAAGTCCTCCAGCGCTTGCTATTGCACCAGAAAGTATGCATTTGAATTCTGCAGGGACTTCCTCAGTCCTTCGGCTTCCTGTCGCATAACATCTGATCGATGTCTTTCAACTTGAAGTTGAGACTCAAGAAGCCGAACTGATTCAGGCAAAAAGTTCGAAGAGCTGGTGCCAGCAGTGGTAGCCAGTAACTCGAACACTACATCAAGACAAGACTTTGGGGTTGTCTCAGTGTCTTCAATATAGTTTTTATCAGCTTTCTTGGAGACCAATAGGGATGTCTCACTATCTTGAACCTTATCTGCATTACTTCCTTTAACATTGCATAACAGGGTACTCTTCTCCAATATTTTACCTGCGTTCTAAAAGACAAACAAACAAACACATCTCAGGTTTACAATGTAGTATATGAAACTCATTTTGGTAAACCAGTTCAGTAGTAAGGTGGACAGGATAACAACATGAAACAAACATATATCTATGTAGTATGGTCACTTTATGGTCTATATCATTCTAGTTTATGTTGCCAAATCAAGATAGATACAGTTCGAATCATATCTATTTAAGACAAAGCAGCATAGACAGAATATAAGTGTGGGAAACTACACAATAATAACAACACTTGTAATGTGCATGGCATGAGAACATAACTGTTTATTCAATTGAAACTGAAATCAACATAGAGCAAGTTACAACAGCAAACAGCCAAACACGTTGAAGAAACAGGTTTAAAACATACCTATTGCGCTATTGCGCCATTGGAGTTTCAATTGCATCCTTCAAATTTGAAATTAGTTGGTATCAGTAAATACAATGATGCAAGAGAAAAGTAGTATGAACCATAGCTACGGAACCTGACCTGAGAACAATTCTTCTTCTGCTTTAAGCGTTGACTTCGGGTTCGGAGTGGTGGTCCTCGTGATTTGGGCACTGCAGTTGCCTTACTAACTGCTCGTGTTTGGGTGCTCTATGGTGGAGACGGTGCTGTGTTAACAGGAACTGGGTGTCTATCTGCTGGGGTTGGGGTTAGAAGGGGTGTAGTTGGTTCTCTGTCCAACTGGGTAGGGGTACAATCTGCATGAGTGTGGGTTATGTGTGGTGGGGCTGGTTCTTGGGCAAGTACAACCGTGGTTCTATCTGCATCGACGGGTAGCACGATCTTTTCTGAAGACCGTGTTTTTACTCCCACAGATACTGCCATCACTCCCTCCAATTGAAATGGCTGGTAAACAAGAAAAGTAACTGAATGTACAGACATTGTAAGATAGACAGGTGTAATGGATAGTAGGGAAGAAAACAGGGCATGAAATAATTCACATTTATGTTGTCTAAGCAAACAGAATAGCAGGACATAATTTCACATATATGATGGCTAATTAAACAGGATAGCATGACACAATTTCACATGTATGATGGATAAATAAACAGGATAGAATGACATACTTCAAAATATGATGACTATGTAAACAGGATGACATGATATAACTATACGATGTGTCTATTAAAGTGGTTGGCATGCCATAAATCACAAACATGCCGTCGATGGAAACATGATAGCATGATATAATTCATGGATAGAATGACATAATTTAAAATATGATGACTATGTAAACAGGATGAGATGATATAACTATATTATGTCTTTAGAAAATGGGTTGGCATGCCATAATTCAGATACATGCTGTCTATGTAAACATCATGGCATGACATAATTCAAATATATGATTTATATACTAAGGAAGTGAGTAGAGGGCAATCGCATATATGATGTGTCAACTAAGGAGATGGCATTCAATATTTTGTATATGATGTAAAAACTAAGCATTGCAATACAACATATGAATTATATGAGTAATATAACCCTGCCAAGTTTGAGCATACACCTCAGGGGGATAATAAGACTGGTCATCTGCCTCTGAATCCTCCTCTGAAGAGCTATCTGTAACCAGCAAGATATCTGCTTCAGCAGGTGGCATTGTCTGCTCTAAAGACCTTGTTTTCACTCCAGATTTCTCCATCACCAATTCAAATGGCTGATGCACAGGAAGAGCAGTTGAATATACAAACATTGTCGACAAAAGCAATGAGAAATACAAAAAAAGGACGGCATGATATAATTCACATATATGACGCTTGCCTAAACAGCATGGCATTGCATAATTCACATACATAATGCCTTGCAACAAGATAACATTACATAATTCACATATATAATGTCTTGCAACAAGATGGCATTGCATAATTCACATATATGGTAATTAGACACTAAACAGGTGGCATTCACACAAAGCATGTCTAAACTAAGCAAATGACATAGCAATGCAAGATACCATACGCATGATATGAGCAACATAACCCTGCCAAGTTAGGGCATGCACCTCGGGGGGGATATGACTGGTCATCTGTCTCTGAATCCTCCTCTGAGGAGCTATCGGTAACCAGCAAGACATGCGCTTCATCAGATAGCATTGTCTGCTCTGAAGACCTTGTTTCCACTCCAGATTTTTCCATGACCGTGCCGAATGGCTGATGCACAGGAAGAGTAATTGAATGTACTAAAATTGTTCACAAATTTAGCACGTAATAAAAAAATGATGGCATGATATAATTCACATATAAGATGACTGGCTAACCACGGTGGCATTGCAAAATTCACATATATGATGCCTGGCTAGACAAGATGGCATTGCATGATTCACATATACGATAAAGAAACTAAACAGATGGCATTGACACAAAGCATGTCTAAACTAAGCAGATGACATCTTTAATGTATACAGTAAGCAATGCAAGGCACCATATGCATGATATTACCAACATCAGCATGCCAAGTTAGAGCGAAGACCTCATGGGGTAAATAGGAGTGGTCTTCTCCTTCTGAATCCCCCTCAGAACAGTTATCTTCCTCTTGATTACGATCCGAAATGGGTGGAGGGGGGCTGCCTTTGCGCCCACCATGGAATGACGTCTGCATGAAATTTTATTGCCACGCAAAGCTCGTCTCTTTTTCTCTACATGATTAGTTCCATTGTGTACAATAACTGGCATGCATAGGAATAAAACATAGTGAGATTATGTAAGGAGTGCATGCACAAATCCAGAGTGATGGTAGCAAAGTGTGGATAGACCCAAAACCAATGATAGCAGGCAGATAATAGCTTTAGTTAAAAAAATGCAGATAATGGCTCCTTTAATGTTTGTTTGCACCCAACATGAAACTCATAGTAGACACCGGAGATTAACCAGATAGTAGACAAATAGTACTGATTGCTGCCCCAGTATGTACCCCACAACCATTTAAAAACTCAAGTTTCAGCATTACTTTGGACCTGACACGGAGTCTAATAGGTGAACATGACGATAATGTAGCATGTCATCATATTAAGCGACGCATAACGTAAGGAAAGTCGAAAGAGTGCGACCTCTCTTGCGGACCCGTGTAGTCCTCAAGATCAGTTGATGATGGTAATGCAGTTGTCGTGGATGCCGGCGGCAGGGAGGAAGATCTGAGGCGGCGAAAGACAGTCTGGAGAGCGGATCCCTGCTGCGGTGAACCCTTCCGTCGTTGGAGTAGCTGAGCTGGTGTGGAACACAGCGCCGCAGGAGTAGGACAAACCACACAAGGTATTCTTTGACACATATATGTAACAGAAGTAATTGAGTAAGGGCGTGTTTGAATTTGAGTATTCTAACAATGCAGGGATAGGAAATAGACAGGAATAGGATAGGAATGCACGTGCAAAACAGAGAATTTAAAAACACAGGATTTCTGCCAATCTGGGTGGTTGATTCACAACAATTGGAAGATCACAGGATGCAAAAAAGCATGGTGAGATTAAGTCAGACCACAAGAAAATGTACGGTTATAATGCTATTATGCCACTATCTCTTAGTCTTGTGCTTGATGAATAGGAATATGAAAAGGAGGAGAAGTGGAAATTAGAATTCCTACGGTTTTTCTTTCAAGGAGAGACTAAAGGAACAAATCCTATAGTTTTCCTTTGCTCCATTCCTTTGCACCAAATTCATGAAAAGTAGTACCATAGGAAAGTTTCCAATTCCGATGTTTTTCATTCACTTTTCCTTTCAAGCACTGGCGATTCTAGTAGGCAGGCTTGAGCAAGGAAAATCCTACACTAAAAAATGTTTTTGTGCTACTTCTATTACTTTGGACCCAGGCCACTGCCATACTAGCTCAACTCCCAGGCACATCGACAAATGCACAGCTCAAACGCGCAGAGATAAATTATGATGGCGTTCAAGAGAGACCATCACGGATAGCTAAGTTGCCTGGTACCTCACTACTTGTCATATAGTAGGATAAAATAATCGTATTTACCGTTACTATGAGTGCTCAGTGGATAATATATATAACATGTAGAGAAAAAAAGAGATGCAACAAGTGTACAACCTCTTTGGCGAAGCCATGTCGATCTCAGCGTGATTGGGTTGGCCGGTGAGGATGCTTCGGCTGACTTGGCTGTCGGAGGAGGGGAAGAAGATCTTAGGCGTCTGGAGATGGAGCCCGAGGTACTGCTCCACTGTGATGGAGGGTTTCATCGTTGGAGCAGCTCCGGTGAGTTGTACGACGCCGAGGCTGAAGCAGGACAAGAGAGACAATGAACAATGTTAACCTGAGTGGAATTCTAATAGCATCTCCAATACATGACGTAAAATACATAACCACAAAGTGCTAGATGTAAAATACATCAGCCGCTCATCTCTGAACTTAACTGTCGAAACTGAACTTAACTGTTGAAACTGAACTTAACTGTCAAAACTGAACTTAACTGTCGAAACTGAATTTTGCTATCGAAACTGAATTTTGTTGTCGAAACTGAACGCACTAGCAAGGTGAGGCTACACGTCGGTCGACTGACTTTTTCATCTCTGGTCAGTCGATTTTGCAACCATTGGATACAAAATCAAGGGCCTGCGGTTCATCTTCAACCTCCACCCCCTGAGCCGCCAGCCACCACCGGCCAAACAGCAGCCCCCCGCCGCCCGCGGCCGGTGGTGCGCCGCCTCGCCCGCCCCGAAAACACTCCCCACCACCGCTCCTACTGATGTGGACGTCGCCGCCGAGGGAGTGATGCCGTGGAGGAAGTAGCCGGCGATACCGCCGTGGATGGAGCCGCGCCGTGTCGGCTCGGGACTGAGCGCTGGCAGCACCGTGAGATTGAATCAAGAAGAATATGCGGCGATTACTATACAACCTCTTTGGTGGCGCCGATTAGGCCGCTGCTTCATCCTAGGAAATGGTGATGATGATGCTCTTCCGGTGGTGCAGGTGAAGACGGCGGTGTGGGAATGGAGGTGGCGCGAAAGACGAGGGGAACGTCAGGGCAGCTCCTTGGAGGTGGAGGACGGGGTGGCTAAACCGGCGGGACGATGAGATCGACGACGGATCCTCATCTGGTACGGTGCATGAGGGACGTCGAGGTGTTGCTGTGGACGACGTCGTCGGGGAAGAGGCCCCGACTGGGAGGCGGACGGAGCAGGGTGTGGGGTTTCGTCGTGGGTTTTCGCGGCCTCGGTATACGAATGGGTGGGCGAATGGGATGGCAGTGGGGAACCATGGCTTAGAGACGCGCTTGTCCGAAATGTAGGGTAAGTTATGAAAGTACCCCCACCGATTTTAGGCGGTTCTTTCGGTTCAGGGGTACCACGGGCATTTCGCGTGTCGGGATTTCACAGGAGGTGGGAGTTTTCGCGCGCGTTGTAATTTCAGAATAGCAAGGCGCGAGTTGAGATGGAGGGAGTTGTCGGAGCACAACAAGACAAAGATATATCTTAAATATTTCGGGCTAAGAAGGCGTGGGTTGAAGAGCCGGGAGTTTCGCAGCACGATAGACAGAGACGCCAGCTTGAATTTTCGGCATAACAAGGCATGGCTTGAAATTTCGGAAGAATAAGCTTAATGTGTACCCCAAAAAAAGACAATTTGCACCTCAACACGCACAACACACACAAACACCATTTAGACTAGAGTAAGGTACACGTGCATTGCACGCATGAGATTTGGCAACCAAATTATGAATAAATACCACATTATAGCATGCAAGCTTTGAGTCATATATGCATGATGTAGATGTTTGTTTAATTCTTATAGTTCATTTCATTCAAAATCATCTAGTTTTTATAAGAAAGCTAATCTATTTTAAGATTCATGGAATTGTGCGTCGTAAGACATAAAGTAAAAAACAAATAATGGCAAATCATGTAGAAAAACATTTGGGCAATTCTGATACGGAAGATTCTAGAACAAATAAGAAGTGCTTGTGTTTTGATGTTTGTGCATTATGCTTAAGTTCAACCATGGAGTCTTCTAGATTATACATGTGGCGAAATCTGGTGGAATCTAGATGATATCCAACGGCCAGTAGTGCTGAAATTTGCCATCTTTGGACCATCGGATTCGCCTCATCCAACGACCATCTTTCAAAGTTAAAGTTACCCGCACACAATATAAAAAAATATAAAATATAATATATATATATAGGGGTATAGATATAGATATGTGATGCGAAAGCTGCCCATCATCTCCAATTAGAATAGTGTGTCCATGCACGGATGCGATGTGGCCAAATGATGTCTGCCATCCGTATCTCAAATTCAAATCAGTCTGACCTTATTCAATTTGTATACATTACAACATGCTCGTTTCCAAACCACACCATGCAGATCTCCGTTATATTCATGCATGCACGGGTTTCAAACATTAGGATCTCTTATTCAAATATTTGAATTCAACTTTACATTGATTATGACCTCACCTATTCTTTTACACCCACACAGTAGTCTTCTCTTTATAATTGTACCACTAACTTTCTCTCGTTCATGCATGCACACACACTACCAGTCGGCATTATTCATCGCACGCATGCAATCTTTTTCTTCAGGTCGGTCTCCCATGAAGTCACACACCCACACACATCCCCCTCTCCATCATATCGGGCATTCTTTATCTCTCACACGTGCATGTGCAACGATCGATGTTCCTCTATATATGTATGTGTGTATATAGCTAGGTCTTTCATAGTTTTCTACACAAACTGATCAAACGATATATCCAGTGAGGTCTCACCCTCTTTCCCACGTCCACATCGATCAATCTATACCTCTCTATATAGGATTAACATATATAGCTAATACACCCACATTAATTATATATCCAACGCCCCCCTCTCATCATCCATGCCTTCCGCTTCATCTCTCAGACGCGTGCACAATGGCGAAGACATGGGGCAGTAAGGGCCCTGCCACCCTCCCCCCTATAATCACTATATATCGAGGCTAATATGAATGTGATCATTAGACAATTGCTGCTAAAAATGGTTTAAGTTCATGAATTGACCCTCCTCGTAAAGGATTAGCAATGCTTGGCCCCCTAGCTCATTTATTTTTCATGGCTCCGCCACTGCGCGCAACATCGCACATGTTCGCCCTCTCTCTCTAAATATCGATCTCGCACTTGTGCATTCCTTCATAGTCTCCCTCCACTCGGCCCCTCGCACCATCTTCTAGCCCCCCACCGGATTTTGCCACATGTACAATCTAGCAGACTCCATGGTTGAACTTAAGCAAAATGCACAAACCTCAAAACAACAGTGGTTCTCTTTTGTTCTAGAATCTTCCGTATCATAATTGCCCAAAGTTTTTTTCTAGTTGAATTGCCATTATTTGTTTTTACTTTATGCTTTACAACACACAATTACATGAATCATAAAATAGATTAAGGGCTTCTTTGATTCAAAGGATTCTAAGGAATTTTGGAGGATTCTAATCATTAGGAATTTTTCCTATCTTGGTTGTTTGATTCATAGGATTGTAAACCATGGGAATTTTTCCATATGATTCATTTGCAATAGATTTCATAGGAAACATCCCATCCACTCAAACCTCTTTGAAAGAATTCTGCGTTTTTTTCTATGCACAATCAAACACTCATACAATCCTGTAGGATTCAAGACGACATTCCACTATAATCCCATGTTTTTCCTATTCCCGCGTTCCTAGCTTTTTTATAAAAACTAATTGATTTTGAATGAGATGAACTATAAGAATTAAATGAAGGGCTACATCAGGCATATATGACTCAGAGCTTACATGCTATAGTGTGGTATTTAATCATAATTTGGTTGCAAAATCTGATGCGTGCAATGCACATGTACCTTACTAGTACTTCGAGTATGTGCAAAACACGTAAATTAGAATACCAATGGAACGCTACACAGTGTCTCTCTTACAGTTCATGAAGCCACGTGGCACATGTGGAGGCGTTGTCGCGACCTCCTTGCGTGGATTGATCACAGTGACGTGCTGCTGGTTCCAGAAGAATGTACACGTCCTCCCTGAGCCATACTGGCAGTACATGCATGAAGCGAAGATGTGCACGCACGCCACGCATGCACTCATTCCCTCGCACGCACACGCGGGTACACGGGCGGACGCAATTTTGTACCAAGATCCACCCCATGTGATAATTTGACGCGTGTAAAGTCGTTCACTTCATTGATGGTCAATTAATACAGCGCATGCAAATTGAGTGGACGTGACGGCGGAAGAAAGACATTATTACTCCACTGCGCGCATGCGAGTAGTTAAATCATGGGTTGCTAGTAGTACTTCCATTGGTCTCCTTCGTATTTTGTGCCAATTTTTGATAGTAACATAATATTTATGCATTTGAGCAGTGTAGTACTTGAAATTTATGTTCCGCTAAACTCATCGGGAGCCATTTCGGGCCTCGAAACCAAAACCATCAATTAATCTTTACCTTGTTCCCATCACATTCGAAAGCCTGCTCACACCTACTAGTACGTACCAAACCTGAACGTGTTCCCACTATGCAGGTATTAGTACTAGTGCTAGTACTTAGGTTATAAAAAGGGGAACTACCTAACCAAAAATTACTCTACCTTTCCTCCTCATAAGTGCTTCTTCTTCGTCCGTCGTTGCCATGGCCGGTGAGCAGAGCTCTAGGTCGAGAACTACTCGTAACAAGGGAGTGGCAACCAAGGCTGCGAAAAAAAAGTGAGGGCTCGCCGCCATGCAGAGACCTCGAAATATCTCTCATGGGCAGGTGATGGCACCCAGGAGCGCCCTAGCCGCGGAGGCAAACATGCCGAGCCGGCGGAGCTGGAGTCGTTATCCCTCGACGGCATGCCCGATCAGCTCAATAAGCACCTCAATAAGCAGAAGGAGTTCATCCCAGGCTTGATGGAGTTGCTGAAGGAGAGCCTCGACGACATGCCTGCTGAGCTCAATCAGTAGGGGGAGTTGACCGCCGGCTTGGTGATGCTGCTGAAGAAGAGCATTGCCTCGGAGAAGAAGGCAACCAGTGAAATCCTATGACTTCAGGAGGACAAGGCGAAGCTCTGCCACGAGATCGACCTGTTGAAGGAGAAGAACGTCGGCTGGAAGAAGCTGCATGAGAATAGTAGTTCCTCGATGAAGATGCTGCAGGCCCTTGTCATGGAACAGAAGGAGGAGTTGGCGAAGCTCCGCATCGAGCACCCGGCTGCTGTCAAGGTACGTAATGCGGCCGTGGGGCAGATGATGAAGGCTCGCGTCGAGAAATCCCGCGTCATGGACAGAATGAAGAAGATGGCGGAGGTGACGCGCATGGAGATGGAGGTCATGGAGGTGATGAAGAAGCAGTTATGACTTCGCGGTGAATTAGATCATTTGGGGTGATAATCTTCCTTCTTATTTTGCTCCTGTGTTTCATCTTTTACTTCGGGTGTTTCGCCACACGTGTCACGTTCTCTGCGAGGCATGAATAGAACAATGCTTTTTTTGAGGGAATGAATAGAACAATGCTAACAATGAGATGACTAGAAAATTAGATCATTTTTTATCGCCATATGGCACTGGGCTGCCGTGTTTCGTGCTCCTCCGTCGCGGTACTACTCCAGTGGAGAACTTGAGTATACCGCACGGTTCT
Organism: Triticum urartu; assembly: GCF_003073215.2. Lineage (NCBI taxonomy): Eukaryota > Viridiplantae > Streptophyta > Magnoliopsida > Poales > Poaceae > Triticum > Triticum urartu. The sequence goes on along the minus strand of NC_053025.1, from coordinate 435,486,607 downwards.
TTGCTCCTCCTCGATCAGGTCGTCGGCGCATTTATAAGAGCAGTCAAATCACAAGGCCCCGCCTTCCAGCTGTAATGAGCCGTCAAATCACAAAGGCCCTTACCTCTCGTGAAACCAACCAAGCTAGACTGCCCCGCCCTCTAGCCTTTTAAAAAATGTATACTTTTGTACAGTAGTAGTATCAATGGATTGCGCCATGGAGAAAAACTTGAAATTAAAAAAGGTGGTACATATAGAGAGCGCTCGTCGCCAAATTATGCATATAGTACTATTAAAAAGGCTAGTCACAATAATGGTGTCCAGCACAACCCACCCCTCAAATAAAACTAAGCACCCTGAAATTCTTTGACAACTAAACTTCTGGCTATATGATGTTGGCCATATATATTGTGCGTATATAATGTGAAGAAACGAGTGGTAGTACTATACCAACTAAAAGATGAACTGTAAGAAATACTAGTATGTACGTACTGAAGAGTTAAAGTAACGAGAAGAAACATAACATAGTTCTGCTGGGGGCTCATCACAACAGACCCCTCAAATTAAATTAAGCACACCTGAAATTAAACTTTGCAACTATTCCGGTAGACACTGCATTAGAACCACCATGAGCAAGGACACTGCCACCTTACTCGGAGTCCTCGTCCACGTCCTCGACTTCGTCCTTGTCCCTCTTCCTCTTGGCCGATACTTCTTTGCTTGAACCGCACACTTGGTTGTTGCTCTTCATCCAACCCTTGTATATATTGAAGCAAAGGTAGCCATCCATTGCAGCGTAGTGGATGTGGTCTATATCTAGTACATTCCGCTGCCATGCATGACGATGAAACGTGTATGGAGGTTTCTCCAGTTTACCATACGAAGGATGAACCATGGCTCCTGCCATGGTCAGCATTGAAGGCTGACGAGAGGACACCAGCCAATTCTTCTGGAGGTCGAAGGTGTTGCCTACAACAAGGCCTATCCGACGCAGGACTTCTTTGTCGTTACCAAAGTCTACCGTAATGAATTTGACTAGGTTGCTCTCGAGGAAGTCCTTAAATTCCTGGCACTCAACGTCGGCATGGCATATGTGGTAGACCAAGCATAAGTCATGCACGCAAACCTGGATCACAGCGGGCTTCTTCCTCTCTTCGTCCTTTAGATCCTTCTCTAGTCCCAGGACTGTGGTGTACTCAACATCTAGCCCAGCGACCCACTCATCATCTGAGTCTTCGAACATGCATCTAAAGCGAGAAAGGCATCCTTTCACCGTCGCGGAAGAACGGGTGTAGATGACATCGAACTCATCGCCGGTGATGGTTCTAACCTTGTACTCACCGCCGATCGTGGAGATTTGGGACGCCATGGATTTGGGAGGAGGGCTAGGATTAGTGGAACTGCCGTAATGTGAATGGACGGGGCGACTAGGAGCGAACTGCCGTAGTATTGAAGGACGTGCGGGGACGAGTAGGAGCGGCATTAAGTAATTCAATTGTCTCGCCTCCCTCCGCATGTAGCCGCATGCAAGCCTCACGTGCACATCCCTAGTGCAAGCTACGGCTGGGTATTTATTTCTCCCAATCAGCGTATGCAACGAGCAGCGGAATCAGTTTAATATGTGGTGATTTAATTACAGCGGGACTAATATGTGGTGATTTAATTATCTTCTCCTCTTAAACCACCGCCGCTCCTCTCCTGTTCCAATCTAAATGCAGCGCCGCTCCTCTCCTCTTCCATTTCAAAACTACCGCCCCTCCTCTCCTGTTCCAGTCCAAAACCAGCGTCGCTCCTCTCCCGTTCTAATCCAAAACCAGCGTTGCTCCTCTCCTCTTCCATTCAAAAACCACCGCCGGCGAGTGAAGGTGCTCTGGAGAAGTAGATCGATGGAGGAGTACAACCGATACGTGAGGATCACAGACGCGACCCTGTGAAGCTAGCTAGGATGTTGGAGATACAGTCTTGGTTTCACAACAAGGACCAACTAGCGGCGACGACGACATCCATGGCCAAATATCTGCAATAGAGAGAAAAGGCGACGGTACTCCCGGAGGGAGTCGCGCCGGAGTACATAGAGCTGCTCCTCTGGGCCATGGAGCAAACAGATTCACCGAATCCGATCGTGAGGGAGCGGTGGTGGAGTATCGATCCCAGATGGAGCATCCACCAGAGATTGAAGGATCGAGCATCTACAGGGTGCCGTTTGTGAGGGTGTCCTGCCAGAGCGAGCCGATGGAGTCTTCGTCGACCGAACCCAACTACAAGAGGAGAAAAGCAGTTGGCCCAACGACACTTCCCCGCCATCGTCTCCCTCGTCGTTCACATCGTCTCACAGGGTGGCTGTTTGCTGCCGAGGAATAGGAGGGGGCTACCCCCCCCAGCCCAATAGCCGGGCAGGTTGTGAATTGTCAGGAGGAGCTTAGGGTTGTCAGTATTTGCAGGTTGTGAATTGTGTTTTGTGTTGTGTATTTTGAGAGTACTTTCATATATGAATGTCTTTTGAATTTCAGATTTGCAGTACTGAGCATATGTAGTATTTTATGAATTCTAGAGATCTTTTTTTAGCACTTAAAAAAATGTAGTTTCATAGGAGTATAAAAGTGCAGACAATGTGATTCTCAGAGAAGAAACTGCAAGTTTCAGTTTCAGATAAGAAACTGCAAGTTCTGTTTCAGATAAGAAACTGCAACTTTCAGAGGCAGAGCATTTATATTAACACGGCCTTTTCAAACAGGGTTAACATCACGTTGGAAGTTTTATTCATGGTCGAAAATAGAACTACCAGTCAGTTAACATCATGCTGATCAACATTCATGCATAGCACATCTTCATATGATGCACAGTCAAAATGCCCACACAATGTCGAGTGTGCGAAACACAGAGAAAACAAGGGACGAAGTTTTGGCAAGTGTTGGACGTGGTTTTGGGCTGCCCTGTCTAGGCTTTCATTTTTAACATGCGCAGCCCACGACCTCGGATGGGAGGTCCATAGGCCTGTTTGTATTTTCTTAGGGCCGTTATGTATCGACCGGCCTATGGACCTCCCATCCGAGGTTTTATTTTTGGCAGCCCAATTTATGTATTTTTTTTGAAGAAAACGCAGAGGTCTGTTCTATTTTTCTATATAAGAATAGGAACACCAGGTCCAACTTATGTTTCCCTTCTAACTATATTATATATATTTAAATTATTTTATATATTATTATATATTATTTTTATTGTCATCATATATTTAACAGATACTTACATATGTAAGAAAACAATATCCCACATATTATTAACTTATAAAAATAATTTCTTAACAAATAAAATCCTGTATTGTTTTGGCACGAAAATCGTAGTGATTGTGTACAAAAGCTTGGTAAGATTTAAGGATGAATGTAATAATATCACTTATTATTTAAATATATTTATAACAAAATTCTTAGCCCCTTCTTATTTTTTGATAACATTGCTGGCCCAACCCAACATTATAATTAGAATCAGCCCAGCAAAATCGGGTATTTCGAGAAAGTGCAAATGGCCTATAATTTTTTAGGAAATAAAATAAATGGGCCGCGTGGACGCTACATTATCTGTTCACCCAGCCCAGCTAATGGCTGTAATTCAAAAAATATCAAATTGACTGTAAATTCTACCGCGCAAAAAAAGACTATAAATTCTGAAAAAATGGGTTGAATACGTGCCACATTTTTGGAGGCTGAAATGTGGGCCAATAGGTCGAAGTCAACGCAAGTCGTTGTCAATTTAATCAACAAATGATTTTGACATGTTAGCCATTCGATTTACATCCAACGACCGGCATCCATCTTCAATCTCTCGTCTTCTTCCTCCAGCGCCGTCAGGACCACCTCCCGCCTCCTACTGCTAGAAGCTCTGCTTAGCACGCTTCGCTATGAAGCGCTACTCCACCGTTGGCCAGGCCATCCCTCCACCCCTCCACACCTCCTGTTCTTCTCCACCGACTGCCGAACCACACCGCACTAGAACCTGTTAACCCTCATACACCTCTCCGTCTGCGACTCTACTCCCTCGTCTTCCCATCTCCGGCTCGTTGCTGTCCGGGGCCTCGCCGTTGTCCACCACCTTGGATGCGCTTGGCGCAGCGTGGTCAACGTGGTCAACGAATGGCACCATCGGAAGTAGACTATGCGTGGAGAGGTTGACAGCTAGGTCCACGGCCGCACACAAGGAAATGCCTCCTTACTACGCGCAAAATAATGATTCCTCCACCTGACATCTGGGACCAACCGGAAGGGCCTCTGTATTTCGAGAAAATAATGTGCCCCCCGCTGACATGTCGGACCCATCGGCTATATTTGCACGCAAGGAAGTGCCTCCTTATTACGCACAAAAAAATGAATATTCCCCCTCCAGCTGGAACCCAGCATAGTGGGAGGCTGACTTGTGGGCCTACCAAGTTGACGGGGATGGAGGGCTTTGTCAACTTAGTCAATATGAACGATTCTAGCTCCTCTTACCGTACGATGTTCATACAACGGCCGTAGTGCTTCTTCAACCTCTGGTCTTCTTGCTCCAGCCGCCCAAACCAGCACCGGTCGTGCCGCATGCTCCTGCCTCCCGTGGCCGTCTGTGATGCCGCGGAGGCCTCACCGCCCCCTACTACTCCCACCGCTGGCCAGGCCATCCCTCTACTCACCCACACCCCCTGTTATTCTGCGGCGACAGCAGCCTCACACCGCAGCCGAACCAGTGAACCCTCGTACTCCTCTTCGCGTGGGCATCCACTACTGCGTCTTCCCCGGCTCTGAGTCGTCCCCTTCCTAGTCCTCGCCGTCATCCACCGCTGTGGTGCTCTCGGCGCGGCGTGGTCAACGTGGTCAAGGAATGACTTCCATCGGACGTGGACTGTACATGGAGAGGCTGATAGCTGGGTCCACGGCCGCAGCAAGAAAGTGCCTCCTTATTACGCGCAAAATAATGATTCCTCCACCTGACAGCGGGGACCCACCGGATGGGCCACCGTATTTAGCGAAAAAAATGTTTCCCCTGACCGCTGGGACCCACCAGCTACATCTTCGCACGCAAGGAAGTGCGTCCGAGCAAAAAAAATGATTCGCCCCCCTGGCTGCTGGTACCCACCAGCTACATCTTCGCACGCAAGGAAGTGCGTCCGGGCAAAAAAACGATTCGCCCCCTGACTGCTGGGACCCACCAGCTACATCTTCACATGCAAGGAAGTGCCTGACAGTCGGGACCCACCTGGTCGAAGCGTACGTAGCGTTGTCATTCTGGTCGCGAACGTGTACATACATATATACTGGTGGATGTAGAGGCGTGCACGTGTCATAGTAGAGGCGCGTATGTGTCGTAGTAGAGGCGCACACGTAGCATGTACACGTATGTACAGCGGCCAGGGTGCAAGAAAGAAAATATGGCCACGTATGTGTCAGGACCCCGATTCTAAGTCACACCGATCTAGCCTGTAACACCTCATATCACTTTGCGGCCTCACGCACGGTATTCTCATGGGTGTCGCCTTACCATGGCCCGGGACCGTTTGCGCCTTTTGGCTCACGTATATGATAGTGTCGCTAGCATCCATATGACAGAGAACCCGGGCCGACATGACTAGTCGTGAAGCCAAAGTGGCACTAACTTATGGGGACAGGCATACATGAATCAACATCGAGCATGTCGGTCAGCAGCGTGCGAATCCGGGCTGTAGCACTGGGCTAACAGGACTCCGATGAACCGGGCTGTAGCAGGCTAGGAAGGACTCCGGATGTCACCGTGTGACATTTCCCCGAAGGGACAGACACAAGAACGAAGTGAATCACATGCCGGCCAGTCAAGTGTTCCGGAGCAGTAGTGCTAGGCTAGCAGGACTCCGGTGACCCGGGCTGTAGCGGACTACTATGGCTCATGGAAGCACAAGACTACATTTCCCCATAAGAGAGGCTACCAAGGATAAACAACTAGGTTGTCGGATCCCACACATACCAGGCATTTCAATCATACACACAATATGCTCAATATGTGCAATACAACATGGCATCACAACAAGACTCTACGACTCAGAGTATTTATTCATTAGGCTCCGAAGAGCCAGATAATACAAACATGGGTCTCATGACCCAACATTCAGAGCATACAAGTCAAAGCACGTGCGGAAGCTTAACATGTCTGAGTACAGACATCTACTAATGAAAAAGGCTGAGAAGCCTGACTATCTACCAGATCCTGCCGAGGGCACAAGATCGTAGCTGAGGTAACAAGCTAAACGTCGAAGTCCACGTGGAACTACTAGCTAGACCGAAGTCTCTCTACAAAACATAAATTAAGGAATACAAATGTACCCAGCAAGACTTACATCAGAACTAACTACATATGCATTGGTATCATCAAAGGGGTGGTGGAGTTTAACTGCAGCAGGCCAGCTTTGACTCGGTGGCTATCCTGAACTACAACTGCAAATAACTCTTTGAGGTGGCGCACACGAGTCCACATATTCACCATATCAATACACCACTATGGATCCGCTCCCGTCTCCCTACGAGAACGCCATCCATAGCACTCACGCTTATCTTGCGCATTTTAGAGTATCCACTTTCACTTGTCTATGAACTATGCAAGGGGTCCAAGTTTCCATATCCGAGGAATCCGGCTATTCGAATAGATAATGATAACCCTGCAGGGGTGTACTTCTTCACACACACTCTCGCCACTTACCACCATGTACACGTCGTGTATCTCGCAACCTTCAAGCGGAAGCCCGGTGAGGGAGTCGGCCACGACCTGACTAATCACACAAGTCTCTCGTCCAGGTTTATCGCCTATTCGGGTTCCATCCGCAAGGAGATCCGGCCGGGGTGTCGCTCACGGCCCCAAACGATGTGAGCAGGGTTCCCAAGCCCACCATCCGGATGCCACTTGGTACACCGTGCCACTGTGCCTAGTCTATCCCAAGCCCACCTATACCGGGTGCCACTTACTAGACTACTAGCACTACCTACAAACACCAGAAACTAGTTGCAACTCCTGGACAGAGATCAGGTTGATTAATAAGTTGAGAGGGGCACTTATGCATTCCAATGTGTGGTAGTAACTGTTCATGGATCACAAACACAGAACTCAGTTCCTGAGGACGGTTTCAATGAGACAACCCACCATGTACTCCTACATGGCCTCTCACTGCTACCTTTACCAAATTGTGTTCACCCACTTAGCTCTCAACAGTAGGACATGTTCACCACATTCCAATTCATCACCGATGAACCAGACCTGACTCAACTCTAAGCAGTAGCAGGCATGACAACAAGCATGAATGAGTAGGCACACCAGGGCTCAAACAATTCCTACTCATGCTAGTGGGTTTCATCTATTTACTGTGGCAATGACAGGTCATGCAGAGGAAAGGGGTTCAACTACCGCAGCATGTAACAGTTGAATCGTTGTTGTCCTAATGCAGTAAAAGAGAGCAGGAGCGAGAGAGTGGGATTGTATCGGAATGAACAAGGGGGTTTTGCTTGCCTGGCACTTCTGAAGAAAGTATATCTCTTCATCGGTGTCATCGAACTCATCGTCGGGATACGCCTACCGAGAGGGGACAAACACTGGCAACTGAGAAAGAACACAATCAATGCAATGCCACAATATGATGCATGATCATGACATGGCAATATGCTGTGATTTGAGCTAATGGATCTAGCTATGATTTAAATGAAGTTGGTTTGAATACATGATTCAAATCCCAACTCAATATATGATTATTTACATGCCATTTATTTGTTTTGTCCAAAACAGAGGACAAACATTGTTCAAACAAGCATGAAAATGGTATAGATGGATTCCTTGAATTTTTCTGATAATATTTCATATATAATATATTTCATTTGGAGTTACGGTTGATTTTCTATGATTTTTAGAAGTTTAGAACATTTTCTGAATTAAATAAACCATTTAGATTTATTTGAATTACAGAAAAGGTTTTACTGCGTCAGCACTAGGTCACGCTGACCTCAGCAGGTCAACAGGCCCGGTCCAGTTCAAACCTGACATGTGGGACCCGCATGTCAGTGGTTAATTAAACTAACTAAATAAATTAACACTAACCTAGGTTAATTAGTAGGGCTGGCCCCATGCGTTGGTGACCCAGGGTGGTCAAACCCTGGTCGGACGGGGTCAAACCCCCGGGTCAACTCGCCGGAGTTAACCCGCGGCTCGTCGCTGACGAAGCCCGGGACAGCGGAGGGGCTCGGGATTTGCCCACGGTCGACCAAAACGGCCGCAGTTTGGTCCTACACATAGCTGGGGCTCGTGTGCATCTGGTAGGGCATGCGGGAGGAGCTGGGGTGGAGTGAGCTCGCCGGAGTTGAGCTCGTGGCGGCGACCGGCGTTCGGTGTTAGGGGGTTAGGCGCTATGACGCACCTCAGGACGAGCGAGTGTGTGCGTTCGGCTCCTTGGAGCGTGCTGAGCACGAAGACATGCTCGGACGCGAGCTTTGTTAGCTCTCTCTACGGCGGCCTCATGACCGGCGGCGAAGAGCTTCGGTCACGGTTGGGGATTGGGGCTAGAGCACGCGCGGAAGTGAGGGGCCAGGGGGGAAAGAAGGAGGAGCTCACGGCGATTTCGCAGAGCAGCTCAATGGGCTCGGGGAAGCTTTGGTTGCCGCGAATTCGACGGTGGCGATTCACGGCGGCCGAGGCCGAAGACGACGATGGTGGCGATGAAGCAGGGCCTCCGGTGTCGTGTAGCTCGGTGGAGAGGACGAGGAAGATGCGGCGGTGCTTCTGGGCTGCTCAAGGGGACGAGGGAGAGGCGATGGACACGGTGATGCTCATCGACGGCGGCGGGCGCGTTCGGTGAGGAGAACAAAGGAGGGAGAGGGCGTTCGGGGGAGAGAGGGAGAGTCGGACGGCTCTGGGGGTCACGTGGCGTCGTCCAGACGCATCGAGGAGGAGCCAGGCAGGCGGGGAGGGAGGAGGTGGCCGCGGCGTGTGGCTGCACGCGCCGGGCACGCGCCCTCGCCTACTGGTGCGAGGAGGAAGACGACAGGGAGCCCGGGTGGGCAAGGCCAGCGAGCTGGGCCGCCAGGTGAGTAGGCCCAGGTTGGCTTTTCTCTCTCTCTCTCTCTCTCTCTCTCTCTCTCTTTATTTTTTTTCCTATTTTCTGTTGTTTGTTTTGATTTGATCTAAATACCAAATCAATTTGAAACTTCATGAAAATAATTGTGTGAGCTAAGTGGTCTTATCCAAAGCCACACAACAATTTTCAGAATTATTGAACATATATTTCTTATATAATAAATATATATTCAATTCATATAGTTATTGAATTAATTTCAAATGCCCAAAATAAATATTTCTGAGACTCCAAAAATATTGGTTTGAATTTTACCTCCTGCCAATATTTTTACAGAATAACAGGAACATTTCCTTGGACTCATTTGAAAAGATTTTTAATGTTGATTATTTCTGAAGTGATTTCTGAGGGTTTCAACAAACCTCAATTCAACTTTCAGAATTTAGACATGATGCATGGATGCTCTCTTATACAACTATTGCAAACAATTCTAGGGCTGTGACAGTATGTGTACAAACGGGCGGGGTCTCAAACGCCTACTCGCGCATACGTACGGCCAGGGCTCGTGTATATGGCTGGGTCGGAACGGAGAAACAACGTCGTCGTCGTGTTCATGGGGAGGCAACGGAATGTGTCGTGTTCATGGGGAGGCAACGGAATGCGTCCTGTCATGGGGAGGCAACGGAATGCATCGTGTTCATCGGGAGGCAACGGAACACGTGGGAGCCAACCAGCTGGGTCGGAACGGAATGCGTGGTCGTGTTCATCGGGAGGGCTTGGACGGAATAGGCAATGGAAACGAAGCCTGGCGTACCGCAAAACGGAGGAAACGGACCTCCTACGTTCGGAACGGGGTCCTGTTGATCGGGAGGGGTGTGGTGTACCGCAAAACGGAGGACACGGACCTTCTGCAGTCGAAACGGGGGTCCTGTTGATCGGGAGGGGTGTGGTGTACCGCAAAACGGACGAAACGGACCTCCTACGGTCGAAGCGGGGGTCCTGTTGATCGGGAGGGGTGTGGCGTACCGCAAAACGGACGAAACGGACCTCCTATGGTCAAAACGGGGGTCATGTTCATCGGGAGGGGTGTGGCGTACCGCAAAACAGGACTCCACGGGATACTGTTCATCTCCACCGTCGACCTCCTCCAGCCTCCACGGGCTACCGTCGACCTCCTCCAGCCTCCACGGGCTCCTGTTCATCTAGCCTCCACCGCGCGCTACTCCACCGGTTACTGTTCAACCACCCCTCCACGGGCACCCCTCCACCGTCTACTGTTCATCCAGCCCTCTACACCATGGGGTCCTGTTCAACCACCCCTCCACGGGCACCCCTCCACCATCTACTGTTCATCCAGCCCTCCACCACACCACGGGGTCCTGTTCATCCAGAGGCAACACCACCTCTCACTGTTCATCCAACCCCCCCTCCCTCCCACGCAACGCTCACTGTTCATCCCAGAGGCAGCATCGACCGGCTTCAGTTAGCAGCAGTAGCGAAGGAATCGCTCGATCGGGTTCAGTTAACAGCCATCGATCGATCGCTCGGGTTCAGTAATGCGTAGCCTGCAGTGCAATCGCTCTGGTTCAGTTAGAGCCCAACGCCTCGCTCGGGTTCAGTTAGAGCCAACGCCTCGCACACACGCGCGTACGTGTACGAGAGAAATGCGCATCGCTCGGCCCCCGACCTCCCACCGTAACCGGGAACTCCCCGAAATTCCCCCCCCCCTCGCTTCTACCATGGTTTTTTCTGTCATGGACGGCCCAAAGAATGTCATGCAGGTGCGTCTCCGGCCTGCCTAGGACGAAAAGCCCATTTTCTGTCATGATTTTTTGTCATAGAAGTAGGACCCACCACATCTATGATGATACCGGGTTTTGTCACAATTATCGTCATAGAAGTGTCATATGTATGATAGAAAAAAAATTCGTTCAGCCCAAAATGTCACGGATGTGTCTTTTTTTGTAGTGTGGTGACTCATCTCAGACTCAATTTCCGGCCTTCAAGACTGCCCCTGGGTAAGGAAAAAATCATCTTTCCTCTGTGTCTTTAAAACTGCATCATTGTACTAACTGTCTCACCAAATCTTTCTTAGTGGTCAAGCCAAGTCCAAGAAGGCCAAGGTGATTAAACCGGCGGAAGACCCGTCAGTTCTTGCACCTGAACCGGCCATGACAACTTCTCCCCCTCGAACTGAAGCACCAGAAAACCCAGTTGTTGATACTCAATTGGACCCTCCTGAGCCGTCAGCTGATGATACCGTTGTTAATCCCTCTACCGCCAGACCATCTGGTTCAGCTAACCCACCAATGTCTTCTGATCATGACGTTCTGATCACGGGTAGCAGATTTGTTGTGCCGGGTAATCCGACTCTGCTAGCCAGGCGTTCTGCCAAACAGGAGGCCTTAGAAAGGCAGAAAGTACAGTTTGACATCTCTCACTACACTCATATGAATGCCAATGACATACTGTCAGGCTATCTCAGTCATGTGCATTCCATCCGTGAGTCGGAAAATCAAATGGTCAAGCAACTGCAGCTAAAATATGAGGTATGTTTTCCGGCTTACTTATACTCTGCCAGCCCCCAAGTCTTCAGATGATGACCCTGAATGATCTGTAGACTTTATGATATAGGTTGATGCTTTGTCGCTAAGATTTTCGGAAGTCCAATAGAGTAGCGTAAACTTCACATGTAGTCCCCAAGGGCCGGCTCAATTTATCATAAATGAACCGGTACTTAACTTCATAACTGTCTTTTGCTAGTCCCAATAAGTATTGCAATCCTGCTCAATCTTGATAAACTTTTTGAATATCATGCATTAGCCCCCAAGTGCCAAGTGTTGTTACTTTGTAGAACACTTGGGACTTGAAACATATAAGAGTCATAAAAAATTGCTTTGGTAGACATTAGCCCCCAAGTGTCAAGTGGTATTGTGGTGCAAAGTACTTGAGACTTGAACCCTTATCTGAATTGGGCTCCCAATTAACTGATGCAAAGACCCGGCTGGTGGATCAAGAGGCAGAAATCAAGTCTGCTGACTCTAAACTCCAATTGAGTCTCTCTGAGACAGAAAAATGGAAAACCATCTTGACTGCAAAGAAGAAATCTTGGGCCGAAGAAAAGACGTTGTTGATACAACGTGCTGAATCAGCTGAGGCGGCTCTTGAGGAGGTTACTGCAGAGCTCACCGGCTTAAAGAACCGGGTGTCTCAAATGGTCTCCGCCATATTTGGTAAGTCATCTATATTAATCACTTATACCTTCTTTTGACCCGGAATATAAGCCGCCTGCTGAGCCTTTATTTAAAAAACACTCGTAGGTCCATGAAGCAAAAATCTGAGCTAAGACAGTGTGACCAAATTGAAGGCAGTGTATACTTTAGTGGAGCAATTGTATACTGGCGCTCAACGAGCACTTGCCACCATCTCCCCTGCCAACCAAGGACCCAACCGGTTGAGCGATGTCTTGAAGAAGTTATCAATCTTACCCGCTAGGTTTCAAGAAGTCAAACGATCTTTTGCCAGAGCCGGAGCCCTGACTGCCCTGAGCCGCTCCAAAGCCTGGGTGCCAGATCTAGACCCGGTGGATGTGGCTAAGGGGTACCCTACTATGAAAGAAGACGGGACTCCATTTGACCAAGATGACTTCATTGCCTGTGTGAGGGGAGTTTGACCTCAAGCTAGCATTCTTGGAGATGAGACCAGCATCGATAAATATCAGCCTGGTTTTGATATGGAGAATAAGAAGATGGTGACTCCCTCTTATAAGGTGACAGATCTTGTCCCGCCAGTTCGTCAGCACACTTTTGCTCCAGAAGTTGACCCGGCCGGCCTGATTAATGATGAGGCGGAGTTCATTGCTTTGAACGGCTTTGACTGGTCCAAGCCTAGCTTCTAATCAGTAGAAGGAGATGAACCGGCGAGGGGAGAGTCATAACCATCTTGTGGGCTCTCGATGCTTGTAATAGATTTAGCTTAAAAACTGCATGTGTTGCTTATGCCATCGCGCACAGAATGTTGCATATTACTCTTTTCCAGCACATCTTTGATTATATCTGCAATGTTTTAACTTTGCTCCTACAAAACATGAAAGAGCTGGCCTGGCGGTTTAACACCGGACGGGTCAAAAACACCCGGTATATGTCTTTATTTGAAAAGATAAATAACGCTGAAAAAACATGTTCGTGAACAAACACTGCCATACCTGTGTTTCTGAACTGCCGGTTTTCATGATCCGGATGATGAGGTTGATGACCCAATCTTTCTGAGAAGTCAATGCTTCCATACACCTGATGACTATCATGCCTTTGGCGGCTTATTGTCAAATAATCAAGCCGGCTTAAATAAAAACCATACTGATAATTTAAATTTGAGACAATAAAAAGCCAGTAAGACAAAATAGCAGATTGTCAACAACATAAATTTGGGGGTTTCTGATACGAATACGATCAGTAAACCGGACCAAAGGGGTTAAGCTAAGATTCGAATATGATCATATAGCCCCTAGTGGCTTTGGCGTTGCACCGATCAAGAGGGTACCGACAGCTATGTTCTCTTTCATTCGAATACGACCTATGTTTGAATAGGAAGCCCCCAAATGACCTTGAGAGGTTTTTAACGACCCTGATTCGAATACGATCCAAGTCGGACCCAAAAAGGGGTTAAGCTATGATTCAGATATGATCAAGAAGCCCCCTAGTGAGTTTGGCTTTGAGCCGATCAAGAGGGTTACGACAGCTATATTCTCTTTGGTTCGAATACGACCTATGTTTGAACAGGAAGCCCCCAATTGACCATGAGGTTTACAGCTAGATTCGAATACGATCATAAGCCGGATCAAAAAGGTTAAGCTAGATTCAGATATGATCAGCTCCTTAATAGTCATGTAAATAGTGAAAATAGTAAAGATATATGATCTTTGAAGAGGAAGAAGGCAGAGGTCCTGCTTTATTACTCATCATAATATATACAACGTCAAAGTATGTACATGACGAGAGCCGGTAGCTCAGGTGTAGTATGGCCGAAGCTGAGCAATGTTCCACGGCCGGCGGGTCTCCTCCTCCGACTTACGTGAGTCTTTGTGCTCTCAAACATCAATGAGGTAATATGACCCGTTGTTTAAATTCTTATTGACCACAAAAGGTCCTTCCCAAGGCGGGGATAGTTTGTCTGCATCCGACAGATCCTGAATGAGCCGGAGCACCAGGTCACCTTCTTGAAAAGTCCTGTACTTAACCTGGTGGCTGTGATAACGGCGTAGGTCCTGTTGATAAATTGCTGATCGAGCCGCCGCCAAGTCTCTTTCCTCATCTAATAAGTCAAGTGCATCATGTCGGGCTTGTTCATTATTAGCTTCAACGTAAGCCGCCACCACTACAAAAAAAAGACACATCCGTGACATTTTGGGCCGAGCGAAAAAATTTCTGTCATACTTATGACACTTCTATGACGATAATTGTGACAAAACCCGGTATCATCATAGATGTGGTGGGCTCCTACTTCTATGACAAAAAATCATGACAGAAAATGGGCTTTTCGTCCTGGGCGGCCGGAGACGCAGCTACATGACATTCGTTGGGTCGTCCATGACGGAAAAAACCGTGGTAGAAGCGAGGGCCAGGAAAATTTCGGGGAGTTCCCGGTTACGGTGGGAGGTCGGGGCCGAGCGATGCGCGTTTCTCTTGTACACGTACGCGTGTGTGTGCGAGGCATTGGGCTCTAACTGAACCCGAGCGATTGCACTGCAGGCTACGCGTTACTGAATCCGAGCGATCGATTGATGGCTGTTAACTGAACCCGGTCGAGCGATTCCTTCGCTACTGCTGCTAACTGAAGCCGATCGATGGGATGAACAGTGAGCGTTGCGGGGGGGTTTGGATGAACAATGAGCGGTGGCGTTGCCTCTGGATGAACAAGACCCCATGGTGTGGTGGAGGACTAGATAAACAGTAGACAGTGGAGGGGTGCCCGTGGAGGGGTGGATGAACAGGACCCCATGGTGTGGAGGGCTGGATGAACAGTAGAAGGTGGAGGGGTGGTTGAATAGGACCCCATGGTGTGGAGGGCTGGATGAACAGTAGACAGTGGAGCGGTGCCCGTGGAGGGGTGGTTGAACAGGCCCCCGTGGTGTGGAGGGCTGGATGAACAGTAGATGGTGGAGGGGTGGTTGAACAGTAGCCGGTGGAGTAGCGCGCGGTGGAGGCTGGATGAACAGGAGCCCGTGGAGGCTAGATGAACAGGAGCCCGTGGAGGCTGGAGGAGGTCGATGGTGGAGATGAACAGTATCCCGTGGAGTCCCGTTTTGCGGTACGCCACACCCCTCCCGATGAACAGGACCCCCGTTTCGACCGTAGCGCTCCAACACAAGTCCGTTTCCTCCGTTTTGTGGTACGCCACACCCCTCCCGATCAACAGGACCCCCGTTTCGACCATAGAAGGTCCGTTTCATCCGTTTTGTGGTACGCCAGACCCCTCCCGATGAACAGGATCTCGTTTCGAACGTGGCCGATCGAACACAAGGCCGTTTCCTCCGTTTTGCGGTACGCCAGGCCTCGTTTCCATCGCCTATTCCGTCCAAGCCCTCCCGATGAACACGACCACGCATTCCTTTCCGACCCAGCCGGTTGGCTCCCACGCGTTTTGTTGCCTCCCCATGAACACGACGCATTCCGTTGCCTCCCCATGAACACGACACATTTTGTTGCCTCCCCATGAACACAACGACGACGCTGTTTCTGTGTTCTGACCCAGCCATGTACACGAGCCCTGGCCGTATGTTTGCGCGAGTAGGCGTTCGAGACCCCGCCCGTATGTACACATACGTGGCCGTATTTTCTTTCTTGCACCCTGGCCGCTGTACGTACATGTACATGCTACGTGCGCGCCTCTACTACGACACGTGCGCGCCTCTACATCGTCCAGTATGTACGTACACGTTCGCGACTAGAATGACAACGCTACATACACTTCGACCAGGTGGGTCCCGGCTGTCAGGCACTTACTTGCCTGCGAAGATGTAGCTGGTGGGTCCCAGCAGTCAGGGGGCGAATCGTTTTTTTGTTGCCCAGACGCACTTCCTTGCGTGCGAAGATGTAGCTGGTGGGTCCCAGCAGTCAGGAGGAAACATTTTTTTCGCGAAATACAGTGGCCCGTCCGATGGGTCCCAGCTATCAGGTGGAGGAATCATTATTTTCCGCGTAATAAGGAGGCACTTCCTTGCTGCGGCCGTGGACCCAACTGTCAGCCTCTCCACGTACAGTCCACGTCCGATGGAAGTCGTTCCTTGACCACGTTGACCACGCCGCGCCGAGAGCACCAGGGCGGTGGCGACGGCGAGGCCTAGGAAGGGGACGACACGGAGGCAGGGAAGACTCGGCAGTTGTTTCCCACGCGGAGGGGAGTACGAATGTACGAGGGTTTACTGGTTCGTATGCCGTCGCCAGAGAATAACAGCAGGTGTGGGTGAGTAGAGGGATGGCTAGGCCAGCGATGGGAGTACGGTCGGGTGGTGAGGCCTGCGCGGCAGCACGGCCGGCCGCGAGGAGGAGGGAGCAGGCAGTCCCGTCGGCGCTTGTTTGAGCGGCTGGAGCAGGAAGAGCAGAGATTGAAGAAGCACGACGGTCGTTGGATGGACATCCAACAGTCAGTGCTTGTGCTTCAACCTTTTTTTAGGAAAGCCTCAAATCTGTGGAAAACAGCATACAGCCCATCTGCCATTATTTCTAATAATGTACATCCCATTTGCTAATTCTTAAGGTTTTTTTGGAGCTCATATTCTTTTTGTTAGCATTACAGCCCATATTGTGGCAACGGTTAAAAAATTATACGAAATTTTGCATATTTCGGTGCGGTCCGGACTATTTTTAATCCCGAAATTTCGACTCACATTCAAACTGATTTTAAAAATAAATGTATATCAATATAAAACCCAACAAATTCTCCATGCATAAAAATTAATGTAATTTAAAATTGAAACGGAAAAAAAGATATTTGAAACTAATTGCCGGTTTGATGTGTTTTAAAAATGTACAACCCATTTCTCATTACTGATGGGCCATTTCCTCGGCTAGCCGAATGAAAGCTCTCCTCGTCTTGAAAGATTTGCAGCCCAACAGGCCTGATAAAGCGACTTACTTGGCAAATCACAAAAAAACTGGGTTGTGGCCGTGGACCCAGCTATCAGCCTCTCCACGTACAGTACTCTTCCGATGGAAGTCATTCCTTGACCACGTTGACCATGCCGCGCGGAGAGCACCACGCCGGTGGACGACGGCGAGGCCTAGGAAAAGGACGACGCGGCAGTGGAAGCCCGCGTGGAGAGGACTATGAGGGTTTACTGCTTCGGCTACGGTGTGAGGCTGCCGTCGCTGCAGGGCCTGGCCAGCGGTGGAATAGTAGGGGCGGTGAGGCCTCTGCGGCAGCACAGCCGGTCACGGGAGGCAGGAGCATGCGGCACGACCGGCGTTGCTTTGGGCGGCTGGAGCAAGAAGACCAGAGGTTGAAGAAGCACTACGGCCGTTGGATGTACATCGTACGGTCACTGGAGCTAGAATCGTTCATATTGACTAAGTTGACAAAGCCCTTCATCCCCGTCAACTTAGTAGGCCCACAAGTCAGCCTCCCAGCAAGGTGGGTCCCAGCTAGCCGGGGGAGTATTCTTATTTTTGTGCGTAATAAGGAGGCACTTCCAGTGGGTCCGAGCTGACAGCGGGGGGAACATTTTTTTTGCGAAATACGATGGCCCGTCCGGTGGGTCCCAGCAGTCAGGGGGAAATGATTTTTTTTGCAAAATACTGGTGGCCCGTCCAGTGGGTTCCTACTGTCAGGTGGAGGAATCATTATTTTCCGCGTAATAAGGAGGCACTTCCTTGCTGCCGTCGTGGACCCAGCTGTCAGCCTCTCCACGTACAGTCCACGTCCGATGGAAGTCGTTCCTTGACCACGTTAACCACGCCGCGCCGAGAGCACCAGGGCGGTGGATGATGGCGAGGCCTAGGAAGGGGACGACGCAGAGCCGGTGAAGATGCGGTAGTGGATGCCCACGCGGAGAGGAGTATGAGGGTTCACTCGTTCGGCTGCGGTGTGAGGCTGCCGTCGCCGTAGGACCTGGCCAGCGGTGGGAATAGTAGGGGGCGGTGAGGCCTCCGCGGCAGCACAGCCGGCCACGGGAGGCAGGAGCAGGCGGCACGATCAGCGCTGCTTTGGGCGGCTGGAGCAAGAAGACCAGAGGTTGAATCGTACAATCACTGCAGCTAGAATCGTTTATATAGACTAAGTTGACAAAGCCCTTGGTACGTTAACTTAGTAGGCCCACAGGTCAGCTTCCGAAACGGTGCGCCCCAGATGTCAGGGGGAGGAATCATTTTTTGGGCAGGTGAAGCTAGAATATCAAAGATTGAAGAAGAAGCACGGCATCCGTTGGATGGACATCCAACGGCCACTGCTGCTAGAACTGTGTGTTGACTATAAGTTGACAAAGCCTTGCATACGCGTCAACTCTGGTTTTTTTAGGGGACGCGTCAACTTAGTAAGGCCAGAAGTGTGTGGCAGAGAACTTATAGCCCATTTGAGATTTGTAAGAATGTGTAGCCCATTTTTGAATTCTAATGGACTTTACTATAGCCCATTTACAGTTTGTTAAAAGTACAGCCCATTTCAACCAACCGTTCAAAACAGAATTCAATAAAATTTCCCACATTTTGATGGGATCCAAAATATTTTTATCCCGAATTTCTAGTCAGATTAAATACAATTTCAATATAAATTTATATTAAGTAAAAATCCAACGAAACATTGCGCTCGCAACAATTAATGAAATTAAAATTTTCAATATCCAAAAATAATATTTTATGAAGTAATCACATGTTTGGTGCAGTTTTTTATAGTTACTGCCTAGTTTTTATAATTACATACCATTTATTATTCCTTAAAGCCCATTTTCTTGTTAAGCCTAATGCATCCCTCCTAGGAAAGATTTGCAGCCCAGTGGGGCGGAGAATAACAACTTGACCTTGACTGGGTATTCCTAAAAAAAAGTATAGCTGGGCTAGCCATTTCCAGCTTGAAAAAAATTAATATCTGGGCTGGATAGCTGGCCTGGGCTAGACGGGCCATAGCCTGCCCAGTTAATACCTGCAGCGATGTTTTCGTTGTTGTTCAGAGGAGAAAAATTAATATCTGGGATAAACATCGAAAAACTCTGCAGTGCTCACACCTCAAAAACACAAATACTGCTCGAGCTGCTTGGTCCCAGCTGTCGGCCGCTTCTTGTGCAATTCTCTCATTTATTGACTACTACATAGGTTGACAATGGTGTGGGACCATGATGTCAGGAAACCAGGGGGCAGCAAAATAAATTACTCCAGCGAGCGCTTCCACCTCTGCCTCGTTGTCTCCCATGGAAACCCCTTTCCTCCCTTTTTTATGCTCGGGCAAGGACCAATGCATGCAGCACGTCTATGCAGTTATTAGGCAAGAAATAAAAGCGCTTTGCATGCTATGAATTACAATGGCCTGCATGGGTAGCTAATAAGGCATCCTCTTAACTGCTACGATTAAATGTTGTGTTTAGAAGAGAGAAATATTCTTCTTTTCCACCAATTTGCTTGCACCTAGGTCGTGATGCACCTTCTAATACGACTTATTCACCTAGACAGAGGGAGTATAGTTTTATACATATATATATATATATAATAAGGAGGCACTTGCGTACGTGAGGCTATGGACCTGGTGGGTCCCCATTGTCATCCTCTCAAAGTAAAGTCATCCCCTCGCCCGCGCGTGCTTTCCGCCCGAAACAGTTAGTGCCGCCTGCCCCACTTCCCGGTGCAGGCGATTACTCCACCTTCAAACGACACAACTGTCGTCCGTCCGTCCATCTGCCGCCCACATTGATGATAATCGGTTGCCGAGGCGGCTACTCCGGCGCCACACGTCCGTCCCTCCACCCGCCCACCATTGCTATATAAACTGCTGCGCCGGCCATAGCCGCAGTCATCCGCATTCGCTCCCTTTCTCCTGTCCACACCACTACTGCCCACCATGGCTTCCTCGCACTCCAGCGCTCTTTGGGACAGGCAGACGACGGACCACAAGGAGATGGCAGCCATTGCTGCCGACCGGCTGGCCGGCAGGCAGCCGGACGACGACGACGTCCCAATGGAGAACATGGTAGTCGACGATCCGACGCCAACCCCCTCCTCCGCGCCATCCTCGCCGGTGCATTGCACCATGACCATCAGCGAGGCCCGTGCCCAATATATGGAGTGTGTGAGGTAGATGCGTCAGGAGCAGTTCCAGGAGGCGCAGGCCGACGCCGCCTACAACCACCATCTCCTCCAGGAGCACCTGCAGGCGGAGGAGCAGATCGCCACGGAGCGGGCGGAGTAGGAGACGCTTCTCGACTCGTACCGCTCCGCCCGCAAGGGCCGCCTCGAGCGCTGGCGGTACCGCATGCAGGTGGCGGAGGCTGCTGCCGCCTACAAAGAGGCTAGCAAAGAGGGTGATGAAGCGGGCGAGGCGCTGTTTGGCGAGACCGAGGACGAGGCAGAGGACAATGCCGGCTCCAACGAGTCCCCGCTCCGCTGGCGTCGACGAGGCCCTGCTCCGCCGAGGCCTCGCGGCGCCAATAACGAGGCAGAGGACATCGCTGGCTCCGCCGAGGCCCCGCCCCGCCGCCAACAACGAGGCAGAGGACATCGCCGGCTCAGCCGAGGCCCCCCTGCCGGCATGCGGGGGAGGATTTCCACCGCTCCCGCCGAGGCCGCGCCCCGCTGCCAACGAGGCCATGCCACACAGAAGACGAGGAAGAGTAGAACACGGTAGGTCGCCACCGCTCGGGTCCAAGTAAGGCCACCGCTGCTACCCTCCTGTTGAAGCCAAGCTAGGCAGGTTGACCATTGACGGCCGGTTAGCTTCTTTGGCGGTGACGTGGAGTCGGGGAGTTCTGCTGGAGAATAACGCTGCTTCTACTTAATTGCTGGTGTAGTTGGCTGACTGACATGTGGGCCCAACAGGCCACATGTCAGTTACGCAACTGCACCTGCAGTTAAGTCACTGAAGCTTCTGTTCGGCTCAGCAGGACACAGGTGGGTAGCTTCGGTTAATTAATTATACCTCCAGCGCACCCCTTTTTAGTTGAAGAATGTATGAAATGTAATGAAATTTGGCATGTTTATATGAAATCCAACCGTGTATGAATAAATTTAGTTCATTAGTTTGAATTCCTGTATCACTGGCATTGGATGAACATGCAAAACAATACGTACTAGCATTATTCCCAGGGAGATCACCTTGTTTGCAGCAGTTTCACATGTACTCCCTCCGGTCCTTTCTAGTCTGCATACAAGTTTTGTCTGCAGTCAAAGTATCTCTACTTTGACCAATCTTATACAAAAAAGTATGTACTTTCACAACGTGCGAAGTAAAAAGGAACACAAGGAGTACAAAGAGTTTGAGCAGCTTTTTAGTGTTTCTGTACATTGCAATCAAACACACAGGCCTGGCAATTCATAGAAAACATTCAAAACAATCGATGATTACGCATCTCAGTCACTCACATGTCAGAGGCAATATTTACTTCACAACTAAAGAATAAATAAAAAATTGATCGACGCTGCTGACAGCAAAGGGCGTCCCATTTGAAAATATCAAAAGCAAAATTTGACAAGGTTGTCCCATTCCAAAATATCAAATGCCTACGATTGTGGAATGGGCAGGGTTTGCCATCAGTTCGGATATTGACATGGCACCTCGTGCTAAATAAACCAGCTGTTCTTTTTGTGCAGTTCCACCAAAATCAACCAAATTCGCGCGTAGCTTGTATGATTTCGCCCTTATATGTTGCAATGCCTTGAACTTATCGGCACCTCCTTTCTTTTGGTGGAAATGAATGATTCGATGTATTCATGAACATTTTGTGCAGTTCCCATTAAATCAAGCTGAGCACCCCTGTTTGAACAAATACAAAAAAGTGATTAGTATAGAACAAACTATACTATGAATTGACAGTTTCAACAGGCACATACATGGTCCATGTAGAGCACACTTTTAGAAAAATGGAACTCACCAGAAAGAATCCTAGAACAACATTGTACTCGCGCATCACAGCAAAAAAATGGAGATTTTGTCAGTCCTTCTGAGCTAAAGTTAGTTTGGTCTTGTGGGGAGTAATGTAACCATCCTTCAACTGCTCCTTCTTATGATAACATAGACAGGGCTTCTTCATCCTGGCATAATCGGAACTAGTCACTCCACGTACTCCATATTCTTTTTCAGAGGAAGATGATCCTGTTGTGCAAAGACAAGAGGACTACTAAATGCTAGCATCACTGTTTGCTCGAAAAAAGGAAAGGAAATATTTAAAACAGCACAGATGAAGCACTTCTCAAGGACAATACCACTTTTTCATGACAGTATCTAAATAGTAGCACAACACCAATAGAGATGACAAAGCTCAATCATATGGATGAAATCAGTAGGCGACTACCAACCTTTGTCAGGAGGCTTGTTGTGTAGAGCATACAGATGAAGCAATTCTCCGGAACCATCTATTGCTATCAACAGTGGTGGCCATGCTTACTATATACTCCTCGATTAGTTTAATGGTTCCAACATCTTCTTGTGCAGTTCCACTAAAATATATGGTATCTTCAAAGAAGATCCCTGTTTGCACAAGTAGAGATAATTACATATTACATTAAGAGTGGCATCAAATCAGTGGCAAAACAATTGCTTGTTCCAGCCATAGCAATAAATTAAGATGCAAAACTATATCATTACTTGTGTCATCACAGTTCTAGTGCTTCATTACAGCACCGGGAGTTCATTTTTGTTTTTCTTCCCCTTGTTCTTCCCCTTCATCACTTGGTTCAATAACAAAAAAGCTTCGCCTTCAATGTAAGATTTGGCATGTCAATTAGGGAGCACAAGTATAGTACTAAACTTAATTTTCTAATGAAAGTGGAAAAATACAGGCCAGCAGTTGTGAAATATCCTTATCTTACCTCAATGGGATATTACGGTGCACATACAGATTGGAAGTCTTGTCTCCATTTGTGCAGTTCACTAAAATCAAGCAACATTATCGTACAGGTAGCACAACATATGAATGCACACTGCAGAATCATGTGAAAGAAGGCTATTACTGACCTCTCATGATGCGGAATTCAAATAACTCACAAGAAGAAGATCTAAACCAAATTTGCCTTAACGGATAGGAAGTAAGATCTCCTCTTGTGAAGTTCCACTAAGATCAAGCAATCAAGCAACGTTGTCGGTGTGACATTTTGGTTGAACTGCACAAAACACTCTTAAAACAAAAGTGTTTTGTGCAGTGCAACAAAAGGTCACAATGGCAACGAGGTGAAGCAGATAACCCTGTTTACACAGAGGTGCAAAGGAAACAATTAGTGGTCAATAACGGTGGATGACACAGAAGCCAACAAAAAGAAGTATCTACCTTATCTAAATGGGAAAGAAAGTAAGACAGTAGCATTTCTCAAACGGTGGCATTGATTAATATTAACATAGAGATTATATTAACAATAAAATTCGTTAAACATGTAATTTGCTTTTAACTGTGGCATTGCATCAATTTTCCAGCGGCATTATTAGAGGGTGTTTGTTTAAAGGGACATTTT
This sequence comes from Triticum urartu, assembly GCF_003073215.2. Classification (NCBI taxonomy): domain Eukaryota; kingdom Viridiplantae; phylum Streptophyta; class Magnoliopsida; order Poales; family Poaceae; genus Triticum; species Triticum urartu. The sequence continues at coordinate 435,462,943 of NC_053025.1, read as the reverse complement.
GGTGTAGGGACTAAAAACACTCTGTGTCAATCCCATCTAAACCAAAGAGGAGGGACTTTTAGGGACTAAAAGTGGGCATTTGGGACAAAAGAAAGAAGACCCCGAGGGAGTCTTTTTGGGACTTTTTCCAATAGTTGCCCCTGCCACGCATCGCACCTTGTCTCTATTAGTTCATTACTAGGGGTAACATGGTCTTTTAGCATGTCATTTAATAACCTCTAGTCCATGTTTAGTCCCTGGAACCCAGCAGGTAGGGACTAGGGAGTTTTTAACCAAACAGGGCCTTATATTAACAACACCTAATGAGTTGCACGGGACAGTGGACGCACCAGCACCATGTGCATCTATAGATGTACTGTGGTCATGCACAGTCTCTTGCAACAACGAATAAACAACCAAGGAGCATATTTGTGTTGGTCCCAGTTTTGTTATCTTTAGACGCCTTTCCCTATGTGAGCGCAGCAAATCTAGTCCTTCTCAAACTCTATAGCCTTGTCCCTTCCTTTCCTTTTTGAACTAGTACTTTCGGCCCTTCCTTTTCTCTTTGAACCACGTCCTAGATTTATGCAATAAAACTTTCCCCACTACTTTCCCCCATTCCTTTCCTCTTTGAACCACATCCTAGATTAATGCTATACAACTTTCCCCCTTCATTTCCTCTTTGAACCACGTCCTAGATTCATGTTATATACAACTTTTCCCACTACTTTCCCCCACTCCTTTCCTCTTTGAACCACGTCCTAGATTCATGGTATACATGCAGCTAGAACAATGCATGTGGATTAAGTAAATTATACCTTAAGGTTCTTGGGGCATGGTTCGGTGGGCGACGGGACGGCGGCAAAGAAGAAGGGGTCGGAGGCCCTCCCGCGCCGCCGCTGAGTGGAAAGTGAACAGCTGCGCCGGTAGTCCCTCGCCGACGGCGACAGCGTTAAGCCTCCTTCCCTTCCCGGCGAACGGATCCTGCCGGCTCTTTGAGGAGCAGTGAGGGGAGAGAGAGGCCAACGAAGTCTTGTTTAGATCTGGAGAGGGCGAGAGAGTGTGAAGAGAGCAACTACAAGCGCTGAGGCTCCAGCGAGAGAGTGTGAAGAGACAAACTACAAGCGCTGAGGCTCCAGCGTGTATATATATATACTGGAGAGAGAGTGTGAAGCGTGCAAACCCTAGAAAACATTTTGACCAGTCAAAGAATCCTCCTGGCACAAATTATGCTCAAGTGTAGTTATCGAACCCGAGACCTCAAGTTTGATGAGCGAACAGGCTAACCAGCTACACAACCCTCCCGTTATGTTCAACGAGAGGGAAATAACCTTTTATACATTCCTGCATTCGTGTGACAAGCATGCCGTGTTTTTTTGTGTGTGTGGGAGTCATTGGGATTTCAATCATAATCGTGTCATGTGGCTTTGGTGGTAAGACTATCCACAGTGGTGCAGAAATAATGCAGCCTTAGTCACCTTACCTCTCTCCATGTAGTACGTTGGGTCCCACCAGTCAGAGGGTGAAACAAACAAATTAATAAGAAAAATTAAAAGCGTCAGCGGTGTATCTTACCTCACACATCTCGCTACTGCTCGGGAACACTGTCCAATTGATCCCTCTGTTCGCTCACGTACTATTTTAAGTGAATCCTTATTATAACATCACACAAATTTTGGGCACTTGTATTCGACTTAAGTCAGTGTGCCACCGTATCTCGTATACTTACTACTCCCTCCGTCTAGGTGTAATAAGTCACGTTAGAAGGTGCAACGGGACCAAGGTGCGTGCGTGTGCGCGTGTGTGTGTGTGTGTGTGTGTGTGTTTGTGTGTGTTTAACACCATGTGTGTGTTAGAGAGAGCGACAGATCGACCTACTCCTACAGAGAGATGTTGTGTAGTGTATGATTTTAGCCGCGAGAGTCGGTGCATCCTCTCATTTCCGGGCGTGTCCGGTAGGGGCATGCGGACAGCTGCCACGCCCGCTCCTGACCAGCCTTGCCCACCAAAGCCCCTCCATCGCCCGCGTGCGCTTCCCGCTCAAAACGGTCAGCGCCACTCCAAAGAATCGGTGCCGTATTCATGCCCGGGCAGAGCGGACTCGGCCTCTCACTTGCGCAAGAGTGATGGTTTGTTCGTCCGTCCAACTTACTGCTGGGTCTATGTGATTTGTCGGCTCATTGGTCTATGCAAAGAAGTAGAGAAATATCCACAGGGAGTGATGTGGGTAGCTGGAGCAGTGGTGCAAGCCGGCTGTAAAGGGAGTTGTACCTGAGGGACGTATCTCAACCTTGAGGAGGGCGGCGGGAGGCGGCAACTGCCCACGTCGCGGCAGTGAGCAAGGAACGAAGGCAACCTCACCGGCTTTATGAGAGAGAACGGCGGGGACCCCTGATCAGGACGTGCCGACAGTGGGTTTTCGCCGTCGAAGACGGACACCTACTGAAGAAAAAAACTTTATTTATAAATGACGCGGCACCTACTACTAGTTCTATAACCTTGCGCTTGGCATCTCCAAAATATTAACCTTGCGATTGGTTGTTCGCCTCTTGGGGAAGTCGAGCAATAATGGTAGTGCAGTATATATCGTTCTGGCTATATGAGACCGAATGAATTGTTGCACGTCCACCATGTGGGCGAGGGTCGAGGGGCGAGGGAGAGTGCTACATACGGAGCAAAATGAGTGAATCTACACTCTAAAATACGTCTATATACATCAGTGTTTGGAGTATGTACTAGTAGTTCATATTGAAATCTACTAAAGGACATATATATATTCCAAACAATATGATATAATCTCTATAACCAAGGTAGTAGGGACGAGGAGTAAACGGAGGGAGTAGTAAATTTGTCTCCTCGTCCTGCAAGCCACCGCGCGCATGGGCGAGGGAGCGGGCGTAAGGCGTAGTAAGCAAGCTTCACCTCATCCTGCGAGCCACCGCGCCCGTGGGCGGGGGAGACAGCGTACTAAGCAAGCTTCTCCTCGTTCTGCGAGTTAACGGGACACATCAAAAGTACTCCATTGTATAGAGCCTTGCCTCTAAGGTAGGCCCCACATGGTTTGCCTCTATTTTTAACATAACATGTCAAGTCGCAATTTGTTTGTTCACCCATGGTAGACGATCCTCCCTCCACCAAGTGGACAACCAGTACACGTGCCAAATTACCACGTGGGTTGCCTTTTTCATATAGAAATGAGCTCCACCGTGTACCCGCGTGGGTGTGGTTGGGAAAGAGATGGGAGTACATGCGTCGTGCATGCACCTCTTCTCTTCGTGCACGTCCCCCACCTACGTGGGTGTGCGTGAGAGATACAAACCGCGTTCGTGAGTGTTTTTTGTTTTGGGGTGGGGGTTGATTTCGTGAATTATTTGTGGGAATATGTGTCGATGACATCTGAAACAAAATTTGGCATGCAATGTGTGTGAAATGGAGGCCTATCCATATCATACATAGAGGGTCGGGCAATCCACGAGAAGAGAGGGAGGGGTCATAGCTATTGATAGAGTCAAAGAGAGGATCAAGTGGGTGGGTGCGAGATCGATGAAGAGAGCCATCGAAATTGTGTGTGTGTACAAGTCAAAGATATAGGGCGACTGGCCTACCGGAACGTTAGAGGGCACACGTCAAGTTTGTGTGTGGCAGGGAGACATGACTAGAGCGCTCGATGTATCGATGTGTGTGGGGGAGGGGTGGTGGGAGGGGTAGGCAGAGGCCTAACTATAGAGGTAGAACGACTCGTATATGTCTTGAGAAGGAGAGACCCAGCTATGTCTTGAGGGAGATCGGTCGACATCCATACATAACTGAAGGATGGGAAATATGATGGGAGAGAGAGGAGAGAGAGAGAGGGAGGGAGAGGGAGGGAGAGGGGTAGAGTGTTGGATGGGTGATGGAGTTGCTTCTCGAAGATGGTGGGAGAGGCCTACTAGACAAACTGAGGGTGGAACTGCAATGTTATCAATAAGAGTGGGGATGTGTTTATGTGTGTGCCTGTGCATGATAGATCTGTCAAGACGCATCCATGGATGATGAAGGGGAACCATGTGTTTCGTAAGCAAACCTAACTAGATCGGTAGATCAATTGTTGTTTGTCGGAGGAAGGGAGAGACACAACTAATGAGGTAGATCGATTGACGTGTGGGTAAAAAACGAGTTATAAGGACCTACCTAGCTATATGTATAGCGAGAGATCGGTCGGTGTATGTCCATTTGTTAGAGGCAAATAAGGCCCAGCGAGACGGATAGACAGAGAGAATGGAGCTAGGAGGTGGTACGAGAGGCCCAACTACTAGCTAGATAGGGGGAGGAGTGTGCGGTTGTGAGAGCGATGAAAAGAGGGGCAAGAGTTTACACGTGTGTCTGACCGTATGAGAGACACAAGGCAAGGACACATAAAGGAGGAGATTGAAGGTGTGTTTGTATGTTGTAGGCAGGCATCACTGGAGAGGTTTATCATCGGTGTGTGTCAGAAAGGAGTTGTGGAGACTCTGGGAGAACGACCTAAAGAAAAAAATGAATGTGCCTGGTGGATAGAATGCCGAGGGAGGGGGAGGGCGAGGAAGGCGTGTGCATGCACGAGAGAAAGTTAGTGGTAGCTACAAAGGTTAGAGGATTGTGTGGGTGTAAGAGACTAACAAAGATCATAATTTGATATGAAAGCGGATTCATATATTTGAATAGGAGATCATAGTGTTTTGAACATTGCATGCATGAATATAGCGATGATACACGTGCTGTGCACATGTTATACCATAATGTGATAATGCATGGCGTTTGCAACTCACAGCTAAATGCCGAACAATCTAAACCATACTATACATCAAACAATCTCACATTTTATTTGAATTTGTGATAATGTGTGGCGTTTGCAGCTTATAACTAAATATCGAACAATCTAAACAATACTATATATCGAACATTCTCACATTTTATTTGAATTTGTGGTAATGTGTGGTGTTTGCAACTCACATCTAAATACTTGTAGGCGTAGGGGGCGGGGCACCATACATAATGTGATAAACACATTATACATATGAGACATGGTTTAGATTATGAAGATCTAGCTAGATCTAGAAATGTAATGTAATGTGATTTGAAATCAAAATAAAGTGGATTCAAAAAATCTAGTTCGAGTTCATATAGTACACATATTTCATATGTAACTCGATACTAATCATGTGGTGTGCTGTGAAGATAATACACAAACGATGGTTTAACTTGACAATAATGATGATTGTAGATCTTATTAAAACAGAGAAACGAATTCAAATGCTTTGACTTCACAACAATCATTACTGATCTTATTCAAATAGAGAAACGAATTCAAATTTAGTTCATATTGAAGCAGTAGTATATACGTTTGGAATGCACTAAAACATTCATATGAGTAGTAGGTTGCATGCATTATACACGTAGCAAAATATTTTAATTGAACATAACATGAATTCAAAGTTTTGAATGACATTTGTAGGGCGCATTGATTTGGTACAGTACATGTTAGGCTTGTCCGGAAATTTCAACCCGCGCCTTGTTAGCCCGAAATATTTAAGATATATCTTTGTCTTGTTGTGCTCCGACAACTCCCTCCATCTCAACCCACGCCTTGCTATTCCGAAATTACAACGTGCGCTAAAACTCCCACCTCCTGTGAAATCCCGACACGCGAAATGCCTGTGGTACCCCTGAACTGAAAGAACCACCTCAAATCGGTGGGGGTACTTTCGTAACTTACCCCACATTTCGGACAAGCGCATCTCTAAGCCATGGTTCCCCACTGCCATCCCATCCACCCACCCATTCGTACACCGAGGCCGTGAAAACCCGTGACGAAACCCCACATCCTGCTCCGTCCGCCACCCAGCCGAAGCCTCTTCCCCGACGACGTCGTCCACAGAAACACCTCGGCGTCCCTCATCCACCATATCGGATGAGGATCCGTCGTCGATCTCATCGTCCCGCCGGTTCAGCCACCCCGTCCTCCACCTCCAAGGAGCTACCCAAACGTTCCCCTCGTCTTTCGCTCCACCTCCATTCCCACACCACCGTCTTCACCTGCACCACCGGAAGAGCATCATCATCACCGTTTCCTCAGATGAAGCTGTGGCCTAATCGGCGCCACCAAAGAGGTTGTACACTAATCGCCGCATTTTCTTCTTGATTCGATCTCACAGTGCTGCCGGCGCTCGGTCCCGAGCCGACACGACGTGGCTCCATCCACGGCGCCGTCGTCGGCCACTTCCTCCACGGCGTCGCTCCCTCGGCAGCGACGTCCACATCAGTAGGACCTGCTACTACTTTAGATCTCGCTCGCGCGGCTGCTCTGCTCTTGCTCTTGGTCCCCTGCCTGGTCTGCTCTTGCTATTGCTCTTGCTCGCGCTGCTGCTCTTGCTCTTGCTCTAGCTTGCGATGCTGCTCCGATTTAGCTACACTTCACACAGATGCCGCCGGGGTGAAGGAAGAACCAGCCGCAGCGGGGAGGGGGGCTCACCGGAGAGGTACCCCACTATCTATCTTAGGGTTCAGGATGGGGGCGGTGGTCACCGGCGGTGGCGGGGCGGTGGCATGGGGATCGCCGGAGAAAAAGCTCGGCACGGGGGGAGCCTAGAGGGATGGCCGGGGCGGCAGCGGACCGGCGGTGGGGAGTGTTTTCGGGGCGGGCGGGGCGGCGCACCGCCGGCTGCGGGCGGCGGGGGGGCTGCTGTTTGGCCAGCTCAGGGGGGTAGAGGTTGAAGATGAACCGCAGGCCCTTGATTTCGTATCCAACGGCTGCAAAATCGACTGACTAGAGATGAAAAAGTCAGTCGACCGACGTGTAGCCTCACCTTGCTAGTGCGTTCAGTTTCGACAGCAAAATTCAGTTTTGACAACGAAATTCAGTTTCGATAGTTAAGTTCAGTTTCGACAGTTAAGTTCAGTTTCGACAGTTTAATTCAGTTTCACAGTTAAGTTTAGAGATGAGCGGCTGATGTATTTTACATCTAGCACTTTGTGTTTATGTATTTTACGTCATGTATTGGAGATGCTATTAGAATTCCACTCAGGTTAACGTTGTTCATTGTCTCTCTTGTCCTGCTTCAGCCTTGGCGTCGTACAACTCACCAGAGCCGCTCCAACGACGAAACCCTCCATCACAGCAGAGCAGTACCTCGGGCTCCATCTCCAAACGCCTAAGATCTTCTTCCCCTCCTCCAACAGCCAAGTCAGCCGGAGCATCCTCACCGGCTAACCCAATCACGCTGAGATTGACATGGCTTCGCCAAAGAGGTTGTACACTTGTTGCATCTCTTTTTTACTCTACATGTTATATATATTGTCCACTGAGCACATGGATTTGTTCCTTTAGTGTCTCCTTGAAAGAAAAAACGTAGGAATTTTAATTTTCACTTGTCCTCCTTTTCAAATTCCTATTCATGAAGCACAAGACTAAGAGATAGTAGCATAATAGCATTATAACCGTACATTTTATTGTGGTTTGACTTAATCACACCATGCTTCTTTGCATCCTGTGATCTTCCAATTGTTGTGAATCAAACACCCAGATTGGCAGAAATCATGTGTTTTTAAATTCTCTGTTTTGCACGTGCATTCCTATCCTATTCCTGTCTATTTCCTATCCCTGCATTGTTGGAATCCTCCAATTTAAACGAGCCCTTACAGAATTACTTCTCTTACAGATAGTTGTCAAAGAAAACCTTGCGTGGTTTGTCCCGCTCCTGTTGCGCCGTCGTCCACCCCAGCTCAGCTGCTTCAACGACAGAAGGGTCTAGCACAGCAGGGATCCGGCCTCCAGACTGTCTTTCGCCGCCTCAGATCTTCTTCCCCGCCGCTGGCAGCCATGAAAACTGCAGTACCATCATCAACCGAGCAGATGACCTCGATGACTACACGGGTCCGCAAGAGAGGTCGCACTCTTTCGTGTCTGCTTACGTTATGCATCGCTTAGTATTACATGCTACTTTGTCGTCCTGTTCACCGATTAGACTCTGTGTCAGCTCCAAACTAATGGTCAAACTTGAGTTTTTAAATGGTTGTGGGGTACATATCGGGGCCGCTATCAATAGTATCTATCTACTATTTGGTTAATCTCCGGTGTCTACTGTGAGTTTCATGTTGGGTGGGAAACAAACAGTAAAGAAGCCATTATCTGTACTTTTTAACTGAAGCCATTATCTGCCTGCTATTATTGGTTTTGGTTCTATCCACAGGTTGCTACCATCACTCTGGATTTCTGCATGCACTCCTTACATAATCTCACTATGTTTTATTCCTATGCATCACAGTTATTGTAAACAATGGAACTGAACATGTAGAGCAAAAGAGACGAGCCTTGTGTGGCAATAAAATTTCATGCAGATGTCGCTCCATGGTAGGCGCAAAGGCAGCCCCCCTCCACGCATTTCGGATTGTAATCGAGAGGAGGATATCTGTTCTGAGAGGGATTCAGAAGGAGAAGACAACTCCTATTTACCCCTGAGGTCTTCGCTCTAACTTGGCATGCTGATGTTGGTTATATCATGCATATGGTGTCTTGCATTGCTTACTTTATAATCAAATATGTCATCTGCTTAGTTTAGACATCCTTTGTGCGAACGCCATCTGTTAAGTTTATTCATTGTTTATGTGAATTATGCAACACCATCTTGTTTAGCCAGGCATCATATATGTGAATTTTGCAATGCCATCCTGCTTAGCCAGTCATCTTATATGTAAATTATATCAATCCATCCTTTTTTTCGTTACATATTACATTTGTAAACAATGTTATTACATTCAACTGCTCTTCGTGTGCATCAGCCATTTGACACGGTGATGGCAAATTCTGGAGTGAAAACAAGGTCTTCAGAGAAGAGTATACTATCTGACGAAGCGCATATCTCGCTGGTTACGGATAGCTCCTCAGAGGAGGATTCAGAGACAGATGACCAGTCCTATTCCCCCCCGAGGTGTATGCTCTAACTTGGCAGGGTTATGTTGCTCATATCGTGTGTATGGTGTCTCGCATTGCTATGTCATTTGATTAGTTTAGACATGCTTTGTGTGAATGCCACATGTTCAGTGTCTAATTACCATATATGTGAATTATGCATTGCCATCTTGTTGCAAGACATTATATATGTGAATTATACAATGCTATCTTGTTGCAAAGGCATTATATATGTGAATTATGCAATGCCATGCTGTTTAGCCAATCATCATGTATGTGAATTATATCATGTTATCATTTTTTTGTATTATGTGTTCCATTTGTCGACGGCGTTTGTATATTCAACTACTCTTCCTGTGCATCAGCCATTTGAAGCGGTGATGGAAATATCTGGAGTGAAAACAAGGTATTTAGAGCAGACAATGCTACCTGCTAAAGCAGACATCTTGCTGGTTATAGAGAGCTCCTCAGAGGAGGATTCAGAGACTGATGACCAGTCCTATTTTCCCCTTGAGGTCTATGCTCAAACTTGGCAGGGTTATATTACCCATGTCATGCATGTTGTCTTGCATTGCTTAGTTTTTACATCATATATGGATTGCCATCTCCTTACTTGCTTACTATATAAATTATATATTTGAATTATATAATGCCATCATGTTTACATAGTACATACACATCATCTATCTGAATTATGGCATGGCAACCAATTTAATAAAGACATCATATAGTTATATCATCTCATCTTGTTTAGTGTTTACAGTCATCATATTTTGAATTATGGCATTCTATCTGTGAATGTATGTGAATTATGGCATGCCAACCTATTTAATAAACACATTATATAGTTATGTCATGTCATCCTGTTTACATAGTCTCATATTTTGAACTATGTCTTTCCATCTTTTTTAGTTAGCCATCATAATGTGAAATTGTGTCATGCTATCCTGTTTAGTTAGCCATCATATATGTGAAATTGTGTCATGCTATCCTGTTTGGTTAGACAACATAAATATGAATTATTTAATGCCCTCTTTTATTCCCCACTATCCATTGCACCTTTCTATCATACAATGTCTATACTTTAAATTACTTTTCTTGTTTATCATCCATTTGAATTGGAGAGCGTGATGGCAGTATCTAAGGGAGTAACAACACGGTCTTCAGAAAAGATAGTGCTACCAGTTGATGCAGATAGAACCACGATTGTACTTGCCCAAGGACCAGATCCACCACACATAAACCAGACTCTCGCAGATTGTACCCCTACCCAGTTGGACAGAGAACCAGCTACACCCCTTCTAACCCCAACCCCGGCAGATAGTGACCCAGTTCCAGTTGACACAGCACCGCCTCCACCACAGAGCACCCAAACACGAGCAGTTAGTAAGGGAACTGCAGTGCCCAAAGCACGAGGACCACCACTCCGAATCCCAACTCAACTTTTAAAGGAGAAGAAGATTTGTTCTCAGGTCAGGTTCTGTAGCTATGGTTCATACTCCTTTTCTCTTGCATGACTGTATTTACTCATACCAACTTTTTTCAAATTTGAAGGATGGAATTGAAACTCCAATGGCGCAACAGGTATGTTTTAAACCTATTTCTTTAACTGGTTTGCTGTTGTAACCTGCTCTATGTTGATTTCAGTTTCAATTGAATAAACAGTTATGTTCTCATGTCATGCACATTACAAGTGTTGTTATTGCTCTATAGTTACCCACACTTATATTCTATCTATTCTGCTTTGTCTTGAACAAATATTATTTGAACTGTGTCTCTATCTTGATTTGGCAACAAAAACTAGAATGTTATAGACCATAAGTGACCATGGTACATACATATATGTTTGTTTCATGATGTTATCTTGTCCACTTTACTACTGAACTCATTTACCAAAATGATTTTCATATACAACATGGTAAACATGTGATGTGTCTGCTTGTTTCTCTTTTAGAATGCGGACAAAATATTGGAGAACAGTACCGCATTATCCAATGGTAAAGGAAGTAATGAAGATAAGGTTCAAGATAGTGAGACATCCCTGTTGGTCTCCAAGAAAGCTGATAAAAACTATCTTGACGATAGTGAGGGAACCCAAAAGTCCTGGCCAGTACTGCTGGCACAAGCTCTTCGAACTCACTGCCTGAATCAGTTTGTCTTCCTGAGTCTCGACTTCAAGTTGAAAGAGATCGATCAGATGTGCTCCGACGGGAAGCTGAAGGACTGAGGAAGTCCCTGCAGAATTTAGATGCATATTTTATGGTGCAACAGCAAGCGCTGGAGGATTTAAGAGCCAAACAAGAGAAAGTTAATAAGCTTGCTAAGCATCTTGCCAGCATTATGGGTACCCAGGATATTGTTTCTTGAGATCTTCTGAAGTGGTTTCAGTTCTGGATTTGTTTTGCTACGGCGTTTATTTGCACTGGTCGCCAACTTTGACAACCAGTGTATATGATATGCTGCTTTGTTCCCTATATTTGCACTGGTGGTGAACTTTGATGCCCAGTGGATGTAATATGTGTAATAGCCGTGATAGCCTAGCATTAGTTGCTTGCTTATTTATTTCCTTGTTGTCTTGTTTATTTGTTTGCTTGTAGTCATTGCAGTTCTTTTTCCGCAGTTAGCTAGTGGTTGCAATAACCTAGTTTTTAAAACTAGGCCACAATAACCATGGGCTAATATTTACTGTAGTGACACTGGGCCTCCTACTGGCCATAGAAACACTGGGCCTTCTATGGTCGTAAACGGGCTAGAGTTGGAATCGTCCGTTCATGGGCCGACCATAACGGGCCATCGTTAATAGGCCGTATTTGATGACGCTATGAAATCGACCCAACGTATTAACGGACCACAAACGGGCCGACTGTAACCATGGGCTGAATTTGGCCCACAAGCAGAAAATGACAGTAACGGGTCGTAAGTAAACGAATGCTGGAAATGATCCCAAGAATAAATGGGCTCTAAGAAGGCCGAAAGATAACATGGGCTAGAAACGGCCCAACGGAATAACGGGCCGTTAATGGGTATAAAGTAATACACTGTTCATTACGGGCCAGTTTCACCACGGGCCGTTAATGGGTGTAAAGTGATACATTGTTCATTACGGGCCAGTTTCACCACAGGCCGTTAGTAGGCCAAGAGTTACATAGGGCCTCATATGGGCCGAAAGACGTCATGGGCCATACATGGGCTAGAAGTGGAAACAGGCTGAAATCATATTGGATGGCCCAGATGACGCTACTGGGCCTAATTCGGATAGGGTGTAATGGGCCTTGGGTTAACGGGCTGTAAATGGGCTATATTCGAACAGGCCGTTAACAGGCTTTCCATGGGCCGGCCCGCCAGCTTTTGACCAAGTCAAACGGGCCGGCCTTTTCACAGGAATGGGCCTCTGTTGGGCCATGCTACATGTCGACGTATCATAGGCGCCTTCCGTCCAATGAGTGGTTGACATCTGTCCCAACGATGAGCCGACACGTGTTTCCTCCAGCCAATGATGATTTTACACGTGGAAAATCCACATTGGTCGGGGCTGTCAACGGGTTATCGGATCCAAAACCCGACCCGATAGCTTAACGGTGTTCCCTTACGGTGGATGCCACGTGTCGGTCACCCTTGACGAAAGCACTTCTATGACGCGCGATTTATCGTCATAGAAGTGGACACTTCTGTGATGATAATTTTGGTAATGTCATGGAACACTTCTACGACAGCACATGTATGACTATCTTGATTCTGTCATAAATTTGTCATGGATGTACATGCATGACAGAAAACGCGACCTACTGTGAAAATGCGACCTACTGTGACAAACACGTATCATCACGGAAGTGTATTTTTTTGTAGTGCACGTGAGGCGAGTCATGACGGATGTCACTGGGCAGCACCGCTTCCGCTCCATAAACCATGAAGAAAGGTGTATAACCTGTAGACCTGTTAGGAGTGGTGTTGATACTCCACAGCACTGAGGGTAATTCCTCTACCCAACAACCGGGCGTCCGTTGTAAGGGAACCATAAGCCGGGGCTTGAGACCTTTTAAGATTTCCTGATTTGCTCTCTCAGCCTGACCATTAGATTGAGGGTGAGCTACGGAAGAAACATCAAGCCGGATATGCTCACGTTGACAAAACTCCTCCATAGCACCTTGGGACAAATTAGTGCCATTGTCAGTGATAATGTTGTGTGGAAAACCAAAGCAAAAAAATCACCTTTTTCATGAACTGAACCGCCGTGGCTACATCACACTTACTCACTGGCTCTGCCTCAACCCATTTTGTGAATTTGTCAACTGCCACTAAAAGATGTGTCTTTTTATCCTTAGACCTTTTGAAAGGTCCAACCATGTCAAGCCCCCAAACTGCAAACGGCCAAGTGATTGGAATCATCCGCAACTCTTGAGCCAGCACATGCGCTCATCGAGTTTATCCATGAGAACCAGGGCATCTTTGCATGGAAACCTTCTGACATGCTGGGTGTCCCGAGAGAACTCGCTGAGCACACTCTTAATATTGATCCGAAGTTCAAGCCGGTCAGGCAGTTTCTTCGACGGTTTAACGAGGAAAGGCGCAAGGCCATTGTGCCAAAAAATGTGGTTTTAGTCATCTTGCACACGAGGCATGGCTCACATGTTTTAAATGATTCATAATCAAGTGATTCCAAAAGTCCATCAGCATGGAGTTTCTTCATGCGCTTTATAACAATTTGACCTAAGCGGCAGTGCAACAAGTATGTGGTACTATCATCATTAACTTTGCATATTTTGGTATCAATAATATGAACATGTGTATTACTACGATCAAGATTCAAAAAGAATAAACCATTCACAAGGGGTGCATGACCTTAAAAGATATTATCCATATAAATGGAACAACAAATATTCTCTGTCTTAAATGAATAACCGTCTCGCAATAAACAAGATCCAGATATGATGTCCATGCTTAACTCAGTCACCAAATAACAATTATTTGGGCTTAAAACTAATCTTGAAGGTAGATGTAGAGGGAGCGTGCCGACGGTGATCACATCAACCTTTGAACCATTTCCAACGTGCATCGTCACCTCGTCCTTATCTAGTTTCCGTTTACTCCGTAGCTTTTGTTTCGAGTTACAAATAAGAGCAACCGAACCAGTATCTGCTACTTCTTGATCTTGCGTTGGTTTTCCCTTGAAGAGGAAAGGGTGATGCAGGAAAATAGAGATAAATATTTCCCTCAGTTAAGAACCAAGGTATCAATCTAGTAGGACGAACACACAAGTCTCCAATAATTGCACCTATACAAACAAATAAATACTTGCACCCAATGCGATAAAGGGGTTGTCAATCCCTTCACGGTTACTTGCAAGGATGAGATCTAACAGTGATGGATATAAAAGATAAGTAAAAGTGCTAAATAAGATAAAAGTAAATAAATTGCAGAGCGGTATTTTTTTGTTTGTTATTTTATAGATCTAAAAATAATATGATAAAAGTAGACCCGGGGCCATAGTTTTCACTAGAGGCTTCTCTCTTGAAAGAGAGCATACGGTGGATAAACAAATTATTGTTGAGCAATTGATAGAAAAACGCATAGTTATGAAGATATCCAAGGCAATGATCATGTGTATAGGCATCAGGTCTGAGACAAGTAGACCGACTCTTGCCTGCATCTACTACTATTACTCCATGCATCGACCGCTATCCAGCATGCATCTAGTGTATTAAACTAACAAAAGCGGAGTAACGCCTTAAGCAAGATGACATGATGTAGAGGGATAGATCCAATCAATATGAATAAACCCCTTCTTTTTATCCTTAATGGCAACAATACAAATATGTGTCATGTCCCTTTCTATCACTGGGATTGAGCACCGCAATATTGAACCAACTATAAAGCACCTCTCCCATTGCAAGAAAAATCAGTTTAGTTGGCGAAACCAAATCAATAGATCGGAGAGAAATACAAAGCTATCTTAATCATGCATAAAAGAGTTCAGAGAAGACTCAAATAATATTCATACATAATCTGATCATAAACCCACAATTCGTCGGATCTCAACAAACACAGCGCAAAAGAAGATTACGTCAAATAGATCTGCAAGAACATTGAGGAGAACATTGTATCCAGGATCAAACAGAGAGAAGAAGCCATCTAGCTACTAGCTATGGACCCATAGGTCTGTAGAAGCCCTCCGTGATCAACCCCCCTCTGGCAGAGTACCGGAAAAGGCCTCTGGATGGGATCTCGTGGTTCTGGAACCTGCGTCCGCGTAAAAGTATTTTTTGTGTGACCTCTGGTCTACGGGGAATATTTTGGTATTTATAGAAGAAAAATTAGGGTTGGAAGTGCCAGGGGGGCCCACAAGCTTGGAGGGCGCCTCGTGGCTCTTCTGGCCTCCTCCAGAACCTTCCGAGGTGTCTTGTTATCCAAGAAAAATCCTCAAAAGTTGCATTCCGTTTGGTATTGATTCTCTATAAAGGCAAAAACTAGGGAAAAAGCAGTAACTGGCACTGGGTTAATAAGTTAGTCCCAAAAATGATGTAAAATAGCATAATAATGCATATAAAACATCCAAGATTGATAATATAATAGCATGGAACAATCAAAAGTTATAGATACGTTGGAGACGTATCAGTATCCAATACCCAAGCGCTACTACGACTCTACGAGCACTAGTAAGGTACACATCAATAACATGTATATCAAATATACCTTTGTTGACGTTGCCAGCCTTCTTATCTGCAAGTACTTAGGGCAGTTCCGCTTCGAGTGACCATTCCCCTTGCAATAGAAGCACACAGTCTCAGGTTTGGGTCCAGCCTTGGGTTTCTTCACAGGAGCGACAACTGCCTTGCCATTCTTCTTGACGTTTCCTTTCTTTCCCTTGCCTTTCTTGAAACTAGTGGTCTTATTAACCATCAACACTTGATGCTCTTTCTCGATTTCTACCTCTGCGACATTAAGCATCACAAAAAGCTCAGAGATCGCCCTCTCCATCCCTTGCATATTATAGTTCATCACAAAGCCTTTGTAGCTTGGTGGCACTGACTGGAGAACTCTGTAAATCGCTACTTCATCTGGAAGATTAACTCCCAACTGATTCAAGCGGTTGTAGTACCCAGACATCTTGAGTACGTGCTCATTAATGGAGATGGTGTCCTCCGTGTTGCAGCTAAAGAACTTGTCGAAGGTGTCATACCTCTCAACACGGGCAAGAGCCTGAAATACCAATTCAAGATCTTGGAACATCTCATATGCTTCGTGGTGCTCAAAACTTCTTTGGAGCCCCGGTTCTAAGCCGTAAAGCATGACGCCCTAAAATATCGTGTAGTCATCACTTCTAGTCTGTCGGGCGTTCATAGAGTCCAGATTTTCGGGAGCGGGTGGTTCACCTAGCGGTGCATTGTAACGCCCCGAGACCGATGTGCCAGGTGTCTTCCAGTTATGCGCCATTGTTGCCTTGTCTTTCGCTTGCGTGTTGCATCTTGTAATGTCATCATGTGCATTGCATCATCATGTTTTTTTTAAACTTTCATTCGTCCGGGTCTCCTAGTTCTTTCCGTTGTCCATTCTGAGCCCAGACACACTTGCACGCGTCGCGGCACGTCCGAAATAGTATTTTATAAGTGGCCGGAAAATGTTATCGGAATGGGCTAAAAGTTGGCATGTGGTGTTGTTATGTCGTAGGTAGGCCGCCTACCAAGTTTCATCGCATTCGGAGTTCGTTTGCCACTCCAACGGATAACTATAGCGACAATATAGTCGGTCAGAACGTCGGACATTTTCGGTCTCCGAAAGTCTTGCCGGGCTGCATTTCTTTTCTCTCCCCTCAGTTCATGGACCCCTGCACAGCCCACTACTAGCTCTGTAACCCCCCTCCCATTGGTACCACCGGATCATGATCGGACGCCCCGAAACAGCCTCAAACCCCTCTAAACTCCTAACCCTAGCCCCTTTCTATTTATAGACATCTCCCCTGCCATTTTGGCCTCCTACCTACCCCCTCCTCAACTTCCGCAGCCAGCCGCCGCCTCCGTCCTCGGATCAGCCGCCGGCCACCTCTCCCCGCCACTTGGCAAGCCACGAGTGGCTGCGCCGCCGCCAGCCGCCCCCTGTGGCCTCTCCCGCGCCACCACAGGTCCCTCCCGTCGTCCCTGCGCCAGGCCCGCCCGCAGCCCATCGGCGGCCCGCCGTGGACCGAACCAGGCCGACCCTACCGCCTCCAGCACCCACCTGCCCGAGCGCCCCCGCTCCCTCCTCCCGTCGCCTTTGCCCGACCCCGTCATCGGCGTGTCGTCGCCGGGTCGCCGGAAGCCGCGCCACCGTGCCAGCGAGCGCCACCGCCGCCCTGCCATGTTTTCTTCCTTTGCCCAATCTCTCTCTAACCTCTCTCTCCCTATGTGCCATGGACGCCGCCGCCTGAGCTCGGAACCGCCCCGCTGTACCTCGTCGGTCTCTCCTCCGGCCGGATCCGAGATCCCCATTATCGGATCAGTCTGCTCCCGCCGTCCCTGACCTCTGCCTTCGCCGACCCTGGCCGCCGAGCTTCATAGCGCCGCCACCCCTGCTTCCCTCAATCCAGCGGGATCGGGGACGAGGACGACATGCCTCTGGGCCTCGTGGACCGCGAACCACCTAAGGCCCAGTGCACCAGCCAGCCCACCTCCACCGACTTGGGCCATGGCCCATGGCCTATGGTGAGGTCACTCACCCCAGCGCCCAGCCCACTGTTCATTTTCGGCCCAACTCTATGTTTTCCGTATGCGAATTTATCTATTATCCAGGGAATTTCAGTTTTGCAGAATAGTACCTAGACTTCATGCATTTAATAACTCCACAACCGTGCATCGGATTAAAATGATTTATATATGAAATATGACTAGAATTTCCTCTAGTTTCACAATATCCAACTTTCATGCAAGTTTGAGATGTTTAACTTGCTATTTGCATTAATTTCCTCATATGCCATGTTAAAATGATTTAATTCATAATTAAATAACCGTAGCTCCATTTTAGATAATCTTTATATGTAAATGGGGTAGAAAAATGCCTAGTTTAACATGGTGGGAGTACTTTGCATGCTTAACAACTCTAAAATCATGTTTACATCAGAACAGTACCAAATTCATAATATGCATATGAGGATTTGCCGGACTTGTTGCTTGTTGTTCCGGCCTCATTTAAACTTGCCTAGATAGGTAGTTTTATTATGTTTCACCTCTTGCCATGTTAATAACATTTAGTATTGTTGGGTACATAAACGAGAGTGAACTAAATAAGTCACATGGTGTTTCGTCAATATGCAACTCGTTGCATATTGAGCTCCACCTAATTTTTAGCATTGTTTGTTGCACTTTGCCATGCCATGCCTCTTTAAACCGGACATGCATCATACTTAGTTGTGCATCATGCCATGTTTATGTGATGGTTGTTTACTATGTTGTTTGCTTCTTTCCGGGTTGCTTCTCTCGTTGGCTTCGGTTTCATTCCAGAGTTGTGAGGATCTGTTCGACTATGTTCGTTTGTCTTCTTCGTGGACTCGTTCTTCTCCCTTGCGGGA